>NC_138131.1:58018629-58357670 GCF_964188305.1 Podarcis bocagei | reverse complement strand
TATCCCTGTGCCCAAATGATGCAGGTAGGGCTGAGGGGGGACATGGTTTTGGCCGGGATGGTGATCTTCTTATTTCTGGCCATCACTGCGCCCACACCACTTAAGGTAACCCAGCGGCTAATGAGAGAATGGGGTGCCCGCAACACGCAGAAATGGACGCCTATTCTGCAAAACCGAACCAATTGCACGGTCTGCACCCGGAACCTCTCGCACTCTGTGACCTACAGATGCTTTGGGAAGAGTACCCCTCCTCCCTGTGCCTTGGAATGAGTCCTCAGTTACGGCCCCAATTTTGGGTTCCGCCGGATTTTGGGCTGCATTAAATTTGACAGAAGGAGCCTGTGGCTTTAACATTTCTGACCATGGTGTAGCTATTCGACACCTGGCAACAGAAAGAGAGAAAGTAGCCCATGCTCCTGCCCCAACCAGGAAGGGATGGGACATGTCTTGGTTGACTGAGTGGCTTCCAAACCTTGGGTGGCTTAGAGGACTTGTAATGATGTTAATGGACTAATCTTGCTTCTTTTCTGCTCCTGTATACACTGCTTAAAGCAATGCTTGCAAAATATGATGCGTAAAATGATGTCACGAATGATTCGGCCCCAGATTATAGCAGTGACACCAGTACCTTGGGACGAGCCGAAAGGCTGTCCAAAAGAAGAGGAGGGAATGAAGGAATGGGTTTCCCAAACCCAAAACTGACTGTGCAGGCATTTTTAAACTGCACCAAAATCCCCATTTCTCCTTAGCTAAAATGCATAAACTTTAGCTGTTGAGCAAATGCAAAACAAGAACACAGCTCTCTTCCTTATCAGTTTGACAGCAAGACTGGCCTTGACTTTACCAGTAGAACAGACACAGACATATCTTATGTCCTGGCCACAAATGACGCAGAGACCCAAGTCTGGGACTAACGCCAGAGCATGTTCTCGGAAGTAGTGACCTCTTGCTCCAAGATAGGAGTAGGAACAGGAATATCCTTTTATGGTCAGAAGTACAGGAAGGAAGATCCTTTTATGGTTGACAGTACCAGAGCAGGAACATATGTGATGTCAACCTGTGTACGTACGCCAACGTGGTTGGGCTCCTAGGGGAGGAGTGAGAGGGTGCCTGGAGGATATATAAACTGCATGAAACCTGTCATTTCTTTGGACTTGCTGTGGACTCACCACGCAAGTGCCTTCTGCTATCCGGAGAGCAGAATAAACTCTTTCTTTGAACCAACTCGGTGTCATTTTGACTTCCTTCCTCCTGTCACGGAGCAACGCAGACCCAATCGGTGAACTCCAATAAGGCTACATTTCTACTCCAATAAGGCTACACTTGGAGTAAAACTGGCCTCATCTTCACTATCATCCCCCTCAGATTTTCGCCCCCTTAGAGGAGAGTAAGACTCATCCTTTGATGTTGGTGAAAAATGACTGGCATTCTGTTCACTAGCCTCAGGAGATGCAGATTTTACAGCCCTGTCACCTTTCTCTTCAGTGTTTACATTGTCTGGTTCCCTTTTAACACTCAAATGTGAGGAACCACCCTTTGATGCCTGGAACCAAACCTCTGAATTAGCATGTAGCCCACTATTTCCAACCACAAACCTCCACCCTTTGCCCAAATCCTGGTAACCAACAAACATAAGCTGCTGTGCTTTAGGGTCACCCTTTCTGCACTGTGATCGTGGCACATGAACCCATGCCTTCACACTGAATGTGCGCAAATGATCAGCTTTGGGCTTTTTTCTGAACAGCATAAAATAGGGTGTTGTTCCAATCGTGCTGTGGACCAAGCAGTTCTGAACATAATTGGCTGTCAAGATCGCCTCCCATCAATAGCGTTTGGACAAGCCAGAATCCTCTAGCACTGAGTCCATCATTTCTTGCAGAGACCTTTTCTTTCTCTCTGCCTCTCCATTCTTCTCTGGACTATGAGGGTTTGTCTTTCTGTGCCCAATTCCATTCCTTTGTAACCATGATTGGAATGCACCTGACAGAAATTCGCCTCCACGGTCAGATTGAAACTTTTAAACTTTGTGTGGGAATTGCCTCTCAACATATGCCACCCAGTCTTTAAACTTAGAGGAAAACCTCTGCCTTGTGCTTCATGGGATAAACCCAACTAAACCTTGTGGCATCATCAATTATAGTTAGCACATACTGGGAATTACCCCTGCTGAGTTTAAAAGGACCACACACATCAGCATGAACAAGCTGAAAAGGTTTCTCACTCACCTTCTCACTTTGAGGATAAGACCCTTGGTGGCTCTTGACCTAGAATCATAGAATCATAGAGTTGGAAGAGACCACAAGGGCCATCGAGTCCAACCCCCTGCCAAGCAGGAAACACCATCAGAGCACTCCTGACATATGGTTGTCAAGCCTCTGCTTAAAGACCTCCAAATAAGGAGACTCCACCACACTCCTTGGCAGCAAATTCCACTGTCGAACAGCTCTTACTGTCAGGAAGTTCTTCCTAATGTTTAGGTGGAATCTTCTTTCTTGGGACTTCCGGGTTAGTGTGATTGGTCAATGGCGGATTCCCTCCGAGCTCCGGAGGGAATCGGCTCTACTGAAGACGGGTCCTGCCGCGGCGGCGACGCGGGGACCCTCAGAAACCACAGGCGCTGAAGCCTGTGGACTTGGTGACTCGGTGGGCACCATTTGCTCCCCCCGACCCACAAAGAAGCCTTTTTAAAGGGTTTGGAGAGGATGCGGGGAGCGGCGTGGTGCTGTGAGTAGACCGCTACTTCAGTGGAGTGAAGCCGCGAGCCATGGCCGGAGAGCACTGACTTTTTTCCTTGAACATTTGGACTGAAAAAGAAATAACCCGTGAGTAGTACGGAATTTGGATTTAAAAAATCTCTTTTTCCTTGAATTTGGAACGATCGGGGGAGTGCTAAAAGGAAGTCCGCTCCCCCCTCCCTGCAGATATTTAAAGCAAGAATTGGATAACTGAGGTGGAGAGACCATCTCTCTCTTTGTGAGACAAGAGTTATTAATTCCACGATTGGCATTAGAAGTTTTGTGCTGGAGGATGAGAAGTGAATCTTAGAAGTTGATGTGAACCCCCCCCCCCCGGATCCGTGAGCGATCCGTGAGCGAGCCTGCTGAAGAGACATAAGGAGTTTGACAGCTGTCAAAGGAGCTGTCAAACGAGCTTTTAAAGCTAGAAAAATTTGTTATTTACTATCTTTGTGGACTAGATGAGTTACATTTGATTTCAGGTTGTTGGAAACAAAGAAGAAATAAATAAATAAGATTACTGACTGTTGGAGAAGGACTACTAAGTAACCAGAATCCCTCTAGGGGGGATTCTGAGACATTACAATGGCTGCAGATGGAAAATTACAAGCCGAGTTAGAAAAAATGTTTTCTCTCGTGGGAATGTTACAAGACCAGAGCACAGCTATGGCTACAAAACTTGTGACCTTGAATGTTAAAGTAAATAATCCTGTTGACTGTGTTAAGGACATGATAAAAAACAACTCTGCAGCTGAATCAGAAGAGATCTTTTCAGAATTAGAGGAGAGAGAAGGAGGAGCGGAAATATTGCTGGTGAGGGCCAACCAGAACCCTACAATTGTGGAATATAAAGAAAACAAGGAAATTGTGGAATATAAAATTTGGACTGAAATTGAGAGTGAAGTAGGGAGTGATCCCCTTATGGGGGGATCGGAAGAATTATGGATTGCAAATTTGTCCAAGAAGAAAGGGGAAGCCTTTGGGACATTTGGAACATTTGGACTTAAAAGAAGCAAGAAATATGATTGGGGCTCCGTTTTGGAATATGGAGGGCTGGCTGGAAGAAACTTGGATCTTACTGGGATAGAGCTCCTTCGAGACTCGACGACCAACATAAAGGACTATCAACAAAACCGGCGGAGAGGGACTGATGGAGATTTGAAGGCCTCGGACGTGAGAAATCCAGGCTAAGAACTGATATTGTGGACATTTTCTGTTTTGGGGGATCGAAACCGGGAAAGAGGGGGGGGTGAGAGCTTCTGAATCCAAAAGGAGGATAACTGTCAGGGGCTCAGGGACAGAGGCACAGGGGAGAGAGGAGATGGAGAGCGAAGGGGAAGGATCTGAGGGCAGCATAGGGGAGTATGACAGTGACCCGAGAGATTCCATGAGCTTCTCCAGCGAATCAGAAGATTCCCAGAAGGAGGCGCCGATGGTCAGGGCGAGGGGGGTCCCAGGGGGGACGCACCAGAAACAGGGGGCCAGCGGGGACTCCCAAAGCAGCAGCTGGAAATCAGGACCAGCTTCCCCACCAGAGCAGAGTGGGGGGGAAGAGTCCCAAGTGTCAGGTCCAGCTAGCCCCCCCGAAGGGGGAAGCAGTGACAGGAGCAGTGAAACGGTCAGGAGGAAGGTTACCGGCTGGGCGCGCGCGCCAAGTTCAAATGTACAGGCGCGCGAGACAGCAGGCAGCCCGGATCGGGAACCAGGTCCTAAAGCCCGCCGGAGGCAGGGGGAAGAATCAGGGGACTCAGCGTCAGAAGAGTCTAGAAAGGGCAAAACCCCAGCTGACAGGCGGACCCAGCGGAGGAAAGAGCAGAGGAAGAGGTGGAGCAAGGCTAGGGTCTTAAACTGGTGTATGGGGGGCGGAGACTCAGACGGAGCTTCGGCGGTCTGGAGTCTCAGATGTAGAGCTGCACGCTGCTAATGTGAAAGACAAACTGAACTTCAATAAAGACTTTTGTATATAACAACGGACTGGCGTTGGTCCTTTGTGAGCTGGGACCTAGGGCAGCTCTGACAGTAAGCTCCGTCTCACAATTATTATTTTTTTTGCGAGCTCACGAAGATAGGCGACGATGACTATGGCAATTTGTTATCAGGCGTGACTCCCGCTAATTGATTTATGGCCCTCAATTAGCTTTTTATTGCCCGGCACACTTCTCCTGCCGCATGCTCTGCTCCGAGCTCCCCGTCACGCCATTGGCAGAGTTTCGCACAGCGGTGTTTACCTGTCACGTAGCTTGGCTTCCAGACAAACTCACACAGAGAGTCCAGTTTGTCTATTTACAGCTTTTATTCCGATATTCCTCAGGATTCTCCTGGACTGCTTGCAGCCATTTGTATGACTACTCCTTCTCCCTCACAGTACAGAGTGAGACTGGCAAACCCTTGCCCAAGCTCCTCCCAAGCTTCTAAAATTGACGTCAGAATGGTGTGGCATCATGGGAAGAATTTAACCTGTTAAGTTCCAACTCCAACACCCCCCTTTGCCGCACCTTCTGACAAGACCCTTTTGAGTTCAACACCTTCCCCTTTGCCTTGTGCTCCTTCCCAGCATCTTTCCCAGGCACCTGTTGAACCCTTTCAACACTCCCAGAATCACACTGTGCGAATTTTGCCCACGCACTTGTCGCTTGGTACCTTTCAGGTGGAATGCCCTTTGTTGAGCGACTAGACCTTCTGGGCACAAACTCAGATGTTACCTCTGACTCACTGCCACCAGAAGATGTGTCCTCAGCCTCACGGGATTCCCCTTCTGACTTAAAGCGTTTTCGAATCCTCTCCATTACACTCACAGGAGAACTGGGCTCGCTTTTGGGTGTTCTCTTAACCTGTGGAGAAACCCACCCCTGTGCTTGACCATCATCAGCATCCTGGTCTCCAGCAACAGGCTCCGCCTCTGACTCTCCTTCCTCACTTTCTTCCTCCCTTTCCTCCCCCTCAGAATCTTCCTGTTCTGAATCAGAGAGACACTCTGAGAGAACATCACGCTTGACAGCAGGTTGTGACTTTTTATCCTGCTCATAGAACTCAGCGTGTTTGCTGATCAGTAACTTACTCTGATCACCTGATGGAAATGCAAACCTCCATGCATTTGCTGTTGGCTCATACCCACAGAAGATCATTTTCCGGAACTTGGATCCATCTGGCCCCTGCAACGCAGCAGGTACTGACACAGATGCATGTGACCCAAACCTGCGCAAAAAATGAATCTGGGGTTTCCTGCCATGCAACAGCCCAAACGGTGTGTCCCCTACCATGGAATTGTAGGTGCGATTCCAGGTGAAGCTCACATACTTGATTGCCTCCAGCCAAAACCTTGGAGGTAACCCAGAATCCTTCAGCAACACCTGTGCAGTTTTAACCAGAGCCTGACACTTGAGCTCTGCCTCTCCTCTCTGATTGGGTGAAGTCACTGTGTGACGTATCCCTTTCTTGCGAAAGTACTTCTGCAAAGCAGAACCTGTAAACTCAGCTCCTCTGTCACTTGTGACAGCCTGCACTTTGGTGGAAAACCTTACTTCTACCTCCTCAATCCAACGTTTGATCAGCTGTGCTGCATCATCCTTGGATTTGAGACCGTGAGTCCAGGAATTCTGTGTAAAATTATCCTGCATCGAGAGCAGAAACCTTGACCCTCCCAGACTTGGTTCCTTTACCGGACCCCACAAATCTATGTGAATTTGTTCAAAAGACCTAGTGGTTATCCTCTCAACCTTTGGATAACTGCATCCTTGTATCTTTGCCAGCTTGCAAGTTTCACAACTTACAGCATGTCCACATTCTGAGATCCTACACCCTTTAGAAACTTCTGGTAGCACCTGTAGTTCTTCTAGAGAACTATGGGCTGTTCGTGTATGCCAAGCATGTACGCATTCATCATGATTGGGAATTGTAGCACGCAGTGCTTGTGCTTTTCCAACCTTCCCATCACCCTCCAGAGACGTTTTAAGAATGAAGAGATCATTCTGCCCCTTTTTAACCTTGGCAAGCATCCTCCCTCCTTTGGAGATTGTGCACACATCACCCTGAAAACAAACCGTAAATCCCTTTTTCAGTAAATAGGGCACAGATAAAAGACAGTAGTGCATCCCAGGAACGGTACAACACTCCAGCGTTTCCTGCAAAACAGCAAAATTCAAATTTACAACATTTTTTATATTTCCTTTCTGTCCATTTGCAAACAGCACAGTTTTCCCGGCAGGAATTGCCTTGCAATTCCACCTCTCGACAGCAGGTGTCTCTGGAATCAAATTGCGATTAGCAGCAGAGTCAATAACAAAGCTTAGCTCCTTTGGGCTTGTGTCCCAGCTGTCTTCAGACAAAGCCAAACTAGCTGTTATCTGATACGTCTCCTCACGTTGTTTACCACGTCCTCCTCTTGCGTTCTCATGCTGGCCGCCTCTCCCAGACTGGTTCCCATGGAAACCCGACTGGTTCCCATGATAGGTGTCCTTGAAGCCTTCCTGTCCAGCTGCCCTCGCTTTCTGTGGGCAGTCTCTTTTCAAATGACTGTGAGATCCACACACGTAGCAATGACGAACTCCAGTGGAAAAACACTGCCTGGGGCTCTTTTTAGCTGGCCTGGCCCTCCTTCTTCCGGAAAAGCACTCCTTGCCAGATCCGCCCCCCTTGAACTGCCGCTTCATTCCAGCAGGTTCAGTGGAAAACTTTTCAAACTTGCCTTTGGAACTTTCCGCCCCCCCGACTTGCTCACTAGCACTCCTTGAGGCTAACTTGTCAGGAACGGGGGCTCCAGCCATCTTTAGGCTTCCAGCTTCCACCTGCCCTTGGCCTCCTGCTGCGTCTTCACACAGACGTTTCGGCACACGCCAAGCCTCACACGCAGATTCAACGCTCTCCAGGTGCTGTTGCAACTTAGCATGAACACCTGCTCTCAACATGCAGACCTCAGCTCTCATAGCTTTCTCCCTCTGCATTTTCTCCTCCAGAGAAACAGACTTTAGCTTGCCTGCATCTCTGTCCACCAGTTGCACTGGTTCCCTCTGGGAAATGTCCCAAACTTCCGTGGCCATGAACCACGCCCTCACCCTTTTTGTCCAGGTATTCCACGCTTGGACGGTGAGTTCCTCAAGCTGTTCAAACGGAGCCTGAATCACCTCCTGGCCATCTGCCATGTTCCCCCGGGGCCCAGCGTACTCACGTAAACAAACCAGCCGCTCTTCAGCTCCCGGTCTAGCAGATCAGCTCTCCTGCCTCTCACAATTCCAGGCAGAACTCCAAGCTGGCATCAGCATCGTCGTCAGCTTGCCTTTCAAACGTTAGGCACAGCTCCTGCACAGCGTCTTTCAGCTTGCTTGCCTGCTTGCTTCTACCTCCGTCTCTGCTCGACACCGCAGATTTCACAGCTCCCGGCAGATCAAAGCTTTTCCGCAGCCTCCCGTGACAGGTTTACAAGCGATGATTAATGACACCCATAACCTATGGCAATTTGTTATCAGGCGTGACTCCCGCTAATTGATTTATGGCCCTCAATTAGCTTTTTATTGCCCGGCACACTTCTCCTGCCGCATGCTCTGCTCCGAGCTCCCCGTCACGCCATTGGCAGAGTTTCGCACAGCGGTGTTTACCTGTCACGTAGCTTGGCTTCCAGACAAACTCACACAGAGAGTCCAGTTTGTCTATTTACAGCTTTTATTCCGATATTCCTCAGGATTCTCCTGGACTGCTTGCAGCCATTTGTATGACTACTCCTTCTCCCTCACAGTACAGAGTGAGACTGGCAAACCCTTGCCCAAGCTCCTCCCAAGCTTCTAAAATTGACGTCAGAATGGTGTGGCATCATGGGAAGAATTTAACCTGTTAAGTTCCAACTCCAACAATGACTACGGAGGAGAAGGTGGCAGCACTGCAGGAAGCAGTCACGAGGCTTTACGCAGAAGTAGAAACCTCCAGAAAGAGAGAAGAGGAAGCAGAAGCGTGCTGCCGAGATCTGCAAACCAGGTGGGAACATTTGGGCAAAGAGGGGCTGCCGGGACCCAAGCCGGAGGGAGTTGGCCTCGGGAAACGGGGGGGCAGCATCGTAGCCCATTTCGACGGGAACCTGGAGCAGTATCCTAACTTCAGAGCAGACGTAGTTTTTGCGCTCAAATTACTTCAGAAATACTTTAGAGATGAGGAGGAGAAAGTGGGCTTCATTATAACTCATCTGCATGGGGAAGCTAAATCGTGGCTGCGCAATTTATGGCGCGAAGATGATCCCGCCCTCCATGATTCAAAAGCATTTATCGCGGCTATGGACTCTTGTTTTAAATCAACGGTTTATGTGGATGTGGCCAGGAGGGAAATGCACGGACTGAAGCAAGGCAAAGCCACGGTGAGACAATATCACTCCCGCGTTTTTGCGCTAGTTAATGTGCTGGGCTGGGAGAAGGACTCAGCTGCCGTGAGGGATCTGTTCTGGGAGGGGCTAAATGGAGCCATGAAAGATGAGCTGGCAAGGGGGGACAGACCCAACAGTACCACAGAAGTCGTCCAGAGAGCGCTGGCGGTGGGGGTTCGCCTGGAGGAACGCCCGTGGAGCAGGGATGACGGACGGATGGCACGCACGCCAGCCAGAACAACTCCCTTCCTGCCCAGAGAGACAGGACGCGCGCAATCCACGCCTCCACTGGGGGGGGGGGAGAGCCGATGGAGATAGGTGGTGCTAGGGCTCAGACAGCAACCAGAGCCCAACCGCCAGGAGCAGTCAAGACGAAGGCTCCTAGAGGGAACAGGAAGTGCTATATCTGCGACAGTGCACAGCACATGGCCAAAGAGTGTCCCCAGAGGATCCAGAAGCACACTGCAGCCTCAGCAACAGTAAGAGGAGCAGTGAAACAGGGGGAACAGCTGCAGGGAAACGACGAAGCCTGGCTGGAGGCAGAGGCACTGGGGCCCAGCCAGGCGAGTCAGTGAAGCAGCCCCCAGAGATTTTGCAGCCCACGGACCCCCTCCCGCCCAAACCAGTGGTGCAACTCACCGCATCACTCCAGCTGCCAAATGGATTCACCCTGGAAGTCCCTATTACCATTGACTCTGGTAGTAATGCAGACTTTGTGGGGGTGGATTTCCTCAGGCGACATCGCGTAGAGCTCCTACCAGCCACGATGCCCCTAAACGTCGTCACGGTCGATGGCAGAGAGCTGCTGGGAGGGCAGGTGCTACAGCAAACACCACCTATGGTGCTGCAAATTGGAAATCACCGCGAAGTCATCAGCTTCAACGTCACCCACCTGTCGGACACACCCATATTATTGGGTATGAGTTGGCTGGATAGGCACAGCCCGGCATTAGCGTGGTACCAGTGGCAATTGACCTTCTGCTCCTCCTACTGCGCGGAACACTGCATCCAGCCCGGTCAGGAAGAGGAGGGACAGGAAGATGAACAGCAGCTACACCTAGGCATGGTGCTGGCGGTACCCGACAAGTACAAGGCGTTTTTGGAGGTCTTCTGCGAGAAGGAAGCGGACAAGCTGCCTCCCCACCGGCCCTACGATTGCACGATTGACCTCCTACCGGGGGCGACGCTGCCGACTGGAAAACTGTATTCCATGTCTGAGGACGAACTGCAGGAACTCAGGGAGTTCATAGATCACAACCTGAAGCGGGGATTCATCCAAGAATCCAAAACAGTGGGGGGCAGTCCCGTGTTTTTCGTGAAGAAGAAGGACACGCCCCAACGCAGACTCGTAGTTGATTACAGAATTATCAATTCCAGGACAAAGCCCACGGCATTCCCCATGCCCAAAATTGACGACCTGCTCGCGACGGTGAGGAAGGGACGGATCTTCACCAAGTTGGATCTACGAGGGGCGTACAACCTTATACGCATGCGGGAGGGCAATGAGTGGAAGACGGCCATGTTTACGCCTTTAGGCACCTATGAATATAGAGTTATGCCGTTTGGTCTGCAAAATGGCTCCCATTGTTTCCAAGCCTTCATGCACCACGTGTTAGCGGGCCTCCTCTACAAGAAGTGCGTATGCTTCCTAGACGACATCCTGATCTTCTCGGAATCGCGGGAGGCTCACGAGGGAGACGTCAAGGAGGTCCTGCAGAGACTGCGGGAGCACAGACTTTATGCCAAACTGGAGAAGTGCCAGTTCGATGTGACGGAGGTGGATTTCCTGGGCTACAAGCTGTCCGACAAGGGACTCGCCATGGACAGCGCCAAGGTCCGCTCGGTGTTGGACTGGAAGAGCCCGCGCAATCGGAAGGAGGTCCAGAAGTTCGTCGGCTTCGCCAACTTTTACCGCAAGTTCATCAAGGGGTTCGCGAAGGAGACGGCGGCCATCATGGACACCCTCAGCTCCAAGAAGAAGAAATTCACCTGGACGGACCAGGCGGAGCAGTCCTTTCAGAGACTCAAGCGTCTCTTCACGTCCAAAGAACAGCTGCTACACGTGAACCCCGGCAAACCAATGAGGGTTGAGACTGACGCATCAGACAGAGCGGTGGGGGCGGTCCTGTTGCAGCAAGATCCGCAAGGGAACTGGAGGCCCTGCGCATTCTACTCCAGGAAACTCAGCAAGTCGGAAAAGAACTACACCATCTGGGACAGGGAGTTGCTGGCCATTCATGCAGCATTCAAGGCGTGGCGGCACTT
Source organism: Podarcis bocagei (assembly GCF_964188305.1). Taxonomy (NCBI): domain Eukaryota; kingdom Metazoa; phylum Chordata; class Lepidosauria; order Squamata; family Lacertidae; genus Podarcis; species Podarcis bocagei. Next base: position 58,346,327 of record NC_138131.1, on the reverse strand, counting down.
CCTCATCGGAGCCAGACACACTGTGCAGGTCCGCACGGACCATAAGAACCTGGAGTACTGGCGCACGGCGCGGTTCCTGAACCAGAGACACATCCGCTGGGCGGAGTTCTTCGCGGATTTCGACTTCAGGATAGAATACATCCCGGGAGACAACAACGTCATGGCGGATGCACTATCCAGGAAACCGCAGTATCTCGAGGAAGCGGCACCGGTGGCGGCCAAACACATTTTCGCACTGACGGCGTGGGCATGCACTTCAGCCACAGTGGACCTGGACGCAGTGCGTCGCGCGCTGCAGACAGATGCCTTCGCACAATCCAAGATGGAGGAGGTGAGAAGAGGCACAGCGAAGGACGACGAGTTCCAGATACGTGACAGACTGCTCACCCGCAAAGGAGCTCTCTACGTGCCTGGAGACGACCTCCGAGCGAGGGTCCTGCAGCAGTTACACGACGCGCCCACTGCTGGGCACTTCGGCAAGGACAAGACGGCGGAATTGGTGGCCAGGGACTTTTGGTGGCCCCAGATGAGGGCAGAAGTCGTGGATTACGTCTCTAGATGTGACACATGCCAAAGGGCCAAGCCAGTGCACAAAAAGCCGGCGGGACTGCTGGAACCGCTACCGACGCCGCTCGAACCGTGGGAGAGGGTGGCCCTGGACTTTGTCACAGATCTGCCCAGCTCGCGAGGCAAAACAGCGGTACTCGTGGTCGTAGACCTGTTCACCAAGATGGCGCACTTCATTCCCTGCGCGAAGGTGGCCACAGCGGAACAGACCGCCAAACTGTTCATAGACCACGTGTTCAAAGTTCACGGCTTGCCACGGTCCATCCTGTCCGACCGGGGGCGCCAATTCGTCTCGAGCTTCTGGCAGAAGCTGCTGGGCATCCTGAACGTCAAGATCAACTTAGCGTCGGCACGACACCCGCAGACCAACGGACAAGCGGAGAGGGTCAACGCCATCATGCAGCAGTACCTGAGATGCTACGCGAATCAACAGCCCTCGACCTGGGTGGACTACCTTCCGTTGGCCGAGTTCGCCTACAACAACACGAAGCACGGGTCTACACGGGTGACACCGTTCTTCGCCAACAATGGGCGGCATCCCAGAACCTTCCCGGGGTTAGAGACGAAGGGGGAGGGGGAGCCACAGGGGGCAGAACACTTGGCAGCAGAGTTGCAGGAGGTCCACGAGCAACTCCACAGGACCTTGGAACTAGCAAAACACGCCTACAAAGTGCAGGCAGACAGGCACAGGAGAGTCGGGGAAGACATCCAGGTGGGGGACTGGGTCTGGTTAGCGGCCCAGGCAGTGCCGGCCAGAACGTTAGCTAAGAAGAAGCTCAAACACAAGCAGCTAGGGCCTTACCAAGTCGAGGCACAGATCAACCCAGTAGCCTTCCGGTTGACACTCCCGGAGGGCTCCAGAATGCACCCGGTATTTCATAGGTCAGTCCTCACACCCTACAAGGAACCCCACAGGTTTCAGGTGCCAGGGACCGCACCTCGCCCACTCGGGAAGTCGCCAACGGGGGAGGGGTCACCGAGGGCGCCGCCACTCAACGAGGTCACGGAGATTTTAGACTCAAGATGGGGGGAAGAGGGAGTTGAATATTTCCTCGCCAGGGAAGGCACCCCGGCCAGCGCCAACAGGTGGGTGCCGGACTATGCCTTGGAGGAGCACTACCTCAAAGACGAGTTCCATGCACTCTTCCCGCACAGACCTATGCCGGCAGATTATTTCGACGACTGGCTTTTCATACCCACACTTTCAACCAGCACGTTCCAGGGGTTCTCAACCGCTGAGGAAACGGTGCCAGACACAAGCTCCCCGGAGGGATCACTCTCGGGGTCTGCCACGGATCGCTCTTACTGGTGGGACACTCAACCGGAGGTGGGGTGGAGCAGGGAATTGATAAGGGGGCCCTGGCATGCAGCATCACCCGAGGTAACAGGGGGAGAGACGGACATGGACGTGTTGGGGGAGGACCTTGGGTTCGAACACGAATGCAGGGAGATGGACGCAGAGGAGATCGACGTCGACGAGCCCATTACGGACGGGCCGGATCCGACTGGGCGGTTGCACGCCAGGGGGAAGGAACTGTATCCAACACTCACCCCCTCAGCACTGGAGCACCCGAAACCCGCACCCGAAGAGAGGGAGGGGGAAGGGGGGGCTTCGAGGGGGGGATGGATGTCAGGGGCTCAGGGACAGAGGCACAGGGGAGAAAGGAGATGGAGAGCGAAGGGGAAGGATCTGAGGGCAGCATAGGGGAGTATGACAGTGACCCAAGAGATTCCATGAGCTTCTCCAGCGAATCAGAAGATTCCCAGAAGGAGGCGCCGATGGTCAGGGCGAGGGGGGTCCCAGGGGGGACGCACCAGAAACAGGGGGCCAGCGGGGACTCCCAAAGCAGCAGCTGGAAATCAGGACCAGCTTCCCCACCAGAGCAGAGTGGGGGGGAAGAGTCCCAGGTGTCAGGTCCAGCTAGCCCCCCCGAAGGGGGAAGCAGTGACAGGAGCAGTGAAACGGTCAGGAGGAAGGTTACCGGCTGGGCGCGCACGCCAAGTTCAAATGTACAGGTGCGCGAGACAGCAGGCAGCCCGGATCGGGAACCAGGTCCTAAAGCCCGCCGGAGGCAGGGGGAAGAATCAGGGGACTCAGCGTCAGAAGAGTCTAGAAAGGGCAAAACCCCAGCTGACAGGCGGACCCAGAGGAGGAAAGAGCAGAGGAAGAGGTGGAGCAAGGCTAGGGTCTTAAACTGGTGTATGGGGGGCGGAGACTCAGACGGAGCTTCGGCGGTCTAGAGTCTCAGACGTAGAGCTGCACGCTGCTAATGTGAAACACAAACTGAACTTCAATAAAGACTTTTGTATATAACAACGGACTGGCGTTGGTCCTTTGTGAGCTGGGACCTAGGGCAGCTCTGACAATAACTTTATGATTTTTAAGTTTAGTTTGTTTGGTAACTGATATTTAAAATTGGGAAATTTGTAGAAGGGAACCTACGTCGACCTTAGAAAAGGATGTAAAGATTATAATTGATGTATAAGTTAAAATTGGTTAATTAAGAAGAACTAAGTTAAAAAAAATGATTACAATAATATTGTGAAGATGAAAGTAAGAACTTGCTGAGCCAACTATTGGAATTGGGATATATGAAGGGGGGTGCGGGGAAGTCAGAGAATGTGGTTAAGAAAGCAAGGATTTGAAATTATACATGTTTGTCTTTGTCTTTGTGTGTTTGTGATGTCAATATAAAATGTGAAAACCCAATAAAAATTTTATTTTTTTAAAAAAAGGAATCTTCTTTCTTGTAGTTTGGATCCATTGCTCCGTGTCCGCTTCTCTGGAGCAGCAGAAAACAACTTTTCTCCCTCCTCTATGTGACATCCTTTTATATATTTGAACATGGCTATCATATCACCCCTTAACCTCCTCTTCTCCAGGCTAAACATGCCCAGCTCCCTTAGCCGTTCCTCCTAAGGCATCGTTTCCAGGCCTTTGACCATTTTGGTTGCCCTCCTCTGGACACGTTCCAGTTTGTCAGTGTCCTTCTTGAACTGTGGTGCCCAGAACTGGACACAGTACTCCAGGTGTGGTCTGACCAGAGCAGAATACAGTGGCACTATTACTTCCCTTGATCTAGATGCTATACTCCTATTGATGCAGCCCAGAATTGCATTGGCTTTTTTAGCTGCCGCGTCACACTGTTGGCTCATGTCAAGTTTGTGGTCAACCAAGACTCCTAGATCCTTTTCACATGTACTGCTCTCAAGCCAGGTGTCACCCATCTTGTATTTGTGCCTCTCATTTTTTTTGCCCAAGTGCAATACTTTACATTTCTCCCTGTTAAAATTCATCTTGTTTGTTTTTGCCCAGTTCTCTAATCTGTCAAGGTCGTTTTGAAGTGTGATCCTGTCCTCTGGGGTGTTAGCCACCCCTCCCAGTTTGGTGTCATCTGCAAATTTGATCAGGATGCCCTTGAGTCCATCATCCAAGTTGTTGATAAAGATGTTGAATAAGACTTCTCCCACTTTCTGGACAATGAAGTTGTCTGCAAGGCCAGTATGGAATCTGTTTGACCTTATGCTCTTGGCTGAGTTCGACATCCAACAAATATCCGGGTAATTGAAGTCCCCCATTACTACTATCTCTTCCTTTTGCATGCTTGGCCATCTGTTCCAGGAAGGCATCATCTATGTCCTCCGTTTGGCTTGGGGATCTATAGTAAACTCCCACATTGAGGTCTCTGTTATTCTTCTCTCCCTTAATTTTGACCCAAATGCTCTCACTTTGGCTTTGAGGTTCTAAATCCTGGATCTCTTCACAGGTATACACATCCCTGACATATAACGCCACTTCTCCTCCTTTCTTGTCTGGTCTGTGTCTCTGAAATAGATTGTATCCCCTCATTTTTACATTCCAATCGTGGGACTTATCCCACCAGGTTTCAGTGATGCCTATTATGTCATATTTAGTTTGCTGTACCAAGAGCTCAAGCTCATCTTGTTTATTTCCCATGCTTTGCACATTAGTGTACAGACATTGAAGTCCATTAATCACTCCCCCGTGTCTCTTATTTAAGGATTTTTTCCTCCCACCACTAGGTCTGCGTGCTGTTTGCTCCATTTGGTCTATGACATTTGGATGATCATCTTCATCAATTGATAGACTCCTACCTTCAGGAGCACTGTCTCCCTCCCCCACATTAGTCAGTTTAAAGCCCTCCTGATGAGGTTTCTGAGATTTTTGGCAAAAAACTTTCTCCCAACCGTTGTGAGGTGCAGCCCATCACTTGCCAGAAGTCCATCTTCAAGAAACTGCAGTCCGTGATCGAAGAATCCAAACCATTCCTGTTTACACGATTTGCGAAGCCAGCTGTTCACTTCCACAATTTTTCCCTCTCTCCCTGGGCCACGTCGTTCAACTGGGAGGACAGATGAGATGACAATTTGTGCATTTAGTTGCTTCAATTTCCTGCCGAGAGTCTCGTAGTCTCTTTTGATCTTCTGGAGGCTATTGCTTGCAGTGTCATTGGTTCCCACATGAACCAAGAGGAAGGGGTATTTGTCAGTGGGTTTTATGATTCCTTGCAGTCGTTCAGTTACATCTTGAATCTTAGCCCCGGGGAGACAGCACACTTCCCGAGACATCTTGTCAGGCCCACAGATCACTGCTTCTGTTCCCCTCAGTAGGGAATCCCCTGCCACCACTACACGCCTCCTCTTAGGTTTGGTCGGGGTTCTTCCGTGAGCTGTCCGTTCCAAGGTCGCCTGCACATTCCCTGAGGACTGACTTTGCTGCTCGTCTTCATATACCTGATCGACTGTAATGAGGGAGAGATCCTCAAATGGAGTCTGCTCTTCGTCTTCCATGCTAGGGGAGAGGACCTCAAAGCGATTGTGTATTTCTAAACAATCAGAGCGAACCCTGGGCCTCCTACTTCTTTGAGTCACGTTTCTCCATATATCTGGCTCCTGTGTTGGTGAACTAGCCTCCTTCTCAGGGGAGTCCACTGTCTCCTCCTTGGTGGAGACGGTGTGCTCTGTTGCTTCCAAGAAGATCTCCAGCTCTCTAATTCTTTGGAGCGTAGCTACACGTTCCTCCAGTTGCTGGACTTTGTCTTTTAAGAGGGCAATCAACATGCAATTGCTGCAGGTAAAGCTGCCTGCAACCTTTGGCAAGATGGCAAACATTGCACAGGAACTGCAGGCGACTGCAGCTGTTCCCTCCCCCTCCATCTTGAGAACGTGTTGTTGGGGGTGGCTACAGCGGTCCTCCATCATAAAAAGCATGAAGACAGGACAAATAACTTCGCCCACAAAAAAACACAAAAAACCTAGGTCTTCCCCAACAAATGTTTGAGACTAGCTCCCCTAAATCTAAAAGATGGATCAAACTGCGTGCGCCGCTGCCCTGCTAGCTCTGATAAGCTCCTCCCACAGCTAATCACCTGCCTCAACAGAAACCCTGCCCCCTCTGACCTTTGCACAGGGAGAACAGCTAATCAGCCACAAAGAAACACCCACACAAGAAAACCCTTTTTGTTTTGTTTTATAAATATTTATTGAATTTTCACAAATTATAAAAACACACATATTACACAATACAGACATACACACACAAAAACAAACAAACATGTATAATTTCAAATCCTTTTTTTTCTTAAACCTTACTTCACCGACTTCCCCATACCTCCCCTTTCTGCATTCCAATTTCCAAATTTGTTTCAGCAAATCCTCCCCCTTAATTTTATCCAATTGTTTCCTTTTCTTTTCTTTTACTTAATCTTTTTCAGCTGTAATCCCTTACTTTCTATAACCACACCATTTTAACACTCATTAATTTTATAATATTTCTTAAGATAAATTTTAAATTTCTTCCAATCTTCTTCCGCCGTCTCTTTCCCTCTGGTCTCGGATTCTGCCAGTCATTTCAGCCAGTCCCATGTAGTCTATCACCTTCATCTGCCATTCTTCCAGAGTGGGTAGATCTTGTGTCTTCCAATACTTTGCGATGAGTATTCTTGCTGCTGTTGTTGCATACATAAAAAAAGTTCTATCTTTCTTTGACACCAATTGGCCGACAATGCCCAAGAGAAAGGCCTCTGGTTTCTTAGGAAAAGTACATTTAAGTACCTTTTTCATTTCCTTATATATCATTTCCCAGAAAGCCTTAATCTTCGGGCACGTCCACCAAAGGTGATAAAAAGTACCTTCAGTTTCTTTACATTTCCAACATTTGTTATCAGGCAAGTGGTAAATTTTTGCAAGTTTGACTGGGGTCATGTACCACCTGTAAATCATTTTCATAATATTCTCTCTTAAGGCATCACATGCCGTAAATTTTATGCCCTTGGTCCACAACTGTTCCCAGTCAGCAAACATAATGTTATGACCAATGTCTTGTGCCCACTTTATCATAGCTGATTTCACTGTTTCATCTTGTGTATTCCATTTCAGCAACAAGTTATACATTCTTGACAAATTCTTAGTATTGTGTTCTAACAGTTCTGTTTCTAATTTTGATTTCTCCACCTGGAAGCCAATTTTCCTATCCTGTTTGTAAACCTCCATTATTTGGTAATAATGGAGCCAATCTCGTACCTTGACCTTCAATTTCTCATAACTCTGTAATTTCAGTTTATCTCCCTCCTGTTCCAAAATTTCCCGATATTTTGGCCATTTGGCCTCCATATTGAGCTTTTTCACAGCTTTAGCCTCCATTGGCGACAACCACCTTGGGGTTTTATTTTCCAACAAATCTTTATATCTGATCCAAACATTATATAATGCTTTCCTAACAATATGATTTTTAAACGCTTTATGAGCTTTAACCTTGTCATACCATATATATGCATGCCATCCGAATACATTATTAAAACCTTCCAAATCCAAAATATCTGTATTCTCAAGAAGTAGCCAGTCTTTCATCCAGCAGAAAGCTGCTGATTCATAATACAGTTTAAAATCCGGCAGGGCAAAGCCCCCTCTTTCCTTTGCGTCAGTTAAGATCTTAAATTTTATTCTGGGTTTTTTGCCCTGCCAGACAAACTTCGAAATATCTTTCTGCCACCTCTTGAAGCAATCCATCTTGTCCACAATTTGCAATGTTTGGAATAAAAATAACATTCTAGGCAGTACATTCATCTTGATAACAGCAATTCGGCCTAACAAGGAAAGCTTCAAATTTGACCATATTTCTAAGTCTTTTTTTACTTCTCTCCAGCATTTCTCATAATTATCTTTAAATAGATTCACATTCTTAGATGTCATGTTAATCCCCAAGTATTTCACCTTCTTAACCACAGTTAAACCTGTTTCATTCTGGAACCTCTCCCTTTCAGTAACTGTTAGATTTTTCTCCAATACCTTGTTTTTTTGTTTGTTCAACTTAAATCCTGCAACTTGACCAAATTCTTGAATTAATTCTAAAACCCTTTTCGTACTAGTGTCTGGCTCTTGTAAAGTAAGTACCAAGTCATCTGCGAAGGCCCTCAATTTATACTGTTTGGCTCCGACCTGTACCCCTTTAACCAGCTGGTCTCTTCTAATCATATTTAGCAAAACCTCCAGGACTGATATAAAAAGTAATGGGGAAATTGGGCACCCCTGTCGTGTCCCTTTTTCTATTTTAAATTCTTCCATTATCACATTATTTACAATTAATTTAGCCTTTTGTTCTGAATATATTGCACCCATACCATTCTCAAATCCTTGTCCTACCCCCATCCCATGTAGATTCTTCTTCATAAAACTCCAAGAGATATTGTCAAAGGCTTTCTCCGCGTCCACAAATATCAATACTGCTTTAGTGTTTATGTTCACTTCTAATAATTCCAAAATGTCTATTATATTCCTCATGTTGTCTGACAAATGTCTTCCTGGGAGAAAGCCTGCTTGGTCCTTATGAATCTCTTCCACCAATACTTTTTTCAATCTTTTTGCCAAAATGTCTGCAAAAATTTTGTAATCCACATTGAGTAATGATATAGGGTGGTAGTTCTTAAGTTGAGTCTTTTCAGTCTCTGTTTTCGGTATGAGTGTAATATAAGCTTCTTTCCACGATTCTGGTGCCTTTTCCCCCTCTAAAATTTCATTGCAGATTTCCTTCAAAGGTTGTAGTAACCACTCCTTCAAAGCTTTGTAATATCTGGAGGTCAGCCCATCTGGTCCTGGAGATTTGCCCAATTGCATATTTTGAATGGCACCTTCTATCTCTTGTTCAGTTATTTTCTGATTCAGATCTATTTTACTTTGATGAGAGATTTTTTGTAATCCATATTTCTTTAAAAACTCATCTATGTCCCCTTCTTTCTGCGGCCCTTGCGAATATAGTTTTTTAAAGTAACTCTGGAAGCAGTTTCTAATATCATTTGGCTTATAAATATTCTTTCCTTCAACCTCTAAGCTTGTAACCGTATTTAATTTTTGTCTTTTGTCATCTGTTTAATATTCCATTCTATTTCTTGATTCATCAATTCCATATATTGCATCTGATATAGCTTAATTTCTCTCAAAATCTCTTGGGACTTTGGTTTAGATCTCAATTTCTTTTCTCCTTCTTTTATCTTTTCCAAAATCTTATCCTTTTTCTCATTTTGACTTCTCTTCTTTATTGTATTTTGTTGTATCAAAAATCCTCGCATAACAGCTTTACTTGCGTCCCAGATTACTCTTTTTTCAACATCTGTTTTTAAATTTATTTCGAAATAGTCTCTCAAAGTTTTTTGGGCCTTTTTGTGGATCTCTTCATCTCTAAATAAGGTGTCATTCATCCTCCATCTGAAGGAGCCAGCTGTTGTTAACTCCATCTCCATCTTTACAGCGTTATGGTCGGAGCATGTTTTTTGGCAGATTTCCACTTTCTTTATCTTTGGTGCCATCCCACTAGTAACCCATATTTGGTCAATTCTAGTCCATGTCATCATAGCTTCAGAAAAGAAAGTTCCCTCTCTCTCGAGAGGGTGCTCAGAAACTAATTGCACTATGCAAGCTGTGAGGGGGTGCTGGAATTCATGGTTTGCTTGCAGCTTTGCAAGTTAGCAATTAGTGTCTCCACAGCCTGGGAAGACAGAGCATGAAAGGAATCTGCCTAGAGATAAGAAGACCCAGCAACAGCTCAGTGATTGGCTGAGGTCCCTCATATAGGCAGCATGACCTATGACACTAGTGTTGAGGAGTAAGTTGTTTGGTTAGTGCTGAGGAGTTGCTGAGAGTGAAGAAGTCATGTTGTAAATAGTAACTTGTAGATAGCTTGTATGTTTACTGCTGTATATGATAAACTACAAGAATCAAGTTACTAGTCGTCAGTCTTTGTTCCTGATCGTCATCCTGCCTGGGCAATCTCAAGAGTTGCCTAAAAAACGCTGCAGTACTCTGCTATACTCTGCTAAGCTTTGCAACAGGCGAAAGCACTTCAAAAGTTCAGATGGCTTTCGACTTCCGGGGTGGCGCCATCGGTAATGGCGGACTCCCTCTGATCTGGAGGGACTGGCTCTACGTAAATCAGGTCTGTTCTGCTACGGCGAAGCGGGGACCCTTTAAAAAATCACAGGCGGGTGAAGCCTGTGACCGTGGGACTCGGCGGGCACCTTTCGCGCCCCCCCCCAATTTGTAAAGGAACCCAATTATGGGCTCTGGGGCGAAGCGGGGCAAGCGGCGCGGTGCTGAGAGTCAACTGCTTCTTCCGTGGAGCGAAGCCGCACAGCCATTACCGGAGAGCGCTACCTTTTTCCTGTGACAATCTGGCTACAAAAACAACTACCCGTGAGTAGGTTAAATTTGGACAATTGGACTCTAAACAACGACCCGTGAGTAGAACGGAAAATTGGACTAAGAAATTCCTTTAATTTGGCACTGAAGCGGGAAGGTCTAAACAGGAAGTCAGCCTTCCGCTTTTTGTAGAAAGATTAAAGCAAAGACATGGCAAGCTAGAGTTTAGTAAACCGTTTGTAAAGGATCAACTTTCATCATCTAAAATTACTGAACCCCCGACTTCCGCTTTTACCACAGCTGCAACAGTGTGAGCTCTGACTGCAGTAAGCAGGTCGGGGCATACACCGGTACTGTGAGGGGCAACGTTTGTCTACACGACCCCTGAAAAGGCTTGGAAGGAAGCTCAAGCCAAAGGAACTTCGGCAGTGTCTTTTTGGAATCCCGGCACCCCTCGCTGAAGGAAAAACGGCAGAGGTGGGGGGGAATCCAGGCACAGAGAAGAACATCAAACAGACCGGTGAAAAGCCTCACATCACTGAAGCAGCGACAAGATGGTAAAATCTCTATTTCTATATCAAAATAAACGTAAAGTGGTAGCAGCAGTAACAAAACCTAAAAGGAAATAAGACAAGGGGAAGAAAAGGGAACCCAGGAGGGGGAAATCCCTCACGGAGTGGGTAAACCCAAAATAAGATAAAGAGTAAAAATAGTGGAGGAGAAGTAATGCTACCACAAAAGTAAAGGGAAGACAGAAGAACATATATATATATATGGAAAGAATGTAAAGAAATCTCTCAGATTGCAATTAAACTATTTGAAAAGCACACTATCTGAAACGGACTTACTACAAAGTGCAAAGCGGTGCAGGCTGCCTGTTGTTGGAGCTGGGTGGAGTAAAGCAGCTGCTTTGAAACTGAATGTCCTTGAAGGAAAGATAAGGACAAAGGAATAAGGAACGCTGTGGGGGAAAGGAGGGGAATTTCACAGATAAGATAAGATGGCGTCACGGGTCTGAAGACGCTGAGTAATCATCAAGAAGGAGGAAGAAGGAGGAAGTGACGAAGACAAAATAGTGAAAGAGAGGATTAAAGGAGGGCAGAAGCTGGCAAGCTGAGTTAATAAGAACACAGTGACACCCAGTGGGCAAAGTAGGAAAAGCAGTAACAAAGGAAAATTGGAACAATAGAAGGACATCTGGTGGTTGGAAAAGAGAACGCAAAATGTCTCATGCAATTAAAAAACAGACTGGAACTGGAAGTCAACAGCAACAATTAAGAAGAAACTCAGGCCTTGAAGAAATGGACTTGAGGGAGCTTATTATTAGTTTGAAACTGGACTTGGGAGGATTGAGAAAAGAGTTGGAAGAAAAAATTAACACAATTGATGGGAAATTGGAAAAATTAGAAAACACAATGAAAAAAATGAAAAAGAAAATGAAGAAATAAAGGAAAAATTAACAGAAGTCCTAGAAGGAATGAAGGAGACAGACAAGAAAGTGCAAGAAATTAAGAATAAGAATCAACAAATGGATGAGATGGTGAAGAAAATTAGCAAAGAACAAAGGGAACAAAGAAAAGAAATGGACAAATTGAAAAAGGAGATGGAGGAACAAAAAGCAATCCAGGAAGCTACTGGGGATGCGCTAGCAATGATACAGATGCAGATTAAAGAGAAGACATTGAGATTCAGAAATGTTCCAGAAGAGGAGAAGGAGGATATTTGGAAGAAGATGATTGAAACTTTATCAAAGTGGCTACATTTACAGGAAAAAGACATAATAGAACAGACAGAGAAAATCTTCAGAGTGAACTCAAGAAAAGCAAAAATGAACAAATGGCCGGCAGACTGCATCATTGTATTCACATCGAATTGGATGAAAGATAAGATCCTCCAACTAAAGAGTAAGAACAAATTAACCATAGATGGAAAGGAAATAATAATTTTACGAGAAGTCCCACCTAGGCTGATAAAAAAGAGACAGCAATTCCAATTTCTAACAAAAGCATTAAAGGCCAAAGCAATATCTTTCAGATGGGAATACCCAGTGGGGATTTCCTTCAACTTCAAAGGAAAAAGAAGACGATTTGAGACATTTGAGGAAGCAGATATGTTTTGGAGGAAGTATCGAGGAGAATTAGGAGGTGGGAAAAGTGAAGTAAGAAATGAGGAAGGAAGAAAGGGAGAGCTATCGGATGAGGCGGAAGAAGAAGAAAAAGCTCAGCAAAGGGTGGAAGGTTAAAGAACTACGCCAGTGGTAAATAATCAGACCAATAACTATTACAAAACCCCTCTCCTTTACCACTGCAGATAACGTAAACTCTTTCCATTAACTTTAGAATTTTTTAACTAATAAATAATGAAATTTAAATTGTTATCATGGAACGTGAATGGTCTAAATAATAGGAGGAAGAGGCAGAAAATAGAACGTATCTTAGAGAGGCAGAAGTGGGACCTTGCTTGCTTACAAGAAACCCACATCAATACTAAGCATAAAAGACTATTGGTAAAACCAAAGTTAGGGGAAGAATTCATCGCATCTGATGTAAGAAAAAAGAGGGGGGTTGTAATGTATGTTAAAAGCAAATACGAACCGGAATTGATATATGAAGACAAAGAGGGGAGGATTATAATAGTCAAAATATCAATAGAGGGGGAACCAATTGTAGTAGCGGGAGTTGAAAAGGAGTTCACATATTTCTCAGAACCAAAAAACTCGTATAGTCGAATCGACAGTATACGGATTACTAAGGATATGACAATTGAAGCAGAGAATGCCGAAATATTGCCAAAAACACTTACAGATCACAATCCAGTATCATTAACTCTTAAAGGAAAAGAGGAGAAAGGGAAAAAAGGTGGAGAATGAATGTTTTCTTATTTAAAAATGAAAAAGTAATACAAGGAGCCAGGAAGTTGATGAAGGAATATTTTGAAAACAATTGGAGGAAAGGGACAGATGTTAAAACAGTGTGGGATGCTGGGAAGGCGGTTGTTAGGGGATATTTCATACAACCAAACTCAATAGCATATAAGAAAAAAAGAAAAGGGGGCTTTTAGAAGAAATTAAAAGGAAGGAAAAATTGGCCTATGCAAGCAAAAATAAAGAGAGATTAAATCAAGAAATTAAATTACTGAGAGTAGAATATAATAAAATTATAGAACAGGAGGTAGAACAAGAAATCAAATTTTGGAAATATAAAAATTTTGAATGGGCAAATAAGCCAGGCAAGATCCTTGCCTGGCAGCTAAAGAAACAAAGAAATGAAAAATTAATAAATAAAATAAAAGTAGAAGAGAGGACAATAAGGGATATGACAGAAATTTAAAAAGAATTTGAAAAATATTACAAAAAATTATATCAAAAAGATGAAGTGCCAATAGAAGAAATAGAGGAATATATAAAGAAAAATAAATTAATAGAGATAGCAGAAGAAGACCATAAATTATTAAATGAACCAATATCAACCGTAGAAATTAAGGAATCAATTCAAAAATTAAAAATAGGGAAATCCCCAGGTCCAGATGGCATACCAGCAGAATATTACAAAGAAATGTTAAATGAATTAATTGACCCACTAAAAGAAGTAATAGAGGAAGCAGTAGAGAAGGGGAATATTCCAGACTCTTGGACTCAAGGGTATATAACGCTCCTGGCAAAACAAGGTACGGATTTGGAATCGGTCTCAAATTATAGACCCATTTCATTGTTAAATTCCGATTATAAAATTTACGCAGGATTATTGGCTAATAGGTTGAAAAAAATTAGAGGGAAAATAGTACATAAAAATCAGGCTGGATTTGTGGAAGGTAGACAAATAAAGGATAATATCAGAAATATAATAGACATAATGGAATATCTACAAGTAAGAAGAAACAAACAAGCAGCCCTGATTTCAATCGATGCGGAGAAGGCTTTCGACAAAATCTCATGGGAATTTATGAAAAAACTATTAAAAGAATTGTGTCTAGGTGAAAAATTCCAAAAAGGTATAAATGCAATATATAACCAACAGAAAGCAAAAATTATTATTAATGGAGAGTTTGGAGAAGAAATCAACATCTTTAAAGGTACAAGACAAGGATGCCCCCTATCCCCAATGTTATTTATAATAGTATTAGAGGTTCTATTAAAGAAAATAAGGCAGGACAACCAAATAAGAGGAATAGCAGTTGGTGAAAAAAGATATAAGTTAAGAGCCTTTGCAGACGATGTTATGATCACAACAGAAAATCCCCTACAATGTACACCTAGAATATTGGAATGCATAAACGAATATGGCAGATTAGCAGGATTCAAATTAAACTATGGGAAAACCAAAATACTAGTGAAAAATATGGAAGAAAAGGATAAAGTGAAATTACAAGAAATTACAGGATTGGAAATTAAAAAGAAAATAAGGTATCTTGGAATAAATTTAACAACAAATACTATAGACTTAAGTAATGAGAACTATGGGAAAACATGGAATGAAATAAAAAATGACTTGCAAGTATGGGGAAAATTAAATCTTTCCTTACTAGGGAAAATATCGGTAATAAAGATGAACATATTACCAAGGATGATGTTTTTATTTCAAAGTATCCCAATACTAGGAGGAGATAAATGTTTTAATAATTGGAAAAGAGATTTGGCTAAATTCATATGGTCAGGGAAAAAGCCAAGAATAAAACACAAAATAATGATAGATAAGAAGGAGAGAGGAGGATTTGGTCTCCCAGATATGGAGTTATATCACGATGCGGTGGGTCTGACCTGGCTAAAGGAATGGATCAAATTAGATGACTCGGATGTATTGGATTTAGAGGGAGTAGAGACGAGATTTGGATGGCATGCCTATTTAATAGATGAAAAAGTGAGAGTACATAAAGGCTTCCTAGGGCATATAATCAGAAAATCTATATATAAAATATGGGAGAAATATAAAAGACTCTTAGAACCGAAAACTCCCTGGTGGGCATCGCCAGCAGAAATTGTCGCAGTGAAAAAATTAAATATGAAAGAAAATTGGGCTACCTATAAAACTGTATTAAAGGAAGAAAACGGAGTATTGGAATTAAAGGACTACACAGAGATTAAAGCTCATATTAGTGATTGGTTCCAATATATTCAAATTAAGTATAGATTAGCAAAAGACAAAAAGTTAGGATTTGAAAAAGAAATATCAAAATTTGATAAATATTTAATACAAGAAAAATCAAAAAATATATCTAAATTGTATAATCTGATTTTAGAGTGGGAAACAAAGGATGAATTGGTTAAAGCATCAATGATTAAATGGGCGCAAGATATTGGGAAAAATATTATGTTTGAACAATGGGAAAAATTGTGGAAAGAAGATATGAAATTCACCATGTGTTATATACTGAAAGAAAATTACCTTAAAATGCAACATAGATGGTATTTAACACCTGAAAAAATAGCAAAAATGAATATAAACTGTAGCGATATCTGCTGGCGATGCAACACGGGAAAAGGTACTATGATACATATATGGTGGAATTGTTTAAACATCAAACAATTTTGGGAAATAATATATAATGAAATGAAAAAAATGTTTAGATACTCATTTAGGAAAACGCCAGAAGGTTTTCTATTGGGAATTGTACCAGGAAGCCTAAGGGAAGAAGATAAGACCTTATATTTATACGCAACAGTAGCAGCAAGGCTATTGATTGCGAAAAACTGGAAAAGTGGTATAATACCGACAAAAACAGAGTGGCTTGCCAAATTATTGGAGTATTACAATATATCCAAAACAATGGAAGAAATTGGAAGGATTTCAAAAGAAAAGATAGATAGGGACTGGAAGGTGTTTAAAAGATACTTGCAAAATCATATCGAAAAATCAGAACTCCTATTAGAATAAACAAGTTCCGTTTCAAATACTGAAATATCAAATAAGATGGAAAACAATGTGTAATAGAAAAAGAAGTATGAAATTAGGGTAAAGGTGTGTGAAAGAAAGTAATAGAAGTGGAAAGAAATTGTAATTGAGTAGATTGGAAGTCAAACACAAAGGTGGGGTGAAGGGTTGGTGGATGGTGATGGGGAAAGGAACTATTTGTGGGATTGAGTGTAAGTATGTTTGAACATTTTTAAGGATTGTAAGAAATGTATGTTTGTATGCTTGTATATGTGTATTAATGATGAATTTAAATTAAATAAAAGAAAAATAAAATTACTGAACCCCCTTTGGAAGCAGGAGAAGAGGGGGGATTTTTTTTCTGGACTGTTTAAACCTGCAGAAGAGTGTGTAAAGAAAAGCAATTTTCCACCGTCTTGAACCTGGGAGTGGGGTGTCAGGACAGACGTTTTCGGAGTTCATTGACTATAGATAAACGTTTTTGACAGACAGTTAAAAGAAGAGAAACATAGTGATTCCATTGTTCTCCTTCGCAGTTAAAAGGAATAAAATATTGACAAAATATCTGAAAAAGGAAACTTTGTTGTTAGATCTGCTTTAAAAGAGAGAGAGAGAGAGAGAGAGAGAGAGAGAGAGAGAGAGAGAGAGAGAGATGGATACAAATAGAAGTTCTTCCCCTAGAGGGAGCTTGTGAAACTGTTATTAAATCTGAACTGGGGAGTTTTGCAGCTGCAATAGATTAAGATCGTGGGATCAGACTTTGACCTTGCACAACAATGTACTCTGAGGCTCTGGTGCATGCTTTCTGCAAGACAAGTGCTTTATCGGAACAGTTACATGAGAAGACGGACTTGATGACTGTTGCGATCAGAAATTTTGGACAGGTAGTGGGTATCTGTATAGAACCCACTCAGGAATCAATTCAGGAGTGTGCTCTGACAGATCAGATGAGGGAGGAGGCTGTGGCTGGACCCCGGGATCTGACAAATGAACCTGGAAAAAGCCAGATTTGGAGAGATAGAGTCTTGTTTGGCTTGGAGATGGGGGGCTGGATAGACCCCCCTATGCAGGGATGTTCTGACTTTTCAAGTCTGGCATTGGGCTGGGAGGAGTTTGGAGTTGTGGGGGTCCTCAACTTTGGAGGGACCTTGAAACATGCTTTTAAATACCACATGGAGTTCAGTGTGGACTATGGAAAAGCTGCTGATCTGTCGAGAAGGGACAAAAATATTGTTAAGCTGGAGTCTCCACGAGCGAAAGGAGCAGAAGACAAAGTAAAGTATAGGTATAAATATGAAGAAGATCTGCAGAAGGGACATGGAAGAGACTTAAGGGCCTCGGACATAAGGTTACCAGGTTAATGAACTAGATGGATGGGATAGAAAGGACTGACAAAACCCGAGACCAGGAGGAAGAGACGTTGGATGAAGATTGGAAGAAAGTTTTAAAAAATTCTATTTAGGAATGTTTTCTAAAATTAATGAGTATTAGAAAAATGTTGGAACGAAATTATTTGGCTTTAGCAGAAATGTTAAAAAGAACTATGTAAGAATATGCTATGGTTATGAGAAATTGGTATAAATAAGATTTAAGTTTTAAGTTTTAGGGTTTTTTATGGTAAGATAAGGTTAAAATAGATTAAGGCAATTTAATGACAGAATATTATGAAAAATGGAAAGGATTTGCTGTGACAATCAACAACTAGAATACAAAAAAAGGAGGTGTGAGGAGGTCGATGAAATAAGGTAATGACAGTTAAGGATTTGGGAATATTGGATCTGTTTTTAAATCTTTGTGGTTTATTTTTCAAATAAAATCAAAACTTTTATTGCATTAGCATACAGCCATAGCAAAATAGGACAGTACAAAAATGCTAGATACAAGCAACCAAGCAAAATTCAAGGCGATATTGCTGGCGTAATGACATTTAACTTACCCTAAGACAATAATGCAAAGATTTAGTTGCCAGCACCCGAAATCTAATGTGCGGATATATATAAAGAATTAAAACAGGTCCAGGTCTAGGACACACTACCCTGTCAGAGTAGCCCTGAGTTTCAGAGCCTGCACTATGAAGATTGCCACCCCACGTGAAATTTGGGGATTTGCGTCCACAAGAAGCGATTTCAAACAGTCTTCCTTAGACGTAATAGTGGACGGGATCAAGAGGAGGAGCTTAGATCTTATTGGCTCATAAATAGGGCAGTAGAAAAAGAAATGTATAAAGTCCTCTACTTCATTCATTGTGCATGAACATAGACGCTGAGTGTCAGGGGTTCAGAGACAGAGGCACAGGTGAGGGAGGAGACGGAGAGCGACGAGGAAGAATCCCAGGACAGTGAGGAAGAGGATGACAATGACTTGAGATCTTCCATGAGTCTCTCAAGTGAATCGGAGGATTCTCAGGAGGGGGCGCCCCTAGTCAGGACAAGGGGGGTCACAGGGGGGACCTGCCAGGAGCAGGGAAGCAGCAGGGAAACCCCGAGCGGGAGTGGGAGATCGGGGCCGGCTTCCCAGCAGGAACGAAGGGAAGACAGGGGGGTTCCCAGTGTGACACACGGAGCGGCGCAGGAAAGAGACAGGGGAAGGAGATCTGGGGAGAACGTCCTGCAGGAAGAGGCGGAGAGTAGTACAGGGAGTAGTGTAAGTGTCAAAAGGAAGGTCAGGGGTAGCGAGCGCGCGCCAAGTTCAAATGTGGAGGCGCGCGGAAATGGAGAAAGCCCGGAGGAGGAGCCCAGCCCCAAAGCACGAAGGAGGGGGGAACAGGCATCTCAGGAATCCGCTTCAGGAGAGAGCAGGAGGGAAGGAACCCAGGGGGGCAGAAAGACCCTGCGGAAAAGGAAAGACAGGAAGAGGTGGTCTAGCACAAGCCTCTTAAGTTGGTGCAGGGGCGGGACCGATTCAGAGGGGACTTCAAATGTCTGACGTTAGAAACTCGGGGCTGCGCGCCTCGGTTGTGGAACCAATAATGAACTGCAATAAACATCCTTGTATATAAGAAGAGCTTGGCGTTGGTCTTTTGTGAGCTGAGACCTGAGGCAGCCGCTGACACTGAGTAATAGGGGTCTTAGAGTAAATCCCCTGAAGGAAGGCCGTGGGTATAGAATGGAAACGGGCCATAGTAAACGCTCTTCTCAAATTGGGCTCCGTCAGTTCTATCAAGTGGTTGGCAAGTGATCTTACCACTTTCACTTTAGGGAGCCACATGGAGAGGCGGGCAGTGGTGGACTGTGCCCGGTCCATGGCCTCGTCTCTTATAAGAATCCAAGCCCGGATTTTATGTTGGTCCCAAGATGACAGCGTGTCAAGATCTGGGAGGGAGTAGCGTGCAGTAATAGTCTCCATGGCCTTGGACCATTTGTTGCTATGAGAACAAGTTAAAAAGGCTTGCCTGGCTAGTAGGGAACCTGGGGCATTGATTAATTTACAATAAAAACTAATAATTCTAATGTCGGCTCTCGCAACAATGGAGGGGAGGCCCAGTTCTGTTCTTAACTGTGCAGCAACCGAGCCCTTGGGGAGACCCAGTGTCTTTCGTGCAAAAGAGTTTTGCAGAATCTCCAGCCATTGTAGTGTTTTTAAATTCCACCCCCAGATTTCAACCCCATACAGTAACATCGGGAGGACTTTACTGATAAATGCTTTTCTGATTGGTGGAACCAACTGGCCGCCTTTTGCATAGAAGAATTTCTCCAAGGCTTTGATGGTTCTATGGGCAGCCAGGATGGTCGTATTTAGGTGAGCTGACCAGCTAAGCCCATGCTGAAAAGTGATTCCCAAATACTTGAATGCTGAACAATATTCAATTCAAGTTTTCGTACCAAAAGTAAGAATTTTGGTTTTGGCGAAATTGATTTTGAGGGAGTTGGTATCACAATATGTCATGAGCCCTCTGAGCATGTTGTTTAAGCCCTGCTTGGTTAATGACAATATCACCATGTCGTCCGCATAGAGTGATATGGGGATCTTGAGCTGTTGTAAGGAGGGGGCAGATTGATTTAGGGCCTTCATAGTTGTAACGATGTCGTTGATATAGAAATTGAATAGAAAAGGGGCCAAGAGGCAGCCCTGTTTGACCCCTTTATTCAGAGGGAAAGAATCAGAAAGAGCTCCCAGAGGGCCGAATTTTACTCTGGCCGATATGTCATTATGAATTTCCATAAGAAGGAGGAGGAGTCTCTTATCTATGTTGGTGTAACTAAGCTTCTGCCATAGCCTATCTCTGGGAATGGAGTCAAAAGCGGAGGTCAGGTCCACAAAAGCCGCGTGTAGTTTGCAGTTGAACCTGTTTAGGTATTTATCAATCAGGGTAGATAGAACGAGACATTGGCCGGATGTGCTGTGACCTTTACAGAAGCCAGCCTGTTCCGGGTGGAATAGCTTTGTTTCTTCTGCCCACTCGATTAATTTCTCTAGCAAGAATCTAGAGTAAACCTTGTATGGTATGTCCAGCAGGCTGATAGGTCGATAATTACGCAGATCTTGTGGATCCCCCTTTTTATGTATTGGGATGACTATGCTCTGTTTCCAGTTAGGTGGAATCTTAAGGGTGGCATTAATAGTGGTAAAGAGAGATGCTAAAATAGGGGCCCACCACGTCTGGTTCGATAAGAATACCTCAGGAGGTATCATATCCTCCCCCGGGGATTTATCCCCTGATAGCATGCTAATTAGTTGTATACATCTCTCTGGGGAGACTGGCTCCCAGGTGGGCAAGGCAGATGCTGGGAGAGTGGGGACTACGTTTACGTCGGAATCTGGGGCGGAATACAACTGAGCAAAGTGAGAGTGCCAACTGGCTGCTGAGATGTTATTAACGATGAATGAGGGGGGTCTTAAACCTGCATTAATTAAATTCCAGAATTTCTTGTCGTCACGGGTTTTAATGGCCACTGACAGTGCCGTCCAGCGATCTTTCACAAAGAGCAATTTCTTATGTTGGAGCAGCTTCTTGTAGTATGAACGGAATTGAGCTAACTCCCTGGTTTTGCTCTGGGTGCTGTCTGATTTCATATCAGACTGAAGAAATCTAAGCCTACTTCTGCACTGTTTGCATTCTTGGTCGAACCAAGTTTGATTCTTCCAGGTTAGAATCGCACGGGAAGGTTTTGTAAGTGAAGGGAGCAAGTAGGCCAGAATTTGCTGGAAACTTGAGAAATGATTCACATTCATTGTTAACAGCTGAGCTTTCAGGGCTAGGATCTCAGGGGAATTTAGAAGGACTTTTATTTCTTGCTCCAAATAGATATCCCACTTCTTACGTCCGGGGGCTAAGATCAGTGAATCCTGGAGGTGGGGTGAGCTGGGAAGCCCCAGCAGTGAGTGGTGGAAGGAGATGGCAATTGGAAGGTGGTCACTTCCGGTTCTGTTGAACACATTGAAACAATATGCCTTATCATTAAATGCCGAGGAGGACCAGATGTAATCTATAACGCTTGCCCCTCTAGATCCTAGAAAAGTAAAGTATCCCCCGGACCAGTCTTTGGGTGTGCCATGCAAGCTATGCAGCCCACAGTTTATGGTAAGCTCCAGCAGTATGATGCCAGCCCTATTAATGATCTTGTCATGTGAATTCCACGTAGGAAACCACTCCTCTTCTATGTATAATTGCGACTTATCGGTAAATGAGCTTATATCTGCTCCGATTCTGGCATTAAAGTCCCCCATTATAAGAATCTCTGACTTTGGAAATTCAGCCACAGATTTATCAAGGATAAATCTTAAATCCTCCCAAAACTGATTTGAATGAGAAGAGGGATAGGCAGATGGATTGTACAAGTTTACACATATGAAGTCCCCAGCCGGGCTGTTAGTGATGTGAAGAGTTTGAATGCCATTACTCTCTAACCAAAAGAGAGGAGGGGTATTAAGATGTAGCTCCTGCGAAACAAATGTTACCAGGCCTCCACTAGGGCGCCCATACAAATGTGTTTTGGTCGCAGGAATCACAAAGGCGTCATAGCCCAGTAGGGATGGGGGGGATGAAGTGTCTAAGCACCAGGTCTCTTGTATGCCCATGATCTGGAATTTCGCTAAAAAATATTTCATTATTTTTGCTTTCTGATTTTGATGTGCTATGTGTTTTGTTTTTGCTTTTTGCTTTTGGCTTTTATCGATTTGTATTGTTTAATTGTTATTTGTTTTTTTCTTGTTTTTTCCCCTCTTTTTTCTTTTTTTTTTGTAATTTTAAAATTCTCAATAAACATTATAGAAAAAAAAGTTCAGATGGCTTTCAAAAGTTTTAACAACAGTTCCCCTCCATGGCTGACCCTCCACGTCCTTCTTCTTCTGCTAGTATGAATGCTACACTTTGCTTTTCATGCTCATTTCATGATCCCTATTTGTGAATAGCAAGATAGGATGCAATTAAGCCATTAGCAGCTAAACAAACAAACATGCTAATTACGTTCTTTACAAAGCTTATTTTTTTTTAATAGAGAAGCTGGAATTTACCCTTCATTAATCTGACTTAATTGCAATACCATACGCTAAAAAGTCAACATAAATTAGGGGCTGTGAACGATTCCCCCAATATTAAAGATGAGCTGGTGAATTCCTCTCCTCTAAAAATCCCTCCACCCCCGGATAACAAATGGCAGCCTCTTAATAAGGAAGTGTAATAGCAAACAACTGTGCCAAAATGAAAAGGGGACTGTTTTGCTACCGTCAATTGCATTTATGATGTAATTACCTCAGTGTAATAAAGAGGTGCTGGAGGAGACTCTTGAGAGCCCATGGACTGCAAGAAGATCAAACGTATCCATTCTTAAGGAAATCAGCCCTGAGTGCTCACTGGAAGGACAGATCGTGAAGCTGAGGCTCCAAGACTTTGGCCACCTCATGAGAAGAGAAGACTCCCTGGAAAAGACCCTGATGTTGGGAAAGATGGAGGGCACAAGGAGAAGGGGACAACAGAGGACGAGATGGTTGGACACTGTTCTCGAAGCTACAAACATGAGTCTGACCAAACTGCAGGAGGCAGTGGAAGACAGGAGTGCCTGGCGTGCTCTGGTCCATGGGGTCACGAAGAGTCGTACACGACTAAACGACTAAACAACAACAACAACAAATAAAGAGGTAAGCATCTTAAAAACCTACAAATCAATTCAGTTAGCAGCAGGATATGAAGGATGCCCAACTTTTGTCACTGCATCAGTTGGATCCATGATACTCCAGAATCCAATAAAGCCCAAAATTATCAATGCTCTGTGGAGTGCCAGAAATGCCTTCAGGGTATGGATGGGGAGTTTCCAGTGCTACACTCTTCAAGAAAAGCATATCCAGGACCAGATGTTAACTGCTCTGCTGCCACTCAACGTTACATCCCCGGTGAGGCCTCATGGAGCATTTGTTCTGAAATATACTCAGAGTCGCAAAGTGATTTCATGCTCTTTATTCAGCTCATAGTGGTGAGGAGGAATGAATGAAAGTCCCCTCACAGTATCTGCTTTATATACATTATTTACACAATGGGCTGCACATGATTGGCTAATTCCGGAATTCTACTGTAAGCCAATCAGGTTGTGGATTCACTTCTATCTGGAGCAGGATTGGGTGGTTCCTGCCAACCAATCATACTGCTGCATTGTTCTAGGACCAATCAGACTGCTGCATTCTGAATCCTATTGTTCTAGGACTAATCAGACTGCTGCAATTTGGATCCTATTGTTCTAGGACCAATCAGACTGCTTCAGTTTGGATCCTATTCAACTCAGTACATAACATGTTCCATGATTTTGTTCTGGGTGTATGTAAGGGAACTAAAGGGCTTTGGTTAGAGTAGATTGTACATCATAGTTGTGTCATGTGGTAGAGCACAGGCTCCACATGCAGAAGTTCCCAGGTTCAATCCTTGGTATCTCTAGGAAGGGCTGGGAGAGAGTCCCTGCCTGAAATCTTGGAGAGTCACAGCTAGTCAGTGTCAGCAAGACTGAGCTAGCTGGAACGAAGACAGCTTTCTATGTTCCAGATACTCTTTAGTGGCGACAGTAGTTGGAAATGACTCAAACGCCAAGATTTTTAAGCATCTGGCAATTACCATTCCTATTAGAAAGCACACTATGATATTTTCCCATTTCCCCACAAGAACTTTCTGCAAACAGGTCCTGAATCAAGGCTGTAAAGCTATTTCCTGGTAGTTGAGGGATAGTGCAGAGGCCTCTGGCTAACCTCCTTCTGTCTTGAGAGACAATGAGGTGTGCCTCCAGAGGTGAGGTCAAACTGCTGCATTGGCAACAATGAAGAGACCTTCCTGAGGTGCAAGCCTGGGCAGTGTGTATGGTGGTCCTGAGATGCCCAGATGACAAGATCCCCCGCTCAGCCTCGCTGGTGTGGTCCAAAGGAAAGCAGAGCAATATGTTTTGCACCAGCTTGGCTGCAGGAGTTGCTCAAAATTAGCATACAGGAGCCGCTCAGCCATTACCAGAGAGCGCTGACTTTTTCCTGTGGACAATTGGACTTAAAACAAGTACCCGTGAGTAGAAACGGAAAATTGGATCAAGAAATTGTTTTAATTTGGTATCGAAGCGGGAAGGTGCAAACAGGAAGTCCGCCTTCCGCTTTTTTGTATATAGACTAAAGCAAAAATTTTGCAAGCTAAAGCCGGGAAGCTGTTAAAAAAGACTAAATTGCCTACATTTAGAACCACTGAAACCCCCCTTGGAAGGAGGAGAAAAGGGGGGGAACTCTGTTTAACCCCAGCAGGAGAGGGAGTGAAGAAGGATAAGTTTCCACCGTCTCTAACCTGGGAACGGGGTGTCAGAGACAGAAACTGTTGGAGAGGTTCATTGACTGTGAACGTAACACTATGACAGACAGCTAATGAAGAGAAACAAGTTGATTCTAATGTTGCCTTTTGCATTTTAAAGAAACAAAATACTTGAAAAACATCTGAAACATCTGAAAAATGAAAGTAACTTTCCATTGTCTTAAAAAAAAATGGATACAAGTAGATAGTCTCCTCTAGAGGGAGCTTGCTAAATTGTTGTTGCATCATATTTGAGACCCAACATCTGTGAGATTAAGACTGTGGGAACAGTCTTTTCTGACCTTGAACAAAGATCAGCTGGGAGAAAGACTGGGTGCTTGCTTTATGCAAGACAAATGCTTTGCTGGAACAGATGCATGAGAAGATGGACTTGATGAATGAGAAAATGGATTTGACTGTTGTGGTTAATAACATTGATATAGAAATCATACAAGAACCAATCTATCAATCTGTACTGACTGGGCAGGTGCAGATGACAATGGAGGAGGATGCGGCTGCACCTCAAATAGTACAAATGGAGAGACCCGAGGCCCTACAGGAGCATAAACCGCTGTTATTGAAGATTGAAGTTGGAGTGGGCCAAGGAGAATCTGGAGATGAGGAGGTTCCTAGCTTTGGAGAGACCATGAAATTTGATTTTAAATACATTTTGGATTATATCGAGGACTGTGGGGAGTGGGACTGTGGGGAATGGGCGAGCTGGATGAAGGGTGATGGAATTCCCCAGAGACCTACCCCCCCAATTAGAAAGGAAAGAAATTAAGACAGAGACCAACAAAAGAAAAGGAAAGAGGCAAGCACAAACAAGATGAAGAAGAACTGCAGAAGGGACATGGAAGAGATTTAAGGGCCTCGGATGTAAGGCTTCCAGGTTGATGGACTAGATGGAATGGACAATAAGGACTGACATGACCCGAGACCAGGAAGAAGAGACGCTGGATGATGATTAGAAGAGAATTTATAATGGAATTTTTTTATTTTAGAATTAGCTAATGAATATTAGGGAAAATGTGGGAATGAAACTATACGACTCTAGTAGAAATGATATCAAGAGCTATGTATATTTGAAAACTAAGATTTAAGTTCTAAGGTACTTAGGGGTAAGAGAAGGTTAAATAAATTAAGGTAATCTCAATAACAGAATATGGGGAAAGATGGTAAGAATCTGTTGAGTTAAATATTAGGTTAAATTGTTAAGATAAATTTTATAACAAAAATTGAGAAAGATGGAAAGAATGTGCTGAAATAATTACTAAACTAGAACACAAAAACGGAGGTGTGAGGAGGTCAATGAAACAAGCAAATGGAAATTATGGATATGCAATTTGGGATTTGTGTTTTTTTTCCTTTTTCCTTTTTTCTTTTTACTGTCTTTTGCTGTATTGTTGTATTTTGTGTTTTTCTCTCTTTTTATTGTTTTCTTTTTTGTGTTGTAGTGTTGTTGTTTTTTTTTGTAATTCTGAAATTATCAATAAATATTATTTTTTTTAAAAAAAAAAAACAACAAAATTAGCATACAGGATGCCATCCAACAAACTCCATTCCGGATTTGTGTAGAGTTTACTCCTTAGTCTTTTCTTCTCCTCAAGAAATCCCACAAGGTTTAGGATCAGGGTTTTCCTTCTCCTAGATAAGCAACCTTCCCAGGCTGACAAGCCTCACCTGCCCCTCATGTACAGAATGTGCAGAAACCACCATTTTGACCAATGGGCCCCCTATTGGTCTTGTCTGCTTAATTTGGTAGAGCCTGTCTTTGCACGCAAGGAAGTCCTTAACTCATTGAGGGTTTGAGACCCATCGACTACTCTCACCTGGTTTAACCAACCAGTCAAAGCCATTCCCGGGGTGTGGCTGCTGCCACACGCCAACAGCTTCTAGGAGCCAAAGGGAAGAACTGAGTACAGGGTGGGAACCAAAGGTGGATCTTGTTGTTTAGTCGTTTAGTCGTGTCCAACTCTTCCATGACCCCATGGACCAGAGCACGCCAGGCACTCCTGTCTTCCACTGCCTCTCGCAGTTTGGTCAAACTCATGCTGGTCGCTTCAAGAACACTGTCCCACCACCTCGTCTTCTGCCGTCCCCTTCTCTTTGTGCCCTCCATCTTTCCCAGCATCAGGGTCTTTTCCAGGGAGTCTTCTCTTCTCATGAGGTGCCAAAGTCTTGGAGCCTCAGCTTCACGATCTGTCCTTCCAGTGAGAACTCAGGGCTGATTTCCTTAAGAATGGATGCGTTTGATCTTCTTGCAGTCCATGGGACTCTCAAGAGTCTCCTCCAGCACCATAGAAATGGCCACTTTAGGAATCCCCTTACCTGGTTTCCATGAGTTAAATATGGGCAACAATTTTTTTAAAATGTGAACAAAACTGTCAAAAATTTACAGAATTCTGGAATAGTGAACAAGGAACAGTGAATGGGGTCATCTGGAGCTTTGAGGTACATTGCCAGCTGTATGTTGATGACACACAGCTCTACTTCTTTGCACTTGTGAGTATGGCAGTGGATGTGCTGGTCTTGCCTCCACAATGGACTGGATGAGAGTCAGTAAACTAAAGCTCAATCCGAATAAGGCTGAGGCACTGTTAGTGGGTGGTTCCCTAGACCAGATGGATGAGAGGTAGCCTGCTCTTGATGAGGTTACACCCCCTTCTGAAGGAGCAGGTGTGTAGCTTACAGGTACTTCTGGCTCCATTGCTGTTGCTTGAGGCTCTGGTGGCCCAGCGGTGCCCCTATCTGGACAGGGATAGCCTAACGTCTGTTGTCTAATCTCTGGCAACCTCTAGGTTAGATTACTGTAATATGTTATATGTAGGGCTGCTTCTGAAGATGGTTCGGATACTTCAGCTGGTGCAGAATTCAGCGGCCAAGTTGCTCACTAGGGCAAGACAGTTTGAGCATATAATACAATCCTGACATTGGTGCTAGTTTCAACTTATAAAGCCTTAAACAGCTCATGATTGCAATACCTCAAGGACCACCTCTTCCTATAAGACCTAACTTGGACTTGGATCATCATGTGAGCCCTTTCTTTGTGTGCCTTCTCCACAAGAGCCCCAAAGGGTGGAACACCAGAACGGGCCTTTTCTGCAGTGGCTCCCTGCTTGTGGGATGCTCTCTCCAGGGAGGCTCACCTGATGCCTTTGTTGTATATCTTTAGGTGCCAGGTGAAAATGTTTCTCTATAACTAAGACTTTGGCTGATCAAACATTCTATGGCCTTTCAAATGTTTTTGTGGGGACTTCCGCTTTGCTGCTGATTGCTTCCGGACGCTCATCTCGGGAGTTCCAAGGGGTGAGCACTCACCGAAGGGGTGAAAGAGGGGGGTTGCTAGGCTTCACAACTCCCAAAAGATCCAGGAGGGCTTCCTGCATCTAAAAGGACACGCTGAGGCGTTGGAGGGGTCTTCAGAGTTGAAGGAGACCACAGACGCCCACAACAGCGTTCCCTCCCCACGGAGAGAAAGCCTGACTTCGGGAGTGATTCTGCAGCATAAGCTCCAAAGAAAAGAGGCGTCTGGTATCCGCAAGCACGGTTGGTCCCCCGGAAAAAGCTATCAAAACATAGGTAATTAAGCATAAATCTTACGGCAGCTAGAGGCTTCTTTGAACTGGAAGCTGTACAAAGGACTGGGAGTTCAACCGAAGTGAATGGAAAGATAGCTGAGATTAACCAGACGCTTAATTAATGCAAGAGAAAGAGGAGGTCAAACCCATTGCATTTTGAAATACAATCCAGGAAAAAACAAGGTGGAGAAGAGAATTACAATTATATTGTTTTACAACAGCTTGCATGGACTGCTGTAATATCAAATCAAGAAAGAAATAAGGGGGGAAAGACTAAAAGGTGAACTATCCCTTTAATATATTGGACAACATCTCTTGGAGTTTTATGAAGAAAAATCTACATGGGATGGGGGTATGCCAAGGTTTTGAAAATGGTATAGGTGCAATATATTCTGAACAAAAAGCTGAATTAATTGTAAATAATGTGGTGACGGAAGAATTTAAGATAGAAAAAGGGACACGACAGGGGTGCCCAATCTCCCCATTGCTTTTTATATCGGTCCTGGAGGTTCTGCTAAATATGATTAGAAGGGACCGGTTGGTTAAAGGTATACAGGTCGGAGCCAAACAGTACAAACTGAGAGCATTTGCAGATGACTTAGTATTGACGCTACAGGAGCCAGAATCTAGTACTAAAAGAGTTTTAGAACTGATTCAAGAATTTCGTCAAGTGGCAGGTTTTAAATTGAACAAGTTAAAAACTAAGCTTTTAGAGAAAAATTTAACACCGATTGAAAGAGATAGGTTTCAGAATGAGACAGGATTGACTGTGGTAAAGAAAGTGAAATATTTGGGGATTAACATGACAGCCAAAAATGGGAACTTATTTAAAGACAACTATGAAAAATGCTGGGTCGAAGTGAAAAAAGATTTAGAAATCTGGTCAAACTTGAAGCTTTCATTGCTGGGTCGTATTGCTGTGTTAAAGATGAATGTATTGCCAAGAATATTGTTTCTGTTTCAAACATTGCAAATTGTGGACAAAATGGATTGCTTCAAGAAGTGGCAGAGAGATATCTCTAGATTTGTCTGGCAGGGCAAGAAGCCCAGAATAAAATTTAAGATATTAACAGATGCAAAGGAAAGGGGTGGATTTGCCCTGCCAGACCTTAAACTTTACTATGAATCAGCAGCCTTTTGCTGGCTGAAAGAATGGCTACTTCTTGAAAACACAGACACTTTAGACTTAGAAGGTTTTAACAATGTATTTGGATGGCATGCATATTTATGGTATGATAAGGTCAAAGCACATAAAGCATTCAAAAGCCATATTGTCAGGAAAGCATTGTTTAATGTCTGGGTAAGATATAAAGACTTATTGGAAAATAAAACCCCAAGATGGTTGTCACCTGTCAGGGAACTGACATCGCAGCAGAGGGGAGAGGCGGTGCTTCCCGATTCTGCAGAAGAAGGAACGAGTAAGGGTAGAGAGAGAAGGTCATCTGGGGAAGAATGTCCAGGTGACACCAGGAAGAAGGAAGAGGGAGGAAGCATCTCAGAGGATAGGCTCCGAGACGCTGGTACTGAAGGTAGTGAAGAGAGTGGAGGGGCACCTCTGGGCAGAAGGGTTACGCGCAGAGAGGCGAGGCGAAGGGTGTCTGTCAATGAGCTTTTATGTTGGAGGAGATTTAGGAAACACCCACTCACGGATTCGTCGAGTGACTGAGCAGCAGCAGCACCCAGGCTGCTCAGTCAGGGAAAGACACCACCAACTTCTAAGCAGTTTGGAACACACAAGCAACCCCATTTCCCGTGACAGCAATCCGTGAGTCCCTTACGTTGCTTGTGTGCAAGAGGACTGGGGAACAGTCATGAGTCAAACAGAAGGAGCAGGCGCAGGAGAGGGAGCCAGAGGCGGACAGAGTCTTGAGGAGAGAAACCGAGATCTGGAGAAGCAACTGGCTCTACTAGCGGCGCGGCTGGATGAAAGGAGGACGCATGACGCCCAGGGCAAGATTACCCCCATCGCAAGAAAGGTACCGGGACTTGTGCAGAAGTTTGGGGGCAACCCTAGAGATTACAACGCTTTTAAAACAGAAGTGCAGTATGCGTTGGAGCTGCAGTACGATGACTTTGCCGACGATGGGGGAAGAGTTGCTTTCGTGGTGGGGCACCTGGAGGGGCGCGCCAGAGATTGGGTTCGACCCTTAATGGCAGCGGAGAACGCTGCCTTAAAGGACCTGAGAAAGTTCTTTTCCGCGATGGATCACATGTTTTCGAGCGATGTGGAATTGAGTGTGACGCGCAAAGAACTGATGGGGTGCAAACAGGGGAACCAGTCAGTGAGAGAGTACTGGTCGAGATTTGCTATGCTGATCCATAAACTTGGGTGGGATCTGAGTTCGGAACCTATTCAAATGTTGTTTGAGGAGGGCTTATCCCCTTGGGTGAGAGACGAACTTTCCCGCTCGCCCCGCCCTCAATCAATGGACCAGCTGACCAAGTTGGCGCTCGCTGTGGGAGTCAGACAAGAGACGCGCGCGCTGGAAAGGCGGGATGGGAGAGCTGAGTGTTGGCAGGAGAACCGGATTCCAGACATGCCAGCGTCGGAGCCAATGGAGATTGGAGGAGTGAGCGCGCGCGGATTTTCAAGCTCCAGCGAGGTGCGTAAGAAGGAGGGGAAAACCAATAAGAGGTGTTTCCTATGCCAGCAGTCGGGACATTTTGCCAGAGCATGCCCTCAGAAGAAGGCGTGGCAAGGAATGGTGGGGGCAGTGAGGAGTGAGGAGGAAAAGAAGGAGGAGCCGGGAAACGGCAAGGCTTGGCTGCAGGAAAGAGGGCACAGCAGCCAGGCGAGCAACCAGTAGTAGTGCCCAAACCAGACCCCCCCCCCCCGAGCAGCCATCGCAATAGAGGTGGTGCTAGAACTCCCAAACGGACACCCCATCAAAGTGAAGGCGCTGCTGGATTCAGGCAGCTCTTGCAACTTCTTTAGCAAGGATTTTGCGCTAGAACACCAGCTCCAGGTGGTGCCTTTAGAACATCCCCTGCAAGTAACCACAATAGATGGGAGAGAACTTTTGGGAGGGGATGTAACCCACCAGACCCCTCCCATGAAAATGACGGTTTCCAGACACACTGAGACCATTGCCTTTCACGTAGCCACCCTAGCAGGACCACCCATCATACTGGGAATGAGTTGGCTGGCACTGCACGACCCAGTAGTAGGGTGGCACCAGCAGACAGTCACCTTTCGGGCAGCTCACTGCGTAGAGCATTGCCACGGAGGGGAAACCTCGAGGATGGCAGTAGCCAGGGTGGCAGGGATGGTGGTGGGGGAAAAGGGGAGAGTACCACCTCAGTATGCAGACCTGGAAGAAGTCTTCAGCGAGAGAGAGGCGGATAGACTACCCCCTCACCGGCCCTTTGACTGTCAAATCAACCTACTCCCAGGGGCTCAGTTACCAGTGGGTAAGCTGTATGCCATGTCAGACAGGGAGATGCAGGAGTTGCGGAAGTTCATTGACAAGAATCTGAAGAGGGGTTTTATACGAGAATCAAGGGCGGTGGGGGGCAGTCCAGTGTTCTTTGTGGACAAAAGAGACTCCAAAGAATTACGCTTGATCGTAGATTACAGGTCCGTAAACCGTGTCTCGGAACCTGTGACCTTCCCTATGCCCAGGATTGATGACATTTTGGCCAGGGTGAGGAAGGGGAAGATTTTTACTAAGCTGGACCTTCGGGGGGCGTACAACTTGATAAGGATGAGGGAGGGGGATGAATGGAAAACCACCATGTTCACCCCTCTGGGAGCCTTTGAGTACTTAGTTATGCCCTTCGGATTACAATCGGGATCGAGCACCTTTCAAGCTTTCATGCACCACATGCTGGGGTCTTTGCTGTACAAGAATTGTGTGGCTTTCCTGGACGACGTACTCATCTATTCAGAGAATGAGGAGCAGCATGTGAAAGATGTCAGAGAAGTGCTGAAAAGGCTGCAGGAGCATCAGCTGTGGGTCAAACTGGAGAAATGCCAATTCCATGCACGAGAGGTGGAGTTCCTGGGCTACAGGTTGTCAGCGAAGGGTCTGGCAATGGACCCAGGCAAGGTGCAGGCCGTGATAGAATGGCAGCCTCCCAAGAACCGGAAGGATGTACAGAGGTTTTTGGGGTTTGCAAATTTCTACCGGAAGTTTATCCAGAACTTCGCTCATTTAACAGCACCCATAACAGATTGTCTCAGCAGCAAGAAGAAGTTCGTATGGACGGAGGAGGCCCAACGTTCCTTTGAAAAGCTCAAGAAGGCGTTTGCGTCGGAAGAGCAGCTCCTGCACGTGGATCTGCGGAAGCCGATAAGGCTAGAGATGGACGCATCAGACAGAGCTATAGGGGGGATATTGCTTCAGCAGGCAAATGGGGAGTGGAAACCGTGTGCCTTCTTTTCCAGGAAGCTTAACAAGTCGGAGCAAAACTACACAGTGTACAATCGAGAACTGCTGGCAATTCACGAGGCTTTTCGACGGTG
The DNA here is from genome assembly GCF_964188305.1 of Podarcis bocagei. NCBI lineage: Eukaryota > Metazoa > Chordata > Lepidosauria > Squamata > Lacertidae > Podarcis > Podarcis bocagei. The sequence continues at coordinate 58,313,450 of NC_138131.1, read as the reverse complement.
GCGACATTTTCTCATAGGCGCACAGCACAAGGTCCAGGTGTGTACTGACCACAAGAACCTGGAGTATTGGAGAACGGCAAGAGTGCTCAACCAACGACAGGTGCGGTGGGCTCAAGAGTTTTCCAAGTTTAATTTTGAAATTAGGTACGTGCCCGGGAAGGAAAATGTCAGAGCAGACGCCCTCTCCCGCAAGCCTGAATACGAGGAAGGGGAGGGAGGACCAGAAGCACGACATGTCATTCCCGAGGACAAATGGGTGTGTGGGGGAGTGTTCATCGGGAGGCAAGAGCTAGCAGGGTTGACGAGGGATGATCAATATGCACAAACCAAAATGCGAGAAATTGATATCACTGGGGAAACTCCGGGGGGGGTTGAAGTTAAGGACGGAGCATTGTACTATAGAGGGGCCTTGTACATACCTGAGGGGGAATTGAGAAACAGAATACTCAAACAGATGCATGACAACCCCACGGCAGGACATTTTGGACAACATAAAACTATGTTACTAGTCACCAGGCAGTTTTGGTGGCCACGGGTGAGAGAGGATGTGAAGCAGTATGTACGAGGGTGCCAGGTTTGCCAGAGAGCGAAGGGGGAGAGGTCGGCACCTGCGGGGTTACTGGAACCCTTACCTACACCAGAGAGACCATGGGAGGTGGTATCAATTGACTTTATGACTGATCTACCCAAAGCCAGGGGGAAAACGGCAGTTATGGTGGTAGTTGATTTGATGACAAAAATGTGCCATTTTATTGCGTGCTCGCATGCGGTGACTGCAGAAGAAACGGCCAAGTTGTTTGTAGAGCATGTTTTCAGGTTGCATGGCGCCCCCTTGAGGATTTTATCCGACAGAGGCCGGCAATTCACGTCCTGATTCTGGAGAAAGCTTATGAGTCTGCTGGACGTGGAGGTGGTGTTCACAACGGCCAGGCATCCGGAGACCAATGGGCAGGCAGAGAGAGCGAACAGCGTGCTGCAACAATATCTACGCTGCTACATCAACGAGAGGGAGAAGGATTGGGTGGACAAATTAGCATTGGCTGAGTTTGCATACAATAACGCAGAGCATGTGTCCACAGGGATGAGCCCGTTTATGGCAAATTACCGGTGTCACCCCAGGGCTTTCCCTGGGGAAGGGGAGGGAAGTTGGAGTGTTCCCGCAGCGGAGGAGTTTGTGGAAGAGATGCAGGCTTTACACCAACAGCTTAAGTTAAACCTGGAGAGAGCCAAAGAAGTGTATAAGAGGCAGGCAGACCGGCACCGCAGGGAGGGGGAAAACATAGGAGTGGGGGACCAGGTGTGGTTGTCCACCAAAGGGTTACCGTTCAAAGGAGGGTGCAAGAAGCTACAGCCAAAGAGGCTGGGACCATTCCAAGTAGTTCAGCAAGTCAATCCGGTGACCTTTAGGCTCAAATTGCCATCTCACATGAAACTGCACCCTGTGTTTCACAGGTCCTTACTTTCACCTTTCAGGGAAGGGAGGGAGTGTCTGGGTCAGCAAAATGAAACACCCATGCATCCACAGATGGAGGAAAGGGAACTCAGTGGACATGCAGCTGAGATTCTCGATTCCAGGTGGAAAGGGGGGAGGGTGGAGTATTTGGTGGCATGGGAGGGGGAGCCAGATGAGGAAAACGCATGGGTCCCAGCAGAAGAAATGAGGGATGAGTACCTGCAGGAGGAGTTTCATAGCAGGTACCCGAGAAAGCCCAAACCACCAGAGAGATTTTGGAGGGAGCAATTTGGCACCACCGATGAGGAGGAAGAGTTTGAGGGTTTTCCCGCCTCCGAAGAGGAGGTAGGGGGTTGGCCAGAAGAAGAATCCGATTGGGAAGAGGGGAGAGACAGCAGCAAATGGAGAGGGGTGTTTGAATCGTCAGATGGAGAGGAGAGTTCTTTCCGAGGGTTTCCTGCGTCACCGTCAGAGGGAAGGGCGGGGGGAGGGGAGGGCCCTGGGAGGGAGGTGGATGTCAGGGAACTGACATCGGAGCAGAGGGGAGAGGTGGTGCTTCCCGATTCTGCAGAAGAAGGAACGAGTAAGGGTAGAGAGAGAAGGACATCTGGGGAAGAATGTCCAGGTGACACCAGGAAGAAGGAAGAGGGGGGAAGCATCTCGGAGGATAGGCTCCGAGATGCTGGTACTGAAGGTAGTGAAGAGAGTGGAGGGGCACCTCTGGGCACGCCCACTCTGCGCAGAAGGGTTAAGCGCAGAGAGGCGAGGCGAAGGGTGTCTGTCAAGGAGCTTTTATGTTGGAGGAGATTTAGGAAACACCCACTCACGGATTCGTCGAGCGACTGAGCAGCAGCAGCACCCAGGCTGCTCAGTCAGGGAAAGACACCAGCAACTTCTAAGCAGTTTGGAACAGCTGGAGGTTTACACACAAGCAACCCCATTTCCCGTGACATCACCAATGGAAGCAAAAGCTCAGAAAAGGCTCAATATGGAGGCCAAATGGCAGACATATTGGGAAATTTTGGAACAAGGAGGAGACAAATTGAAACTGCAGAGTTTCGAAAAATTAAAAAACAAAGTGAGAGATTGGCTTCATTCTTATCAGATAATGGAGGCATATAATTTGGACAAGAAAATCGGCTTCCAGGTGGAAAAGTCAAAATTAGAAACAGAACTGTTAGAACCCAAAACTAAGAATCTGTCAAGAATGTATAATTTGCTGTTGAAATGGAATACCCAGGATGAAACGGTGAAATCTGCTATGATTAAATGGGCACAAGATTTTGGACATAATAATATGTTTGCTGACTGGGAATAGTTATGGACCACAGGTATGAAGTTTACGGCATGTAATGCCCTAAGAGAGAATATTATGAAAATGATATACAGGTGGTACATGACCCCAGTCAAGCTTGCAAAAATCTATCATTTGCCCGATAACGAATGTTGGAAATGTAAAGAAGCGGAAGGTACATTCTTTCACCAATGGTGGACGTGCCCAAAGATTAAGGCTTTCTGGGAAATGATATATAATGAAATGAAAAAGGTATTTAAATATACCTTCCTGAAGAAACCAGAGGCCTTTCTCCTGGGCATTGTCGGTCAATTGGTGCCAAAGAAGGACAGAACTTTTTTTATGTATGCTACAACAGCAGCAAGAATACTCATTGCAAAGTATTGGAAGACACAAGATTTACCCACTCTGGAAGAATGGCAGATGAAGGTGATCGACTACGTGGAATTGGCAGAAATGACTCGCAGAATCCGAGACCAGGGAGAAGAGTCGGTGAAAGAAGACTGGAAGAAATTTAAAGACTATTTACAGAAATATTGTAAAATTAATGAATGTTAGAAGGATGTTGGATAGAAATTAAGGGGTTTCCAGCTGTAATGCTTTAGGAGATACGAAAAAAAAAGGTTTATAAATGGGTAAAAGCTTAATGGTAAGGATTTGCTGAACTAACAAATTGAAGTGGAATACAAAGAAGGGAGGTATGAGGAGGTCTGCGAAAATAAGTGTAAGGAAGATATGTTATGGAAAATTATTTGTTTTTTTAACTGTTTTTATGTTGTATTTTGTATTTTGTTTCTTTTTTTTCATTGTTATATTTTAAAAACTTTAATAAATATCTTTTTAAAAAAAATATTGGAGAACGTCTGAGGCAATTATGGACAATATGGAGGAAAGGAATGAATGGGCCTGAAGACTTAAAGACCTACCCAAACCCCAGTGCTAAATTAATGGAGTGATTCAAAATGTTTTGCTGAGAGTTTATGTGTGAGAGACATTCGATATACAGGCTCCGGCTTTTACGTAGCAGAAAGCCTTTCTCCCTTTCGTTAAAAAATTCCTGACAGTTATTTGAATTGATGGTCGAAATGATGGAAAGAGATGAACAGATCTGAGGTTCTGTAGATCATCCCAAATCCTAGTGCTGCACCCCACAGAGCAAGTAAAGATTCTTGGTGGAGGAAAGAGCAAAAGGTGCTTTGGACTTCTGGACTTGAGATTCTTACTGAGCCAGCTCTTTCTTAGACGAATGAGAGAGACAATAGACATTCAAGCTCCGGTTTTTGTGTAGTATGGAGGCCTGACTTCTTTGTGTTAAAATTTGCAGAAGTTGCACCAGTTTTGCTGATTTACTTCACACTATTCTTGACTGTTGAAGGGGGTGCAGGGGAAAAAGTTTTTGTGGTGAGAAGAGCCTGGGGAAGCCAAGAGAAGATTTTAAAGAACTGTTAAGAAAATAAGCCCCTCCCGACAGGGTGGTGGGGTTACTGGGCTCCCCTCTATTGGTGGCAAGAGGAAATTACTCTGCAAGTAACAGGAAAGTTATATAAAGGCTGGTTACATGTGTAGGGAAATGGACAACGGGATTTCGGACAACTAGTGGACAAAACTGGTAACTGAGTAAAAATTTATTTATTTATTTTTTCTCCTTTTTCTTGTTAAATGTTATTATTATTATGTTATTATCATCATTGATGGGACAGTGTGCATTAGAGGTGTAATATAGAAGTATTATAAAACACAATTTGTCAGGAAAAGAAGTAGCTACGGGTACTAACGGATTATAAAACAACTGGTTATGTCAAATGTGAATAAGAAATTTATGAATCCAGCGGCAGCAGTGTTATCTGCAAATCCTAAAAGGAGAAACTCAAATCAAGACACAGAAATGAATTTGGAAATGAGAGATATTCTCCTGGGACTGAGAAAAGACATTTCAGAGATGAAGAAAGAGATGAACGACAGTATAAGATCAGCAGATCAAAAGTTGGATAAGATGGGGCAAAAAATAGAGGAAAATGCAAAAATGGTGTTAGAAATGATGGTTGAAATCAATGATCTGGTGGTTAAAAATTTGGAAATAACAAAGACTGTACAAGAATTAAAAGGGAGAACGATAAGTTTGGAGGAAGGGCTAAGAAAAGTACAGAAGGAGAACAGAGGGGGGGGGAAGGGGAGAGACTTCCGGGTTAGCGCGAGCGGCTAATGGCGGATTCCCTCCGAGCTCCGGAGGGAATCTGCTCGACAGGGGCTGGGTCTTGCCGCGCCGGCGACGCGGGGACCCTTAAAAACCACGGGCGCGGATGCCCGTGGACATGGTGACTCGGCGGGCACTGTTAGCGCCCTCCCGACCCGTGAAGGAGCCTTTTTAAAGGCTACGGAACGGGGGACGGGGAGTGGCGTGGTGCTGTGAGTCTTCTGCTTCCCCTGCCGAGCGAAGCCGCATGCCATTTGTCGGAGAGCGCTGACTTCTTCCTTTAAAAATTTGGACTCAAAATCAAGAACAACAACCCGTGAGTAATTTGGAAGTTGGACTAAAATTATCTTTTTTGTGAATTTGGCACGGGTGGGGGAGGTGCAAAGAGGAAGTCCGTCTCCCCCCCATTGTAAACAGTTTAAAGCAAGGATTTGCCAACTAAGGTTGCGAGAAGAGCTGTTTCCCCCCCCCCCCCCGGATTGGATAAAAGTTATTAATTCCACGGATTTAAAAGTCTAAGTTATTGTGCTGGAGGACAAGAGTTTATTTGTTTAGATTAAGTGCCACTCTTCTCGAGACCGGGAGTAACCCATGAAAGGAGCCTGCTGAGGGTTTACAGAAGATTTTGACAGCTGTCAAACTAGCTGTCAAGGTCGGAAAAAACTGAAAGCTTTGGTTTTAGCCGGTTATATCGTTACAAAGCATTGAAAGTAAAGAAAGATTGATACAAACAAATTTGACTTTTGGATCGGAAGTGAAAGGAATATTAAGTAACCAGAATCCCTCTAGAGGGGATTCACGGACATTACAAGAATGGAAATAGGTCGGAAAATTCTGGCAGATCTGGATGAGGTCGTCTTTCTCATGGGAAAGCTGCGAAAGATGTATGAGCAAGGCCATGTTTTGTCTACAAGTCCTACAAAACCGAAGTCAACAGTAAATATACCCTCTGAGCTGGAAAAGGACTTGATGTTCAAAACACAGGCAGCTGGACAAGAAAAGAAACCAAAGACCGAAGAGGAGGAAAAGATACTTGCTGAACAGGAGGAGCAGAAAGGAGGGGCGGCCGAAATGTTACAGAAGGTGAACGAGAGCCGGAGGCCTGTTAAGATGGTTTCAAGCTCGACTAAGGTGGAAGATGGAGTCTTTGGGACACATGGATTTAAGAAACAGAGCTTGAGCTCCACCCTTAAACAAGTAGGCCTGGCTGGAAGGATGATGGACATTATTCAGAGAGTGCCCCTTCGAGTTTGGGTGCCAATCATAAGGGACTTTCAAAGAAGCCGGCTGAAAGGGACTGAGAGAGATTTTAGAGCCTCGGACGTAAGGTCACCAGGCTAAATAGATGGACTAATGGACTATGGCTTGGGATTGAAACCGGGGAGAGAAGGGTGGGGTTTGGAAGTCCAAAGGGGGCCTGATCTTTTTTATGCTGTGTTAAATTTTATGTTGTTTATCATTATTAGAATGGGGAATTCGTGGAAGGGAAATAGGGTCAACCTTAGGAAAAGTTTTCTTTTATATATGAGTAAGGTTTATAATCTAAAAGTTGATTTATAAATTGAACTAAATATAATAATGAATTAAGGGTTAAAATCTAAATACAAATAAATATATTAACAAATTAAGGTTAAGACATTAGGGATAAAAACTTGTTGAACAAATAATTGGATCTGGAATACAAGAAGGGGAGGTGAGGGGAAGTTGTGAAAAGAAGTTATTGAAAATGAGATTTTAAAGGTGGAATCTTTTTTGATTTTTTTGGGCTTTTTGTTTTGTTTTTTGTACCTTTTGAAACTTTAATAAATATTACTTTAAAAAAAAGGGAAAGGGGAAACAGAAAAAAATAAGAAAGAGCTGGCAGATATGAAAGAAACCCATGAGGCAGTCCTAGATTCAATCTCTATGATTGAAATGCACAGAAGAGAAAAAACATTGAGATTTAGATCTATTCCAGAAGAACCAGATGAAGTGATAGAGCAAAAAATATCATCAGAATTAGCCAAATGGATTGGAATAGAAGAACAGGAAATGAGAAATAAAATTGAGAGAGCCTTTAGAATCAGATCAAGAATTGCAAGAGCTAATAATTGGCCAGGGGACTGTCTGGTAACTTTTGTGAATATGGATATTAGAGATAAAATACTACAAATTAGCAGTACGACAAAACTTTAAATTCAGGAAAAAATTTTCCATTGAAGCTTTTAAGAAAAAGGGGAAAATATAAACCATTGGTGGAAGCACTAAATAAAAAATCAATTGTGCACAGATGGGAATTCCCTGAGGGAATTTCCTTTTTTTACAAAGGGAAAAGGAGAAGATTTGTTACTTGGGAGGACGCTGACAAATTTTGGAGAACATATAGAGAGGAGTTAGGAGGTAAAAGACAGCTGAGAGGAGGGGCGGATGATCTTAAAAAACAATCTGAGGAGGAAGAGTCTTAAGCATTAAGGACAAGTGACTTTTCTGAATTTCATAGAATCATAGAGTTGGAAGAGACCACAAGGGCCATCGAGTCCAACCCCCTGCCAAGCAGGAAACACCATCAGAGCACTCCTGACATATGGTTGTCAAGCCTCTGCTTAAAGACCTCCAAAGTAGGAGACTCCACCACACTCCTTGGAAGCAAATTCCACTGTCAAACAGCTCTTACTGTCAGGAAGTTCTTCCTAATGTTTAGGTGGAATCTTCTTTCTTGTAGTTTGGATCCATTGCTCCGTGTCCACTTCTCTGGAGCAGCAGAAAACAACCTTTCTCCCTCCTCTATGTGACATCCTTTTATATACAGTGGTGCCTCGCAAGACGAAAAGAATCTGTTCTGTGATTCTCTTCGTCTAGCGGTTTTTTCGTCTTGCGAAGCAAGCCCATTAGCGGATTAGCGCTATTAGCACTATTAGCGGCTTTTAGCGGCTTTTAGCGGCTTATCTGCTGATCGGATCAGCTGATAAGCGGCTTAGCGGCTTAGGAAAAGGGGGGGAGGAAAAAAACCCCGCAGGAACTCACAAGGCATTGTCGGCTTGCGAAGCAAGCCCATAGGAAATTCGTTTTGCGAAGCACCTCCAAAACAGAAAACTCTTTCGTCTAGCGAGTTTTCCGTCTTGCGAGGCATTCGTCTTGCGGGGCACCACTGTATTTGAACATGGCTATCATATCACCCCTTAACCTCCTCTTCTCCAGGCTAAACATGCCCAGCTCCCTTAGCCGTTCCTCATAAGGCATCGTTTCCAGGCCTTTGACCATTTTGGTTGCCCTCCTCTGGACACGTTCCAGTTTGTCAGTGTCCTTCTTGAACTGTGGTGCCCAGAACTGGACACAGTACTCCAGGTGAGGTCTGACCAGAGCAGAATACAGTGGCACTATTACTTCCCTTGATCTAGATGCTATACTCCTATTGATGCAGCCCAGAATTGCATTGGCTTTTTTAGCTGCCGCGTCACACTGTTGGCTCATGTCAAGTTTGTGGTCAACCAAGACTCCTAGATCCTTTTCACATGTACTGCATGATTCTCTTCTGGGGAAGAGAATCAGCGTAGCACTAGTGGAGAAGGGGGGCAGATGGGGGATGCGGCGAGGCGGTCCCATGACTCCTTGCCTGGGACCAGCGGGGAGAGTAGGGGTCCTCCGTTGCCCACGCCCTCCTTGCGCAGAGAGGGTAGGCGGAGACTAGGCGTCAAAGAGCTTCTTTGCTGGAAGAAGTTTAAGAAACGCCCAGCGACTGAGTCAGCCACGGTGGACGTGCCCAAGGATTAAGGCTTTCTGGGAGATGATATACAATGAATTGAAAAAGTTATTTAAATATACCTTCTTGAAGAAACCAGAGGCCTTTCTCCTGGGCATAGTCGGCCAATTGGTGCCAAAGAAAGATAGAACTTTTTTTATGTATGCCACAACAGCAGCAAGAATACTCATTGCAAAGTATTGGAAGACACAAGATCTACCCACCCTGGAAGAATGGCAGATGAAGGTGATGGACTATATGGAACTGGCGGAAATGACTGGCAGAATCCGAGACCAGGGAGAAGAGTCGGTGGAAGAAGATTGGAAGAAATTTAAAGACTATCTACAGAAATATTGTAAAATTAATGAATGTTAGAATGATGTTGGATAGAAACTAAGTGGTCTTTAGCTGTAATGCCATAAGAGAATATGAGAAAATGGTTATTGATAAATGGTTATTGTACCTCCCCTGTTAGACATGAAAGTGGTACTGGTGGCCACCTCTTAAAAACTCAATTGGACTCTCAATCTCTGATTTTACAACCAAACAAAATATGCCTAACTATACGCAGCAGTGACCCCAGGTCCCCAAGGTGGAATAATCCGAGAGATGTCAAAGTTCATCTAAGGCAGCTCCTCCAGATTTGGCCTCCGCTAATAGACCTCAGTACAGTGAAACTTTTGCACGACCACCATCGGTTCCAAAAAGTACTGCTCTCCTTCCAGTCACCAAAAATTCCCTCCATACTGGTTAGGCGTAAAGCGTTTTTGGCCACCTGGGGCATCTTCCCAACGAGAGTCTTTAACGACACCAGGATTAAACCTCTTCTCCGTAGTATCGTACAAAAAGGTATCCGCTCGCCAGACAGGCGTGACATAGTCTCGAAACCCAAGCTGCCCACCTGGGATCCTCACCCTCCCTCTCAGCCCAAGCTTCCTGGTTTATCTACTCCAGCAACAGAGAAGCATGACCAAAGCGGGCCAAGTCATCTGGCCACCTCTGAGGAGAGGGACCTTATTTCATCCTATGGCGAATTGCCATTACTAGAACAGCAGGAAGTTATAAACAGGCTCGATACACTTAAGCAGCAACTTACATATGTATTTCAAGAGAAAATCTCCTCAAAACCTGGTCATAGCAACCTATTAAATCAAAGGAACGCAGTCATGAAGGGGCTAACACCCCAGAAACCCCTGCCAAACACTGGGACTCCAACAACGGATGATATGGCAGTCTGCCTTTATGAATCTCCTCAGGTCACAGTAGAACATACACCCCTACTCTGCCCAACTGAAATCCACGCCGAAATCTCTGAGGCGCCCCTAATCACATTATCGGAGACTCAACCATCTAATGGTTGCATCTTCCACGACCCCGGGAAAATCCTAGATGCTATTGAAGAGACAAAATGACTCTCACCCCTACTACTATCCTGGAACGTTGCTGGATGGCAATCGAAAAGAAGGGACAAAGACGTTTTAGCCTACGTATCACAGTTCAAGATCATCCTGCTCCAAGAAACCTGGATGCAAAATCCTTTTGAACTACACAATTACTTTGCTTTCCATTCCCCTGCCTCAATCGGCCCAAAAGGCGGAAGACCGGCGGGAGGTTTGAGCACCTTCGTATCGACGGATCTAGGAGCCTCCCCTATCCAACTGAAAATCGATAAAAAATGGATTTTGGCCGTTAAAATATTCTCCACCCATTTTAAGATCATATGCATCAATGTTTATATTCACCCACTTATGAAACAAACTGATCTTAAAAACATCTGGAACGAACTGGAAGACTGCATTCTCCTTGTCTCAAATAAGTTTCCCTCTGCCTCCTTAATTATTGGCGGGGATTTTAATGCAAGGCTAGGCCACTCAGACGAACAGTTAATCAAGGAAAGTGGAATGGGTCCCCTAAATGCTAATGATGAACACTGGCCCCTATTCAGGCGTCACTCACTTGACCCAGTTACCAATTTTGCTGGTACATGTCTTTTTTTAATGGCACTTAGATTAAACCTTGTTATCTTAAACGGCCTCTCCTTGGGAGACTGCCCTGGCCAATTTACTTACTGGTCAGGCTTAAGGCATTCTGTTATTGACTACATCCTTGTCTCCCAAGAACTCTTCGATGAATATATTGAATTTACTGTAGATATAAGAACCGAAAGTGACCATTTACCCCTAAATCTTAAAAGGACTGAATTTTGGGAACCCTCTAGACGCGGGCTTGCCCCGCAGACTCCTGATCCTAGTGCTTTACAACAAATAGGCAAATCCAGAATTAAATGGTCCCCTTATGTTAATAACAATTTTGGTATTTGGATACAATCAATGGAAGGTCAACTCCTCTGGGCTGATTTGACTTCCAACGACACTGAAGAGACCTCCCCAATTGACCATTATAACACATTAATCCGAAAACTCCAACCGTTATTGTCAAGACCCAGAAGATCTAACCAAAATGACTCCCCTACCAACAAAAAATGGTTTGACCACGAATGCACTCAGGCAAAACTTATACTCAGGGAATGCTTTAAGGTCTTCCAGCAAAATCCTAACCCTATCACTAAATTAGAGTTACAACTTAAAAAAAAGAACTACAAAGAGCTATTAAAAACCAAAAAAAGAACCGCAGACTCTCTCATTTGGCAGGCCCTCATAAAAGCGTCAATAGAAAAAGATAATTCCAACTTCTGGAAAATTATCTCCAGTCAAACCAAAGCTCCTAATGAGGGCACAATAATCCCTGCAAATTCATGGGAAGAGCACTATAAAGGGCTGTTTAGGGAACATCGTCCTTCTGCGCCGCTTAACATCCCCTTAGATAATGATACACCATGGCCCCCAACATCTGAAACTGAAATCACTTCGCTAATTCTACAAATGAAATCTGGCAAAGCTCCAGGAAGTGATTTCATTGTCGCTGAACTTTTGAAAGCGCAAATAAACTGGTGGGCCCCGGTCCTTGCAAATCTATTTTCATATATAGATAAGACGACTGAAATCCCTAAAGATTGGGGACTAGCTATAATTGTTCCCATATTTAAAAAGGGCAACCCCTCTGATCCATCCAATTATAGACCAATTAGTCTCCTGAATGTGATCTGTAAACTTTATACAAAACACCTATGCCTAAAACTATGTGAATGGTTAGATCATAACAACTTGCTAGAAATTGAACAAGCAGGGTTTACATCCGGACGTTCCACCATTGATCACTGCTTAGTGCTAGATTACTTTGTCTATAAGTATGCGAAACATTGGAAAAAGTCATTATATGCGGCCTTTGTGGACCTAAAGGCAGCATTTGATTCTGTATCCAGGAGTAGGCTCTGGGCCAAATTGGCCAGTATGGGTATCAACAGAAGGTTATTACTTCTGATGATTAAGCTTCATGAGAACAATACCCTCCAGATAAGACTTGCACAGGACGGCAGACTCTCTAGAGAAATCCCAGTCCAAAGAGGAGTTAGACAAGGATGCCTATTAGCCCCATTCCTATTTAACATCTATGTTAACTCCCTGGCCACATGCTGCCGTGAAATTGAAACCCACCCCCCTGTGCTCTCTAACGGCAGAAAAGTACCAGTTTTAATGTATGCGGATGATGCTGTTCTTCTCTCTCAAACCAAAGTGGGTCTGAAACGTGCCCTAGGAAAGTTTAGTGACCAATGTAACACTGAACTGTTAACAATTAACTTTGCCAAAACCAAAATTGTACATTTTAACCGCTCCTTCAGGAAGGATAATTGGAGCGTAAAGGGAAACGCCATTGAACAGACTAAGACCTTCCAATACTTAGGCATTACTTTCTCTTATAATGCCAAATTGTCAACACACCTGACCACATCAGCTATATCAGCAGAAAGAAGTGCAAATGCTATCCTTAGATTATTCAGAAAGAAAGGAGCGGGCTTCCTCCCGATGGCCCTAACAGTCTTTCAAGCAAAATCTTTAGCCCAACTTCTATATGGCTCTCAAATTAACCCCTCTGCCAACCTTAAGACCCTTGAAACAGTACAATCTAAATTCTTAAGATCATTATTTGCTACTCCTAAGTGTACACCTAATGCAGTCTTGAGGCAAGAGGCAGGACTGCCCAGAGTGGAATTAAAAGTCTGGGAATAAGCAATATCCCTCTGGGTGAAAATCCACTACAATCCTAAGGGTCTATTACCTTGTTTCCTGGCTGCAGTTCCCTATCCTCCTTGGCTTATGCAAATAACTAACAAGATCAAACAAATTGGTCTAAACCCTGAAAATCTTTTTATTGGAACTCTGAACAAGGCAAAAGCTATTGTCACTCGGAGACTTTATGATATCGAATTACAACAAGAAGGCGCCCTACTCCCGGAGACGTATAGATGTTTAAAAGCTTGGCCTAATTTTGCAGCTGCCCCTTACTTAACTAACATCACTAACGAAGCCTATAGATGGGCTTTCTCTAGAGCCCGCTTTGAGACAATGCCCTCAGCAGTGCTGTACGGCAAATTCACGCGGGTTCCAATGCATGCGCGTCTCTGCCCTTGTATGTCTAATAAGGTAGAATCTGTCACACACATTCTTCTATTCTGCGAATTTTATAGTGAAGAACGAGTTCAACTTATTTTACCGCTTCTATCAAAATTTATACCCCTTCAATATTATTTGGAATCCTGCCCTGAAATTCTCCGAAAATACCTCCTGGAAGATTCCTCAAGCTCAATATCATATGAGGTGGCTAAATTTTGCACTTTAGTAATTAGGAAGCGTAAATCTCTTCTGTTGAATGGCACACTGCGAAGTTCCCTTGCGTAACCATTTTCCTTTTCTGAGGTTGTTGTTGATTTCTTCTTGTCTGATCTTGTGGGGTTTAGTGTCACTGGCTTTGGCCGCAATAAAACTTAAAACTTGAATGGTTATTGATAGGTAAAAACTTAATGTTATAATATTTTAAAATTGAAGATTAAGATGATTGAAGAGGGGAGGGATCTGCTGAATTAACAATTTGAATTGGAATACAGAAAAGGGAGGCGTGAGGAGGTCTGGGAAATAAGCAAATGAAAATATGTGATGGAAAGACTGAATTGTTTTTAACTATTTTTACTTTGTATCTTTCTTTTTTTCTTCTTTTTCTTTTGTAATTTTTTGAAAATCTCAATAATTTTTTTTAAAAAAAAACAAAGTTGAAGAAAAGATTTTGGAAGATAAAAGGGGAAAAATATTTACTTTTATTATTATCATTTTCTGTGCGGGTGTAGGTGTGTGGGTGTCTACACATATATGTTGTTGTTGTATGCAATGTTTGGGAGGAAATAAGACGGTAAATAACAAACAACAAACTAAATATCGATGTATGTGAATTTTTATTTCTTAATTATATTTTGTGGTAGTATGGCTGTATTGTTTTTTGAAACATAAAACCATTCAATAAAAATTATTTTAAATATATATATATACAGCCAAGGTGTGTCACCATCACAACGGCATAGCAGTGTGAATTTGGTGAGTAACGGGGAACTCTGCATTTGTGTAATCAAGGAATAAAGTCCCAGGAGGAAAGATCACCCAGATGTGGCCTGCGTATTGTCCTACCCAGTGCTTTTTTTCCTGAGGGGACGCGAGGGGCATACGCATACCCCTAAACATCTTGTGAATCTACGTTTGGCCTCATTGCGGGGCAGTATTTCAATATGCCTAGGAAAATGAGAGTACCCCTAAACATTTTTTTTTTTTAAAAAAAGGACTGGCTTTTTAAAAAAGCACTTTCTTTCTGTATTGCCGCCCCATAATTTTTCACTGCTTAGAACAGGGGTTCCCAGAGTGGGCACAGGCTGTGGGATTAACCAGAGGGTGCTAGGAGGCAAGAGGGGCATTGGGGGTATAACTATCAGAATTTGAAAAACTGGTATCACTCGATCAAGCTCATTGATTTTACTGATTTAATTGAACTAAATAGTTTTAACTGGATTTGGAATAAATGTGCAATTGATCGTTGCTGTTTTGAATTTTATTGCGTTATTATCTTCCTTAGTTGGTCATGCAAACCACTATTCTGGATACCGTTGTACCTCTGCTCCCGAATGCCTTGGGAGTTGTAATGGTTCTAGGGGTTGCTCGTGCGTAAGCTTGTCCCAACACCTGGCTGGGTTGCCTGAGTGAACCTTTCCTGTCCGAGCAGCCACTCACCCATGGCTGTCTCAATCGCTGGCAGAATCCGTCAGTGGGCATTTCTTAAACTTCTTCCAGCAAAGAAGCTCTTTGACGCCCAATCTCCTCCTACTCTCCCTGCGCGGAAGCCTTCTGCGCAAGGAGGGCGTAGGCAGCGGAGGACTCTTCCTCTCCCCGCTGGTCCCCGGCAAGGAGTGATGGGACCGCCTCGCCGATTCCCCCATCTGCCCCCCTTCTCCACTGGAGCTACGCTGATTCCCTTCCCCAGAAGATGGGCTGCCTCTCCCACTCCCGGGACGCTCTCTGGGATCCCTTTGGAGCTTGCTCTCTCCCTCAGAAACTGATGGCAGTTCCCTGACAGGAGTCAAACGTTCTTTTGGAAGCCGAACGTCCAGTGGGGCTTCCACGGCTTCTGATTGGCTGCAGGAGCTTCCTGAGGTCAATCAGAAGCCGCACTTTGGTTTCCAAACGTTTCAGAAGTCAAATGGACTTCTGGAACGGACTCCGTTCGACTTCCAAGGTACGGCTGTACAGTGGAACCTCGGTTGTTGAACATAATCCATTCCGGAAGACCGTTCGACTTCCGAAACATTTGACAACCAAGGATCAATTGCCGATCGGCAAATTCTTTTTTAAAAATGGAGTTCCGTTCGACTTCCGAGGTGCATTAAAAAATGGAAGCATTCACTTCCGGGTTGTCGGCGTTCAGGTTCTGAATTGTTCGGCTTCCGAAGTATTCAACAACCAAGGTTCCCCTGTAATGCTTTTTATAGAGTGGGACTGTAGGAGGCACTGGGGATGAGTCTATGGAACCAAGCGGGCAGCAGCCCCAGAAAGTTTGGGAACCACTGGCTTAGAAGTCCAGAGTATGGTACAGGCAATCCTCGTTTTGCGTAAGGGTTTAGTTCCGGACCTCTGTGCAGCTTGGCGGACAGAGAAGAGGAAGGAAGAGGCTTGAACTGGCTGCCTTACCGTGAGTAATTTTACAGCACCACTCTCCTGGAAGTGGTAGTATTCCTGTGAGGAAGACTAAAGGATTTAAGGAGCTCCCCAGCACAGTGCTTACGACGGTTCCCCTGCAAAATTGACTTATGGGCCATGGAAAAGGCCCAAGAGACCCTGACGAGGCATTATCCTCTCCGAGGCCTAAGCAATCAAGGAAGGGTTCACCTAAAGGTGGGAGAGGCCCCGAGGAATGTATATACTCAATAGCAATTCAAAATTGTTTCGATCCTCTAACTGCCCTTGAAACAACATCAAAAGATGAGGCCCCTGAGACGCTACAAGTTGGTAAAGCTAATGGTAACACAAATGGGGATGGTCCCTATCCGAAGGAGGTGTTGGTAGCCGAATCTGCGGACTGCACAGGTTGTGAGCAACTCCATCTAATAATTAGAACTCTAAACTGTATATTTAAGAGAATTGACGGTCTATCCTCTCAGCTGCATAGCCTTCAGCAAAAACTGGATGACCAGCCGGTACAGACAGCCCAAGATGGGGCAGTAGATGTTCCATTGTGCCGGCAGAAAGCGCCACCAAACACTGATCGCATGAAGAACTACAAATACAATCTCAACCCCTCACTGAATCACCAATCCCTGACTCTACATCCGAGGAAGATTTCCCTAACCTTCCGGGAAAGGGACCCAAGTTGGGCTACGCTACATGGGACTAAAAAGCACCTTAGATGGCTTCTAAAACTCAAGACATCACAAATAGATCTTTGTGCCATGCTTCCATTAATCCACCAGAACAGATATTAGAGAATGTTGCTGGCTTTCCACTCTGCAAAAATCCCCTCTCTTATTATTAAGCAAAAAGTGCTCTTGAAGAGTCATGGCATTTTTCCAACGAGAGTCTTCATGGATTCCATAATTAGACCCCTCCTATCGGAGGGATTAATCAAGGAGACGGTACAACCTTCCCGTCTTGAATCACAAAAGAGGGCTGAGCCTGGGCCAGTCCCAAAATACCTCCACTCCTACAACTAAACACTACGATTGTGCTAGTAACTCTTTGACACCCCAGGAGGAAAGAGAGCTTATCACCTCCTTTGGAGAGTTACCAGCGAGGGAACAACAAGAAATTATAAATAGGCTAGACTTACTTAAACTTCAGTTTCTAAGTATCGCCTGCAATGGAGTTTTGACGCATAATACCCACGCTAATTTAGTGGTGCCATGCCCCATGGAGGTGGAATCAACAATTCCCCAATATCCAGCATATAAGGTGCCTTCTGCATTGGACGGGAAGGTCTCACTGCTGGAGGCAGACTCTTCGCCGCCCCTTCACGCTGGTAACTCTTCCCTGCTTCTAATAGACTTATCTGTTCCCTCCGTGATTAACCGATCAAAGAATGGAACTCAGGATAACACCCCCCTGGATAAATCGTTGTCCCTTCATCCCTCCATGCCGGACTTGGAATCAACATACATCGAAGACCATCAACGACCTGAGACGGTAGTGGCCACTCCAAGTCAGGCTTCTCCAGCGCATTCTTGTCCACCAAAAATCCAACAATTACGTGAGGAAGACACTATAGTGTCGAGAGTCACCACAGAGGGGACTGAAGACCCAGCAGGACATATAAATCAAATGATCACAAGCGTATCGGTTAGATCCCCAAAAAGGACGGCTCCAGCGGACTTGGCAGGAGCCTCTTCAGAGCCTAGTTGGGCCCAACAGCTAAAAACGCTAAATATTATCTCTACCCACCAGGATGCTAACTCTCTTCTGCTCCCCAAAAATTCTGGCCCTCGTGATTCGATCATGTCACAACCGGCTCGCACTAGAGCAAAAGACTCCCCACAACTGGTGTGCACCAGAGCAAAAGACTCACCACACCAGGACGACAACTTTCAGCAAAGGAAAATAATGGACTTCTTTAAGGGAGCGTCCGGGCCGCATAAGAGCCCCCCACAAGAATTTAAATGACGGTTAGCCGGACAACCCAGAAAACCACTAATATCGATCCTCTGCTGGAACATAGCTGGCTGGCGTAGGAAAAAATGTGACCCAGATTTCCAGTCGTATATTAACTCGTTTCATATCATTCTATTGCAAGAAACTTGGGAGGAGGGTGAAATTGTCATAAACGGATTTGAACTATTATCCCTCCCAGCTTATCCCTCCCAGAAAGGAGGACGGCCGAAAGGTGGTCTAGTAATTGGTATCTCACTGAAGTTGCATTTCAAATTTTCATTAGTTTTGACTGCTCCCCCTTATGCTTTATCCGGGTTGATGTCGGGGGGAAAAGTATCACTGCTAATCTCCAATGTCTACCTCCCGCCAGGGGGTTCGTCCCTTGAACTGCATGATAGATGGGAAATATTAGAAGATCATTTAATATCATGCCAAGTCAAATATGCCAATAGTCAATCCTTAATTGGTGGTGACTTTAACGCACGTATAGCAGCAAATTGGGCTGACTTAACTAAAGCTAAATGGTGCACTGCGCCATGCCTCGACAATTATGATTTGAGACATGCCTTAGGGAGAGCCTCAAAAGACTCTAAAGTAAACGAGGCTGGAGTACTTCTTTACCATATGGCTATTCGTTTAAACTTAGTACCCCTGAATGGCTGCTGCCCTCCTGATATACCGGGGGAGTTCACCCACCTAGGCATAAAACCAAACAGTGTACTAGATTACCTTTTAGCCTCGAGTGACCTGATTTCGAAAGCTCTCTCTTTTAAGATTGACAATATTCAGTATAGTGATCACCTCCCACTTACTGCCACGTTTGCTCTAGACTGGCATGGGGACGAGCACAGTCATCCAACTCAATTAGATACTAACGCAGAAAACCCGGTAGAGGGTATTAATACGGCATTACGAGTGAAGGGTTTAAAGTGGTCTGTAACGCAGGCTCAAAAATATTCTGAATTTTTTCAGCAGGAGATCATACAAACCTATTCAGCCCTTGGCATAACTTCATATGAACACGATCAAACTATTAATCTATTTGCCAATCTGTTGAATGACTTCACATCATTCTTTACTGTCCCAATCCACCAGGCAAATTGGGCCCACTCCAAGACAGGTGCACCGTGGTTTAACCGAAATTGCAAGCAAGCCAAACAACATCTCTGTGCTATTTATAATGATTACAAATCCTCAGGGGCGAGTATGCTTCCCAAGGAGGACTATCAGGCAAAATCAGCTTATAAATATGTGCAAAAAAAGGCCAAACAGGAATGGCAATTGAACCGCTGGCAAGCACTTATAGCTGCCTCAAGCACCCGTAATTCCCGAAAATTCTGGCTGTTGGTTAACAGAAAATCTAAAAGATACCCCTTAACAGTTATTCCTGCCCCAATTTGGGAATCCTTTCTAAGGAACTATTTTGCCTTACCAGACCTTAATATTAATACAATCGATGGAGTCTATGAGCAGCTCCCTCTTTGGCCACCCACTGACCCGGAAGAAATCCACGGACTCATTTCTAATCTTAAAATTGGAAAAGCCCCTGGTCCCGACCTAGTCCCGGCGGAAGCTATAAAACTTCATGCAGACTGATGGGCGAAAACCCTGACCGCTACTTTTGATGCCGTAAATAACAGTGGGAAGGTACCAAGAATATGGAAGGATGCGATTATTGTTCCAATTCATAAAAAAGGCTCGACAGATGATCCGGGAAATTACAGGAATATCAGTTTATTGTCATTAATTGGGAAAATATATGCACGGTTCTTGTTAACTAAGCTTACTAAGTGGGCCGAAGAGAACAACCTGATTGGGCCTGAACAGGCTGGTTTTAGACCGAATCAGTCAGCGGTTGATCAGGTCTTAGTTTTATACCACCTTGCCCGGAAATATTCCTCCCCAAATAGAGGCCAACTTTGTGCGGCCTTTATTGATTTAAAGGCCGCTTTTGATAGCATCCCCAGAGGATTACTTTGGGGAAAATTAGCTCGATGGGGAATAGACAAAAGACTTTTGTGGCTAATAACTAAATTGCATGACGGATCGGCCGCTAGGGTGAGAATCACTCCGGCTGGCGACCTCTCAAATCCAGTAACTATCAATAGAGGTGTTCGTCAAGGATGTATCCTTGCTCCGACCCTTTTTAACCTATTTATAAGTGATATGAGGGCGTCTCTGATAGAGTCTCAAGAAACGATCCACGCCCCCCGTCTTGCCCAATATCGTTGCCCCCTTCTACTCTACGCAGACGACACAGTGATCCTATCCTTCTCAAGAGTCGGCCTCAGGAGGGCATTAAAAATCTTCGATGTTTACTGCAAATCAAATTTTCTTACAATTAACCATGTTAAGTCCAAAGTTCTAATTTTCACCAAGAGTCGAAAAACCTATAATTGGAGAATAGACGGAAAAGCTATTGACCAAGTCTTTAAATTTCAGTACTTGGGAGTCTTTCTCCAACACAACATGGGCTGGAAGGTCCATATTGCATATGTATTAAACAGAGCTAAAGCCCTTTCCTATGCGTTATTGCGTTCTTTCTTTTCAGATGGGGCTTTCCATATTCCATCAGTGTTAAAAGTTTTCAAGGCAAAGGTGATTGCAACAATAGCATATGCAATCCCATTATGGGGGTCCTTTGTTAACCTAACCCATTTGGAGGTAATCCAAAACCAGCTTTTAAGAAGGTTGCTAAAATTACCCAGGTGTGTAAGCAATACTGCTATACGACTGGAACTAAATGTTACATCTCTAGAAACCACACTATGGAAATGCATCCTCTGTTACTGGTTGGCATTATGGCATAAACTTCCAAATCTCCACTTGATACAGTGTCTCTGGAGAGATGACTTCCCTAGCCCCTGGGCAAAAATAATACATGGGAAACTTGTGTCCCTAGGACTATCTCCATCTGTACTATTAAAATTGGATTTAATTTCTGCCAAAAGAATTATAACTCACAAATTAGAGGAGATGGATTTACAATTTAATATTGCGACAGGTGGTGGCACCTGTTCGCCGATAAACCTTGGCTTAACACCACCAACAAAACTTCCATCTTACTTAACTACCTTATCTGTGGTGACGCACAGGTATGCCTTTATAAAGGCTAGATTCAATGTTTTCCCATCAAACGTGTTGGGTAACAGACTCTCCAACGGTCAGATCTCACTCCTCTGTGACTGTAAAAGTGGATCTATAGAATCGTTATATCATATAATCTTCTGTTGTCCATTACATTCGGCAGCACGGTCCAAGTTTCTGGCTCCATATTTATCGAGAATTGCTGACGGTCCTCAGGAAGCCCAAATAATATACTTATTAAACGACGAAGATACAAGTAGATCCCTTGCAGTCGCTAGATACCTGATTAATGTTTTATTTCAAAAGAGGAGAAATGGATCACTGTATGTCTCCGACAGCATAGCTAAATTTAAGAACCATCAATAAGTGCCAGAACTAAGACGCATACCCCCCAAAATCTGATGGATCTGAATGGCGGTTTACATAGGGGGAGCTTATTGTGTATAGTGTTTACTTAACTGAAGTAAAATTGGTTCTATATGGAACTGTTTAAACTGTATTGTTTATGGATAAATTCTGATGTATTGTTTCGATATGGGCCAATGGCCGCAATAAATCTAATCTAATCTAATCCGGAACGGATTACATTCGAGAACCAATGAATCACTGTACTATCAAATTCCAAATCCACATGAAAAAAACCCTCAGCATTCTAGCAGATTCCTTACAGGACTATAATTCCACACTGTATATCTGCTTCAGGGCGCCCCGCGCTCCCGGCAGCAGGCTGCTATCCGCAGCCTAGGGAGCCCTGTGGGAACTCCCGTGAGCTCCCCAGACTTGCTGATAGGTTCCTGAAGCCTGGAGAGTGAGAGGGGTCGGTGCGCACCGACCCCTCTCGCTCTCCAAGCTTCAGCGAAAACCTGCATTCGCCCCATAGGACGCACACAGATTTCCCCTTCATTTTTGGAGCGGAAAAAGTGTGTCCTATAGGGCGAAAAAAACGGTATATTGCAATGCCCACCATCCCTGACCATTAGCCATGCTGGCTGAGACCATCTGTATGGCCACAGATTGCCCGTCCCTGATATTTTATTTTTATGGGTTTTCCACACACATCTGCTCAGCTTCTGTGAGAACAGGATGCTTGAATAGTTGGGCCATTGGCCTGATCCAGCAGGCTCTTTTTATGTTCTTACGTTAGAAGTATGCTGCCTTTGTGCACGGCTGTTCCGCTTACCTCTCATGTTCAAGCCATCATAAACGAGTGAGTGCCTGAGCATGCGCAGAGTGCCACCCTCCCTCAGTGGTGAAATAAATAATCACTACTTTTACTTGAAGCCCTGATAGCCATCGCACCCAGCAGCTCTGGTATGTTTCGTGCACACAATAGAGCACCCTTGATGGATCAAGACCGATGAGACAATGCCACGTTGTGTTTCTGTTCCGTAGAAGTTGCTTCAACTTTCGTGCACGCAATTTCTGCTTTTGATGGAGACCTTGGCATTATGATAAGAGAAACAGGAACAGCACTTACGGCGCCCAAACAAAAGTGAAAGCAGAACAAGTTTGGACAAAACAGCACAGCAGTGTGTCAAAGTTCCCTGGAGTCCCAATTGCACATTTCCTCCCCTGCCAGGTAGATTTCGGCAGTTCATAGTCTATGTTTTATGTGGATCTGCCCACATATAATTAATGGAAAGGTCCATCTCCTGTTCCCATTGCCGATTGATATAAGAGGTGTGCTCAGTTTGTTTTTAGGGCGTCCTTCTTTTTGCAGGGAATGGGGTGTAGTATTTTTTGGTATTAATTCCTATACTATTTTCATCATCATCATCATCATCATCATCATTTATTACTTATACCCCGTCCATCTGGCCGGGTTTTCCCAGCCACTCTGGGAGGCTTCCAACAAAATATTAAAAATACAATAAAACATCAAACATTAAAAACTTCCCTAAACAGGGCTGCCTTCAGGTATCTTCTAAAAGTATAAGTTATATATCATTCATAATTCCACTTCATATCATTTTCATATAATTTAATTGTGATATTATGTTTTCAATACAGTGGTACCTTGCTTCTCGAACTTAATCCGTTCCGGAAGTCCATTCGCCTCCCAAAACCATTTGAAAGCCAAGGCGCAGCTTCCGATTGGCTGCAGGAGCTTCCTGCACTCAAGCGGAAGCCGCGTTGGACGTTTGGCTTCCGAAAAACTGGAACACTCATGTGATGGGACGATGAGCTGCTTGTGCATAAAATCCAAGTCCCTCAGAGTTTGATCAAGTTTGCAAACCTCTGTCTGTAACGGAGCCCCTTAAACATGGCTCCATCAGTCGCTGGCAGATTCCGACAGTGGTTGCTTTCGGAATCGCTTCCAACATAAAAGCTCCTTAACGGAAACACGTCTTCTGGACTCTCTGCGTGACAGTTTCCGGCGAGGAGTGGGTGTCCCTACGGGAGGTCCTGAACCCTCCCCACTGCCCTCGCTGGAAGTGTCTCGGAGCCATCCCTCCTGCTCACTTTCCCTCAGCTCAGCTCCTCTCCCCCTACTGGTTCCCTCTTCAGCTGCTGAGTCTCTCCCAACCTGTGTGAGCCCTTCCACCTCCCTTCCTTCCGATGGCAGTTCCCTGACATCCACCTCCCCTCCAGGGCCCCCTTCACCCCCTCCCGCCACCTCCTCTATGGGCGGTGAGGAGGCAAAACCCCGGAAGGAACTTCCTTCATCTTCCGATGTCTCGAACACTTCTCTCCACCTGTTGCGGTTCTGGGTCTCGAAGTACTCCTCCTCCTCAGAGTCCATCTCCCCTTCCCCTTCCGAATCCGTAAATCCTTCCAACTCCTCCTCTTCATCGGTGGTGCCAAAGTATTCCCTCCGGAACCTCTCCACAGGCTGAGGTTTCCTTGGGAACCTTTGATGGAACGTTTCTATCAATACCTCGTCATTGATATCTTCTGCCAGTACCCAAGTGTTTTCTGACTCCGGTTCTCCTTCCCACGCTACCAAATACTCCACCTGATCCCCCTTCCACCTGGCGTCGAGGATTTCTGCCACATGGCTGCTGCATTCCCTTTCTTCTATGACCGGTCCCCGAGTGGACATCCCTTCCCGTCCCCCCTCATACGGTGACAGTAACGACCTGTGAAATACTGGATGCAGTTTCATGTGGTTGGGTAACCGGAGCCTGAAAGCCACTGGGTTGACTTGTTGAATGACCTCAAATGGACCCAACCTCCTGGGTCTTAATTTCTTGCAACCTCCTTTGAACGGCAACCCTTGGGTTGACAGCCACACCCGATCTCCCACCCTTATGGTTTCACCTTCCCTTCGGTTCTTGTCTGCCTGCCTCTTGTATTCTTCCTTCGCCCTTTCTAAGTTGAGTTGGAGCTGACGATGGATTGCTTCCATTTCTTCTACAAAATGCTCGGCTGCCGGGACGCTCCATCTCTCCCCTCCTCTCCCTGGGAATGCCCTGGGATGACACCCATAATTAGCCAAGAAGGGGCTCATCCCTGTGGACACATTCTCTGCATTGTTGTAGGCAAATTCCGCCAGCGCCAACTTCTCTACCCAGTCATTCTCTCTGTCATTGACATAACACCTCAGGTATTGCTGGAGGACACCGTTTGCTCTTTCCGCCTGCCCGTTGGTTTCAGGGTGCCGGGCAGTCGAAAAGTTGACCTCCACCTGCAGTAAGCTCATGAGCTTCCTCCAGAACCTGGAAGTAAATTGTTTTCCCCTGTCTGAGACCACCCTCAATGGCACCCCGTGCAACCTAAAAATGTGTTCTACAAATAACTTCGCTGTCTCTTCCGCCGTGACTGCATGCGAGCAGGCTACAAAAAGGCACATCTTTGTTAGTAGGTCTACCACCACCATGATGGCTGTTTTCCCCTTGAACTTTGGCAGATCAGTCATAAAATCTATCGACGCTGCCTCCCAAGGTCGTTCTGGGGTTGGTAAGGGTTCTAATAGCCCTGCCGGCGCCCGCCTCTCCCCTTTGGCTCGCTGGCATTGCTCACACCCTCTTACATATTCCCGTACATTTTCCCTCACCTTAGGCCACCAAAATTCCCTGGTGACCAACCACATGGTTTTGTGTTGTCCAAAATGCCCCGCCGTGGGGCTGTCGTGCAACTGCTTGAGTACCCTCCCCCTTAAGTCTCCTTCGGGGATATACAGTGCCCCTTTGTAATACAACGCTCCATTTCTTTCCTCGAAACCCCCTGGTTCCTCTCCCTCACCCCTAAGACCTCTGAGCTTATTCTGGGCATATTCATCATTCTCTGTTTCCTCTACCAGTTCTCTTTGCCCCACCAATGCCGCCCCACACACCCAGCGGTCCTCTGGGATGACATGTCTCTCTTCTGGTGCCCCCTCCCCTTCCAAATATTCAGGTTTGCGTGAGAGAGCGTCCGCCCTAACATTTTCTGGACCTGGCACATAACAAATTTCAAAGTGGAATTTGGAGAACTCCTGGGCCCATCTCACTTGCCGTTGGTTGAGCACTCGTGCCGTTCTCCAATACTCTAAGTTCTTGTGGTCCGTGCACACTTGCACCTTATGTTGTGCCCCAATTAATAAATGCCTCCATCTCCTGAACGCTTCATGAATAGCTAGTAGTTCTCGGTCATACACCGTGTAGTTCCTCTCAGATTTGTTCAGCTTTCGCGAAAAAAAGGCACACGGTCTCCACTCCGACTTCTCCTTCCCCCCAGGCTGCAGAAGCACCGCCCCCACAGCCCGGTCTGATGCGTCCGTCTCCACTCGCATCGGTTTTTGTAAATCCACATGCAAGAGCTGTTCTTCCGAAGCAAACGCCCTTTTCAGTTCCTCAAAAGCTCGCTCCGCCTCCGCCGTCCAAACGAATTTCCTCTTACTGCTGAGACAGTCCGTAATGGGAGCCGTCAAGTGGGCAAAATTTCTGATGAACTTCTGATAGAAGTTTCCAAATCCAAGGAATCTTTGCACATCCTTCCTTGTTTTCGGTGTTTTCCATTCCAGTACCGCTTGGACCTTGCCAGGATCCATAGCCAATCCCTTGTCCGACAAGCGGTACCCCAGGAATTCCACCTCCTTGGCATGAAACTGACACTTCTCTAGTTTCACCCACAGCTGATTGGCTTGCAGTCTGCCCAACACTTCCCTGACGTCTTTTACATGCTGCTCCTCAGTCTCTGAATATACTAACACGTCATCTAAGAAGGCCACACAATTCTTGTAAAGCAAAGGCCCCAGGATGTGGTTCATAAACGATTGAAAGCAAGCGGAGCCTGCTTGTAGGCCGAAGGGCATAACTAAATATTCAAATGCCCCCAAAGGGGTGAACATGGTGGTTTTCCATTCATCCCCTTTCCTTATACGTATCAGGTTGTACGCCCCCCTCAGGTCCAGTTTAGTAAAAATCTTTCCCTGCCTGACCCTTGTCAAAATGTCATCAATTCTGGGCATCGGGAAAGTCACTGGTTCTGACACTGCATTCAAGGCCCTGAAGTTCACTACAAGCCTGGGTTTGTGCGTGTTTTTTTTGTCCACAAAAAACACTGGGCTGCCCCCCACCGCCCTGGACTCTCTGATGAACCCTCTCTTCAGGTTCTTGTCAATGATCTCCCTTAGCTCCTGCATCTCTCTGTCTGACATGGCATACAGCTTGCCTACAGGGAGCTGTGCCCCAGGTAGTAAATTGATTTGACAGTCAAAGGGTCTGTGTGGGGGTAGTTTGTCTGCCTCCCTCTCGCTGAAAACGTTGCTCAGGTCGGCGTACTGTTGGGGAACCTTCCCCTTCTCCGTTACTTCTGTCCCTGCTAGAGTGGCTCTGGCCCCTCCTTGAGCCTCCCGCTCTTTGCAGTGTTCTAGACAATGCGCTGACCCAAAGGAGACCACTCTCTGATGCCAGCCCACTAGCGGATCATGTAACGCTAGCCAGCTCATCCCCAAAATAATGGGAGCTCCTCCCAAGGTAGCCACATTAAACGCTATTAGCTCAGTGTGTCTTGCTACCCTCATTATCATTGGGACGGTCTGCTGGCTGACTTCTCCTCCCAGCAGCTCCCTTCCATCGATCGTGGTCACCTGCAAAGGGTTACTTAAAGGGATAGTCTGTATCTGGTGCTCAGCAGCAAACTCCTTACTCATGAAATTGCAGGAGCTGCCTGAGTCCAATAGCGCCTTTATCTTTAGTGGGTGTCCGTTAGGCAGCTCTAGGAACACCTCTATCACTAGGGTGGGTTTAGGAGGTTCCAGCGTGGGCACTTTCACTGCTCTTTGGCCTGGCTGCTGTGCCCCGACGGTGGCAGCCAGGCGTTGGCTTTTACTTGCTCCGGTACCTTTTCCTCCCTCTCCCCAACAGCTCCCGCCATTCCTTGCCATTCCTTTCTTTGGGGGCAGACTCTGGCAAAATGACCTGGCTGTTGTCAGAGATAACATTTCTTGGCGCCCTTCCCCTCCTTCTTCCCCTCTTCACTGGGCTTTGAAATTGCGCGCGCGCTGTTCCAATTTCCATCGGCTCTCCCGGCGGGAACGGTGGCTCTGGAATCTCTGGAATGTGAAGCTCCCTCCAACGTTCCCCCTTCCCTTCCCGCCTCTCCAAGGCTCTCGCCTCTTGGCGCGCTCCTATGGTCAGCACTGATTTGGTCAGCTGGTCCATAGACTCCGCCCTGGGCGCCCGGGAAAGTTCATCCTTTACCGCCGAAGCAAGCCCTTCTTCAAAGAGCATTTGAATGGGTTCCGCCGATAAATCCCACCCCAATTTATGGATCAACATGGTAAACTCAGTCCAGTACTCACGAACAGATCGGCTCCCCTGTTTGCACGCCATTAACTGTCTGTGTACCACTCCCTGCTCAATATCGCTGGAATATATCAAATCCATGGCACGAAAAAACTTCCTCGTGTCCTTCAGGATGTCATTGTTTGTTGCCATCAGGGGCCTCACCCAGTGTTTCGCCCCCTTTTCGAGATGCCCAATCACAAAAGCCACCCGCGATTCCTCGTCGGGAAAGTCATCAAACTGCAGGTTAAGGGCATATTGCATCTCTGTCCTAAAGGCATGATAGTCCTTGGGCTTCCCCCCCAAACTTCTGCACCAATCCTGGCAACTTTCTGGCGAGCGGGGCGGTTTTCCCCTTCTCTGCATCTTGAGCCCTCCTCTCCTTGAGCCTCGCCGTCTGCAGCGCTAGCTGGACCTCCAACACCCGGTACCTTTCTTCCAGGCTTGGACCCGCTCCAGCTCCTGCTTCTCCGGTTCCGGCTGGGTTGCTCATGATGCCTTCTCCTGCATAAACTGCTCACAGAGACTGTCGGAATGCTGTGATGGGACGATGAGCTGCTTGTGCGTAAAATCCAAGTCCCTCAGAGTTTGATCAAGTTTGCAAACCTCTGTCTGTAACGGAGCCCCTTAAACATGGCTCCCTCAGTCGCTGGCAGATTCCGACAGTGGTTGCTTTCGGAATCGCTTCCAACATAAAAGCTCCTTAACGGAAACACGTCTTCTGGACTCTCTGCGTGACAGTTTCCGGCAAGGAGTGGGTGTCCCTACGGGAGGTCCTGAAACCTCCCCACTGCCCTCGCTGGAAGTGTCTCGGAGCCATCCCTCCTGCTCACTTTCCCTCAGCTCAGCTCCTCTCCCCCTACTGGTTCCCTCTTCAGCTGCTGAGTCTCTCCCAACCTGTGTGAGCCCTTCCACCTCCCTTCCTTCCGATGGCAGTTCCCTGACAACTCACTTCTGGATTTGCGGCGTTTGGGAGCCAAGCCGTTTGACTACCAAGGTACAACTGTAAGTCTGATTGAATTTGGTGGGGCTTACTCTCAGGCAAGTGGGTTTAGAATTGCAGCCTAAAGCAGCTTTGGAGGCTGGCTGTGTCCACACTATGAACTTAGGACTTGCCTGCACCAGAGCAGAATTTGCAGTCTAGAGTAGATTTGCATCACCCTGTCACCCCATGAATATATGGGCCTTCAGATGAGATACTTCCCACCCCATTGTTCTCCTGGGCCTTTTGCCCTTTAAATTCAGGGTTTTTCAGTCCTCAGAAAGTCCAAAATGGGCATGATCGAGAAACCCCTTTGCACGTAGTACAAGAAACATGTATTAGTGCTGAGCCCCAGAATAAATTTCCCCCATCATATTTGGGAGACAGATTAAACTATAACAAAAGATTTTTATTTCTTTTTCTTACAGAGGAACAGCGCAATTCTATGTGTCTTTGCTTTAGGAAAGACCTCTAGGAATTTCTGGTTACAAATCAAAACTTAGCCACCATGCTGAAAATAATGCAGGGCCTACCGTAGCTTTGCAAATAAGCCCACAAGTGACTAGCCCTCAACATTTCACTTGTTCGCCTTGACCTCATTAAGTAGAGAAGTGTACTGTCATTTTGTGACAGAGAAGTTTCCTCCAAGGCAACTGTCCTAGAATGCCAGTCTGCAAAATTTGCCAGTCACCATTAAGTAGATATCTCATTCGCGAAGTCAGTTGTTTCATTTCACAAATGCTGTTTTTGTAAGAGACCCAAACAAATTGGGATGCTCTGCTTACCTTTTGGCGTCGATGCTCAGTGAGGACGTCCAGGTGATGATTGTTCAACTTTGAAGATTGGGTATTGCTGCAGGAGTCTCTGTTTCTCTCGAGGTAAATGATTCCTTAAGCTATTACATTATTTCTAGAGGGTGGAGGAAATGCTTGTGCTTTCGGTTTAGAGAGCGAGGGGGAATTCTGGGGAATTCAAGCAAAGAACGAAGCATCAAAACCTAAGGTCCATAGCAAGGCCAATGACCTAAGCCCTAACTAAAAGGGAGTGGAGGGTGGACTTCCGGAGGCGGCGCGAAACGGCAATGGCGGTCCTCTTTGCGCTGTGAAGAGGGGCTCCGCGGAGAAGGGTCGTCCGCTGCGGCAAAGCGGAGACCCGCCAAGTAAAACCACAGGTAGAGTGAGCCTGTGGTCGTGGGACTCGGCGGGCACCAAGAGCGACCTCGGAAGCGAAGAAGGGACCCCGTAAGGGGCTCCGGAACGTGGAGGGGGTAGCGGTGCTGTGAGTTCATCGCTCTTTCCGCGGAAGTGAAGCCGCGCGGCTGCTGCTGATGAGCGCTGACCTTTCTTCTTTGGAAATTCGGCTTTAAACAACACACTCGTGAGTAAGACTACCAGGATTACGGGATTTAAATTTGAGAAATTCGGCTGAAAGCGGGAGACGTTAAAAAGGAAGTCCGTCTTCCGGCTCTGCTTAAAGATCAAAGCAAAGACATTCAAAAGCTGAAGCGTTAAAAAGAGTGCTTCTAAAGAAAGCGGATGTTACTTTGCAAATTTGGACTTGGCTGTTTAGACGTAAAAATTGTACTTTTGCAAACTGATTGAACTTTGATCGTGACTCTTCCTCCTTTTCTGGGATTATAAGCTTTTTGAGAACCCGGCTCCCGGGCTGCCTAGATACATAACAACCATCAAGTTGCGGCTACTGTATCTAAAGTCTAAAAGTTACTACGGGGCTTTGTGGTGAGATACAAATAAGAAACTGTTGCACGCACCATTGTTAAGAACTTTCATTTTGACTTGGATAAATCTTTGCAAGTTTAAAGGGTGAAACTCGAAGGTTTCCCCCGTTCTTCTGATTTTCTATGGAAATTTAATGGTGGAAAATTTTGCTATTTCTTTGTTTGATTTTTGGGGAGCTCCCCCTACAGGACTGTGGAATATCTAGTCTCTGAGAATTTCTGGTTGTTTTGCAAATCTTCTGCTTGGATGTTTATGTCTTGGGTTGTCTTTCCCATGGGATTTACAATTTGACCTTGACACATGGACAGCTGTGGAATGAGTGGCGCAGCAAAAACAAGGGCTGCCAAAAAAGCAAAACAAACTGAACTGTTGCAAACAACTTTGACAGGGCTGCCACACAGATCATCTGTTCCAATTGTTACAGGCTTGCAAGAGGGAGAAGCTAGCCAGCCAGCTTTAGCTAGCCAGCCAGCTTTAGGGGCTATGGCCTCAGGAGGGCTGGATCCAGTTTCCAAAGAAATATTGGACCAGCTGGCAGCATTAAATAAGAAAGCAGATGAACATGTGACAAATTTGAAACAAGTGACAGACACTATTAATAAATTGACTGACCAAGTATCTCAGAATACACAGGCGATAGGGAACCTTCAAACAACAACGTCAGAAAATCGTAAATTGGCCGAAGAAGCAAAATTAGAAGCAAGGCAAGCCAGCAAGAAAATTGAAGAATTAAGAGGGGAAGTAAGGCCACTGACTAGACAGATTAATGAACAGCAAGCTTTTCTGTCCATGCAGGAACTGAGAAATCGGGAGAGCAACCTTAGGCTGAGAAATATACCAGAATTCAAAAAAGAAGACTTGATAGGTTTCCTGACAGCTGAAATATCAAAGACTTGGGATTTAGCAGAAGACAAGGACTTTAAAATTGTCACCGCTTTTAGATTGGGAAGAGTGGTAAAGAAGGACAAGCCAAGAGACTGCCTGATCATTTTGAGATCTAGGCAAGAAAAAGATAATATACTCGGACTACATTTTAAAAATTCATTGGTGATCCAGGGGAAGACAGCAGAAATTTACAGAGACATACCAAAACAATTACTGGATTTAAGAACCACATATAAAGACCTTGCCGGATTACTGAGAAACAACGCAATTCCCTATAGGTGGGAATTCCCTCAAGGACTCTCTTTCAACTTCAAAGGGAAGAAAGTAAGAATCAGAACATCAGAAGACCAAGATAAATTCCTGAACGACTACGGGGAGGACCTTCGGAAAGGAGTGGCAGGAGTTTGGCCACCACCTCCGTTTGGCCCAACACCTGTTCCACCTCCAGATTCAGACGATAAAGGAGACCCATCCCTTCTGGCTGACAAATTGATCCAAGATGCCTCTTCAGCTACTTAGTTGGAACATTCATGGCGCAAATTCCCCGGAGAAAAGGAAAAGGATTTTCCATATACTTAAAAAAGAACAATTGGATATTATCTGTTTGCAAGAAACACATGTGACTAGGCTCCACAGGAGAGTTTTAATTAATAAAAGATTAGGCCAAGAATTTATTTCATCTGACAAGGTCAAGAAAAGAGGGGTAGTGATCTACGCAAAGGAGAGCCTATCACCAAAGTTTTTGTTTAAAGATGAACAAGGAAGAATTTTGGCTGTTGAAATACAAACACAAGGAGAAAAATTTTTGATAGTAGGAATATATGCACCAAATGAGGGGAAATCCGAATTTTACAAAAAGCTGCATGAGGTAATGTTGGACCATATTGACTATACTAACATCATTGTGATGGGAGATATGAATGGGGTGGTCTCCACCTACATGGACAAATCACATAACCAAAACTTAACTAAGGACGGCAGACTACCTAAAACTTTTTTTGAACTAACTGACAATATGGACTTGATTGACATATGGAGGATAAAGAACCCCTTAGGTAAAGAAGGCACATTCTTCTCTGAGGCCCACCTATCATGGACAAGAATCGACCAAATCTGGATATCTAGAGGACTGGCACCTAAGACTAAAAAAATAGAAATCTGCCCCAAAACTTGCTCCGACCATAACGCCTTGAAGATGGAACTGAGACTTACGCCAGCTGGATCCTTCAGATGGAGAATGAATGACACCTTGTTTAGGGACCAGGAAATTGTGAAAAAGGCCCAAAAAACGTTGAGGGACTACTTTGAGATAAACTTGAACACCTCGGTGGAAAAGAGAACAATCTGGGACGCTAGCAAAGCTGTGATGAGAGGGTGAGGGTTTCTGATTCAACAGAATGCAATTAAGAAAAAACTCTGGAATGGTAAAAAAGATAAGATATTAGAGAAGATAAGAGAGGGCGAAAAGAAGCTTAGATTAAACCCAAAGTCAAAAGATGTATTAAGAGAAATTAAATTTCACCAAATACAATATGCGAAATTGATAAACCAAGAAGTGGAGTGGAAAATTAAACAAATGAGGCAAAGAACATTCGAATCGGCAAACAAATGTGGGGAATTGTTAGCATGGCAGTTGAAAAAGAGACAAAAATTGAACTTTGTTACCAATCTGGAGGTTGATGGAGAAAGTATTCAGAAACCCGATGAAATTAGAAAGTGCTTCCAGAGATATTTCAAAAAATTATTTACTCAAGGACCCCAAGCAGAACTGGAATTAGACCAATTTCTAAAAACAAATGGACTATCAAAATTATCCCAAGAGAAACAAACAATACTGAATCAAAGGATAACGCAGCAGGAAATCGAAAGTGCCATTCAGAATATGCAACTAGGTAAATCTCCAGGCCCAGATGGTCTTACCTCCAAGTATTACAAGTCATTGAAGGACTACCTGATCCAACCACTAATGGAAGTATGCAATCAGATTATGGAGGGGAAGGGAGCACCAGAAACGTGGAAAGAAGCTTTCATCACCTTGATACCGAAGGTGGAATCTGAAAAGTCTCAGCTTAAGAACTACCGTCCCATCTCACTCCTAAATGTGGATTACAAAATTTTTGCTGATATATTGGCAAGTAGATTTAAAAATATTTTAAATGAGGTAATTCATAAAGACCAGGCAGGCTTTCTCCCTGGTAGACATTTGTCTGATAACACTAGGAACATTGTTGATATTTTGGAATTGTTGCAGATAAATATGAACACGAAAGCAGTGTTAATTTTTATAGATGCGGAGAAGGCCTTTGACAACATTTCTTGGAAATTCATGAAGAAAAATTTGGAAGGAATGGGAGTGGGACGGGCGTTCCAAAATGGTATAGAAGCAATATACTCAGAACAAAAGGCTAAATTGATAGTGAACAATGTGGTGACAGAAGAGTTTAAAATTGAAAAAGGAACACGTCAGGGGTGCCCCTTATCCCCTCTTTTATTTATCTCAGTCCTGGAGGTACTGTTGAACTTGATTAGGAAGGACCAGTTGGTGGAAGGAATACAGGTCGGTGAGAAACAATATAAACTGAAAGCTTTTGCAGATGACCTAGTTTTAACATTACAGGAGCCAGAATCTAGTACAAAAAGAGTTTTAGAACTAATTAATGAGTTTGGTCGGGTGGCGGGATTCAAGCTCAATAAACAAAAAACTAAAGTTTTGGGGAAAAACTTGACACATTCAGAAATAGAGGGGTTTCAGAAGGAGACGGAGCTAAATGTGGTTAAAAAGGTGAAATACCTGGGGGTTAACCTGACTGGTAAAAATCTGAATTTATTTAAAGACAATTATGAAAAATGTTGGTCAGAAATTAAAAAGGATTTAGAGATTTGGTCGAGACTAAAACTTTCCTTGTTGGGAAGAATAGCAGCTGTAAAGATGAATGTATTGCCAAGGATGTTGTTTCTATTTCAGACCCTTCAGATTGTGGACAGAGTGGAATGTTTTGGAAAGTGGCAGAAAGATGTTACAAAGTTTGTCTGGCAGGGCAAAAAGCCCAGGATAAAATTTAAAATATTAACAGATGCGAAAGAAAGAGGGGGATTTGCCCTGCCGGACCTAAGGTTATACTATGAAGCTGCATCTTTCTGCTGGGTGAAAGATTGGTTTTTACTCGAAAACACTGATGTCCTAGATCTGGAAGGGTTTAACAATGCTTTTGGATGGCATGCATATTTGTGGTACGACAAGGTAAAGTTGCATAGATTGTTCAAAAACCATATTGTCAGGAGAGCTTTATTTATTGTCTGGACTAAATATAAGGATTTGCTGGAAAACAAAACACCGAGGTGGCTGTCACCAATGGAGGCAAAGGCCCGAAAAAGACTTAATATGGAGGTTGGTTGGGCAAAATATTGTGATATAATAGAAAAAAATGGAGATAATTGGAGGTTGCAGAGTTTGGACAAATTAAAAAACAAGGTGCGAGACTGGTTACATTATGCCCAAATTCAAGAGATTTTTAAAAAGGACAAAAAAGTTGGCTTCCAGGTGGAAAAATCGAAATTAGAGACAGAATTACTTGAACCAAAGACTAAAGTGCTTTCCAGAATGTATAACTTGCTGCTTAAATGGAACACACAGGATGAGACAGTTAAATCAGCCATGATAAAATGGGCTCAAGACATTGGGCACAACATTATGTTTGAAGACTGGGAAAAGTTATGGACCACCGGTATAAAATTTACAGCATGCAATGCCTTGAAAGAAAACATTATGAAGATGATATACAGGTGGTACATGACCCCAGTCAAGCTTGCAAAGATATATCATTTATCTGATAACAAATGTTGGAAATGTAAGGAGGCTGAAGGAACATTCTTTCACCTCTGGTGGACGTGCCCAAGGGTGAAGGCCTTTTGGGAAACAATTTACAATGAGTTAAAAAAGGCATTTAAGTATACCTTCTGTAAGAAACCGGAGGCCTTCCTCTTGGGCATAGTTGGCCAAGGGGTGACAAAGAAGGATAGAACTTTCTTTTTATATGCAACCACAGCAGCAAGAATCCTGATTGCCAAATATTGGAAGTCACAGGAACTACCCACGCTGGAAGAGTGGCAATCGCAACTGATGGATTACATGGAACTGGCTGAAATGACAGGCAGAATCCGGGACCTGGGAGAAGAAACAATGGAAGAGGACTGGAAAAAATTTAAGGACTATCTACAAAAACATTATAAGTTATATGAATGTTGAGAAATTTGCTGAGTTTTGGAAGAATTGGCTTTAGCAAAAATTATTTGAAAAGTGGTGGAAATTAGGTTATAACTATGAAAGGACGAAAGTTTTAGAGTGAAACCTTTAAGGAATGATGGTAAAATTAGAGGTGATTTAACTATAAGTATTCTAAACCTAAAATGTAATTGGGAGGAAAGTACAAAAAACGCATGAAACAAGGTTACAATTTGCTGTTACTTTTATTGTAAAGAATGCAGAGTACGGAAGATGTGGGGAAGTCCAGTAGATCATGAAAAACTGTTCTGGAAGGATGAATATTCTTTCTAACTCTTTTCTTTCTTTTTCTGTAAAAATGCTTTTGTTGTGTCATTGATGACGTATTTGAATCTGGAACCTAGAAAAAAGCAAATAAAAATATTATATAAAAAAAAATAAAATAAAAGGGAGTGGAGGGTGGGTGACTCGCGACGGGACGACGATGAGGAATGAGGCCAGGGAGTGGCTGGCATTGCAGCAAAGGGCTGCTGAACACGCCCCCTCCGCGGCACCTGGTTGGGTGGCCACCGGGGGGGGGGCGTGAGCGCCAGCCAGGTGAGCTGGAGGCAGGGGGCAACGCCCCTGCTGGGCGGCGCTCGGGCTCCCGCCGACAACCACTCCCCTCTCTTTCAGGGAGGAGAGTCCTTGTGGTTCGAGGACCCGACCCCCGCGAAGTGAAATGAAGACACAAGGACACATGATATAAGGTTGATGGGCTAGAAAAGGCCACAACTTTATTGATTACAGCAATGAAAAGGTATTGGCTTAGGCATTGGATCGAAACAAGTGGGTTTATTCACCAGTAGGTGGAGCCTGTTGATGCTAATCCAACTATAGGCTCACCCCTGCTGTCACCGAGGGTCGTGCCATGGCCTCCCGCCAAGCAGGCATTGGACAGAATACACGACCGCCAGATTCCTTTAATGGAATACCCCTAAAAATTGAAGGCATAGGCGATGGCCACACCTAGCACTTCGACACACCACAACACATTATTCCAATGCCTAACTGCCACCCGAGCCAAAGGCTCGCCGCCAATACCCTCAAAGCTGCAACCAATCCCAGATGCTTTTTTTTAAATAGATATTTATTAAGAATTTTCCATTTCAATTTTCCATTTCAGATGTGATTATGCTGTAGGTACAGTCGTACCTCGGAAGTCGAACGGAATCCGTTCTGGAAGTCCGTTCGTCTTCCAAAATGTTTGGGAACCAAGGCGTGGCTTCCAATCGGAAGCCTCGTAGGCCGCGTTGGATGTTCGGGTTCCAATTAACGTTCGCACACCGGAACACTCACTTCCGGGCTTGCAGCTTTTGGGAGCCAAAATGTTCGACTTGCAAGGCGTTCGGGAGCCAAGATACGACTGTAAATTTATTAGATTGCCACATATTAAACAACTGAATCAAGCAAGAGGAACAAACCACAAGGACACATTTGGCGGAGAACAGTGAAACTTTATTGCATTTACAAACACACTGGGAAATCAAAGGCAAGCCCCAAAAGCTTGCACCAATTTATGGATTGTACTCTTTTTATTTACTGTTTGCTATATATATAAAAAAATCTGCTACTACTTTAAGTGAATGGATAGGACCACATTAGGGTGTCTCAAGAATATGGTGGATAAAATGCTAATGATTTGTGTTGCTGTACTGTAAAGGATGGGGGGCGGGATCCAACACATTTTTATATGAACAAGTTTATGCCTAAACATTAATTGTACCCTTGAAGGATATCAAATTGCACGGTAGGCGGGTTCCATTCAAGCTGCTGCAGGTGCAGAAGTCTGCTTCAGAAGCTGCCATTTGGGATCATCTGGGAAGTGCTAATAAGCAGAACAGGGTGGTTGAGGAAGTAAATCACATGGTACCTGAAAAAGAGAGGTCAATAGTGCAGTATTTAGCAACACTATCTAAATCAGCAATAGGGGCAAACAAACAAAGGTATCTAAGGTAGAGCATGGAATACTTACAGACCCAGTTCAGATGTCAAGTGAAACCATGGTTTAGTATGCTGGGAATGAGCCAAAGCAAGCCTTGGGCTCACACATCCCCCCCCCTCCTCCCTCTACACAAGCGGTGAAGAGTTTGGAAACTACATCCTCGTTAGGCTTAACCACAGCTTGTTGCCTCACCCAAATCTGATGAACTATGCTTATTGTTAACCCTGGTTGATTGGTTTGATAAGCCATCTTTAAACCATGGCTCGTCCAGCTAGCTTGTTTAAACTCTTAATCTCAGGGTCGTGGGTTGGAGCCTCACACGGGGCAAAAATAATAATCCTGCATTGCTGGGGGTTAGGCAAAATGACACTTGTGGTCCCTTCCAACTCTATAATAACTCTATAACTTTATAACGTTAACCACAGCTGAGAGTCTGGGGTGGTGTGCTAAACCAGCCTTCGCCAATCTGATTTCCTCCAGATGTTGCTGAATTCTTATGTCCCATCAACCACATGATAGTCAGGGATGATGGGACATCATCATCATAATTTATTACTTATACCCCGCCCGCCCGCCCAGCCAGGTCTCCCCAGCCACTCTGGACGGCTTCCAACAGGAGCTTAAAAATACATTAAAACATCAGTCATTAAAAAACTTATCTAAACATCAGATAGTTGTTTATTCCTTTGACATCTGATGGGAGGGCGTTCCACAGGACGGGAGCCACTACCGAGAAGGCCCTCTGCCTGGTTCCCTGTAACTTGGCATCTCGCAGTGAGGGAACCGCCAAAAGGCCCTCGGCGCTGGACCTCAGTGTCTGGGCAGAACGATGGGGGTGGAGACTCTTCTTCAGGTCTACTGGACCGAGGCCGTTTAGGCGGCTTTCAAGGTCAGCACCAACACTTTGAATTGTGCTCGGAAATGGACTGGGAGCCAATGTAGGTCTTTCAAGTTCTGTGGTCTGGGCGGCCGCTCCCAGTCACCAGTCTAGCTGCCGCATTCTGGATAAGTTGTAGTGCAGGACCTCTGAAAGGGCGTCTGGTTCTCCATCCCTGTTATATACACTGCAGTAACAGCTTGTACATGAGGCTGATTGTGGATGTAACTGTGATATCAAAGGGAACAAGACAGATGCTTCTAATTGACTTTACCCATTTTCAGTGGTTGATGTTCTTATGACTGCGACGGTCAGTCCTTCTGCATTTAAGTCAGATCATGCTGATGCTCCAGTGTCACCGTCTGTTTCAGAAGCTGCCACTTGGGGTCCTCAGGGAAGTGCTTCTTAATAAACAGAGCGGGGTGAGTAAGGAAGTAAAACTCATCGTACCTGCAAAAGGAGAAGGCGCAATAGTCTAGTATTTCATAATAATGCCTAAATCAGCACCAGGGCCAGACAGGCAAACAGAGTGGTGATCCAGAGCAGCTGGAGGGCATCTGGTTGAGGAAGTTGCTGTGTTGCAACAATCCAGCCTCCAGAATCCCCAGATTTTACACATGTAGCCTGGAATAAGCACAACACTCCAGAACTGTTCAAAGAGGATGAATAGATGGTATCTATCCCTGCCATCAGGACACTCCATGCCCATGGCATAATAATAATAATAATAATAATAATAATAATAATAATAATAATAATGATGATGATGATGATGATGATGATGATGATGATGATGAAATATTACTTATACCCCCGCCCATCTGGCCGGGCCTCCACAGCCACTCTGCACAGAATAACACTTCAAACATGAAAAACTTCCCTAAACAGGGCTGCCTTCAGATGTCTTCTAAAAGTCAGATTGTTATTGTATTTCCTTGACATCTGATGGGAGGGCGTTCCACAGGGCGGGCGCCACTACTGAGAAGGCCTGGTTCCCTGTAACCTCACTTCTCACAGTGAGGGAACTGCCAGAAGGCCCTCAGAGCTGGACCTCAGGCTGAAGGATGGGGGTGGAGACACTCCTTCAGGTATACTGGGCCGAGGCCATTTAGGGCTTTAGAGGTCAGCACCAACACTTTGAATTGTGCTTGGAAATGTACTGGGAGCCAATGTAGGTCTTTCAGGGCCGGTGTTATATGGTCTCGGCGGCCGCTCCCAGTCACCAACCTAGCTGCAGCATTCTTATTGCACTTGCTTACATTAATCAGCCCTGCGACCATCAAATTGCAAACTCTGACAAGTGGTCCAAGCAAAACAAAACCACCTGAAAGCAAATGAAGTTAACTGTGAGAGCCAGTGTGGTGTAGTGGTTAAGAGCGGTGGACTTGTAATCTGGGGAACCGGGTTCGCTTCCCTGCTCCTCCACCTGCAGCTGCTGGGTGACCTTGGGCTAGTCACACTTCTCTGAAGTCTCTCAGCCCCACCCACCTCACAGAGTGTTTGTTGTGGGGGAGGAAGGGAAAGGAGATTGTTGGCCGCTTTGAGACTCCTTAGGGTAGTGAGAAAGCGGGATATCAAATCCAAACTCTTCTTCTTCTGCTATCCCCTCAGTGTGTCCCACGCTCTGCCTGGTCTGCCTAACAGCGTACCTGAAAGTGAACTTGCTAAAAGCAGTATTCACAGAGCCACTTCCCCAGGTGCAGTCTAAGAGATGCCACCTTCCATCAATGCGGACAGCATTCCAGGCATGGTCGCTCTTCCCCTTTACGCTGCAGCTGCCTATCAAATACTGGCACTGTATCCCTGCAATACTGAGAGGGGAAGGAAGGTATTCAGGAACAGTGTTGCTACCAAGAGGACAAGTGGTTGCTTTCACCGCTTTGATAGGCTGGATTGGCCGTCCTTCATTTTGCTGGATCAGAGAAAACAGCAATCAGGTTCTCCACAGATTCTCATTTGCTCCAATTTGGCAGGAAAACACAAGTTTTCCTGGGATGAAACAACAACAACAACATTTGGACACGGACCTGGAAAGCCAGGACCTGTGCCTATAAAGCACAGAGCAAAGGTAAGTATGGATGAGGAACTAAGCCACACAGGGAAGAGACCCATTAAATTCAAGTAATTTTTAAGTCTATGGATTCCAGTGGATCTACTCAATTCAATGCAGCCCTATATATGCAAGTTTGCTTCAGGATCATTCACAGTGTGGGCATTCCTCCACTTACATGGTGGGTCATGTTCCGGAACCCCATGCACATAAGCAAAAATTGTGTAAGTAGGGTAAAGGTAAAGGACCCCTGAAAGTTAAGTCCAGTCACAGACAACTCTGGGGTGGCGGCACTCATCTCACTTTACAGGCCGAGGGAGCCGGCGTTTGTCCGCAGACAGTTTTTCCGGGTCATGTGGCCAGCCTGACAAAGCCGCCTCTGGCGCAACAGAACACCGAAACCAGAGCAGTGCACGGAAACACCGTTTACCTTCCCGCCCAAGCAGTACGTATTTATCTACTTGCACTTCTTGGCATGTTTTCGAACTGCTAGGTTGGCAGGAGCTGGGACCGAGCAACGGGAGCTCACCCCGTCGTGGGGATTTGAACCGCCGACCTTCTGATCGGCAAGCCCAAGAGGCTCAGTAGTTTA
Organism: Podarcis bocagei; assembly: GCF_964188305.1. NCBI lineage: Eukaryota > Metazoa > Chordata > Lepidosauria > Squamata > Lacertidae > Podarcis > Podarcis bocagei. The sequence goes on along the minus strand of NC_138131.1, from coordinate 58,272,592 downwards.
GACCACAGCGCCACCCGTGTCCCTGTGTAAGTAGGGAGCACACACTAAAAAAAGCTCATTTTTTCCTGCTCTCCAGCTCTCTCTCCGCACAACACTCTTTTCAACTAGAGTTGAAGCTCTAGAGCTGGCTGGAGGACCTGTGGAAAAGCAACAGCAGCTGCCATGCTGTGACGTGTGTCAGCTACTAGGTGGGGAGGCTGAGCAGCCTAAACAAAGCCCCGCTGTGTCTCCGTTCTCTTTGGGGCTTCCTCCACTCCCACTGAAGTCCTCTTTGGGTTCTGGGGAGGGTCTCCTCATGAGCCATGAGGACTCTCCAGCTCTCTCCCGCCATTTTCTGCTTAGAATCTATTGATTTACTTATTTCCGAGGGCTGTCACGTGCGAGTTGATCACGCCTAAGCATGGAGATAGCTGCCTAGGGCAAGGGGTGGGGAACCTGTGGCTCTCCAGATCTCCTATCGCTACAGCCAAGTAACAAAGCCACTTCTGGGCCTGCCCCAGGAGGTGGGGTTGCAGGCATCACGCCCTTCCCCACGTGAGCGGGGGCTGGTCTCAGCCCCCGCGAGAGCAGGGGAATCCCGTCTGGCCACGTCCGGCCACGCCTCCCGGCCAGTCAATCGGCTGGCTGGAGGGGGCGTGGCTTGCCCTATTTAGGGCCGGAGCGGAGGGGGCTCGCCCTCTCTTCTCCGGCTAGCCCCACATTTTCCCACCCTCCCTCCCTTTAGTTGGGCTTTAGGTAGGTCTGACTTTGCTATGGGCTTCGGCCTGTCGCCGCAAGGGGCATGGTAGGAATTTTTCCCAATTGGCAATTTCCAGCCTTTTGGTTTTTCGCCTACCTCGTAGCAACTTGTCACAACTCTTCGGCATTGGCGGTAGGTATTGGTAAGAAGGGGTTAAGAGGATGTGGGGGGGGGAGGAACGCCATCACCTCCCCCCAGTGAACAAAGGGTGGTCCGTTAAAGGACTCCGGGGGGCGTGGCCCTGTCCGAAGCCTATGGAGGTGTGGGCCAAAGGCACGCCCCAGAGCGGTGACCCGGGGGAGCTCCTAGTCGACGTGCCTCGGCGGGAGACTCCCCCGATCAGTGTTAACCCTTCACCGTGTCTCCAGCAAATGGGCTGGAGCCGGATAGTCGTTAGGACCAATGCCTAAGCCAATGCCTCTCATTCCTGAATTCAATAAAGTTGTGGCCTAATTCGCCCAATTAACCTTAATTATGGTGTCTCGTGTGTTTATTTATCTTGGTGGGGGGCGGGAACTCGCCACGCAACCACTTGCCATGATGGCCGGAGCCAACAGAAGTTACCTGCACATTTCTTGAAAGAGTCGAGCATATCCACCGCAAATAGCCTTTCCTGACTGAAGGACATCAGCTGGTTTAAATGACACCTTGTCCAGGTTATAGCAGCCTTCCACATCATATTCTGTAGAAATAAAGACAATGAGCACCCATTCTGATTTGCTTGTGGGGTGGCAACACTTTGCAACACTTTCCATCGTGTTTCTCGATATCTTTCCTGGTTGCCAAAATCTGATTGGGGGGTGGGGTGGCTTGTCTTGCAAGAGCTCCAAATGAACTTTTGATTGCACAACATGAATTTGCCCATATGTGATTGAATCGCACCTCGAAAGAGAAAGTCTGGAAGCACTTGTAAATCTGCTTTGTGTAGACACAGGGTCTTGTTGCCAAATAAAAATGCACACTGGTGCAAGGGTTAGGAGTCGGGAGACACCTCCTCTCCGCCCGTGCTGCGACCTTTACTTTATTTTGACAAGGTAATAAGAATAAATAAATAAGAATAAAAATGTGCACCCCACCAGTGAGACCATACCATTGTAACTATCCAACCTCCCAAAATTTCAACACCTCTAGCGATGGTTTGACCCCTTTCCGTTGTAACAGTACAAATTCTGCAGACACCCTCCATATCTCCTCAAAATCATTCCTCCTGCAAAATTCCCCGTCTTACCTATGGCACATGTTCATTTATCATTAATAGCTATATCTCCCACACCTCTTCATACCATTTTTGCATTTTATATTCTGCTTGCCCCTTCCACTTGCTAGCTATCATAATTCGTACAGCTTTCAATAAATTTGTGAGCAAGTCCTTCATAGCCTGCAAACCTTCCACCCCATCGTAAATTGATAATAATGCTACCGCGGCACTTTCAGTGAGCTTTAACCCAGTGATTTCTGTTATCAGTGAGCACCTCCTGATCCCTTCTGAGATTCATGGCTGAACAGAGATTCCAGTCAAGCTCTGTGTGAGCCAAACACCAAATCACTGATCCACACAGGTTACAATCCAGAATCCTTTGTGCAAATGGAGCTGACATGACTGGCTATGAAATGGTGAAAATGCCCGAGACAGCTGCAAAGAAGCCATGCTTGGAGTAGACCCACTAAATTTAATGTCCATGAGTTACTTACATCCTTTGATTTCAGCCGGTCTACTCTGAATATAACTTGCTTTGATATGACCTTACGTATCCATCTTCCTTGGCTGGCAATCACTGGACTGGGTGTCTGCTAAAGAACTCTGCTACAGAGCTGGATTCATGGGCGCAGGGCAGTGACAAAGGCTGATCTTTTAATACCGGAAGTTGTCAGAGGCAAGGGGACTCAAGTATGCAGAAAGGTGGTACCCCCACCTACCTATATGGTGGCAGATCCACATCCAAATGGCTCGCACTTTCTCCAGGTCACTGTGGGCTTTTTGGAGCAAGACACTCACCAGGTTTTTCACGCTATTCCTGGCATTCACCTGTTTCACAGAAGGTAAATAGACTTGGAAGCAGTTAATATGGACGAGGGGGTACCAGTTCCTTTCTTCTACAAGTCCACTTGTTTAAAGAAATTTTAGGGTGCAATCCTGCGTGCACTTACAAGAGTGTCTGAATTCACTGGGATTGCACAGTTAGTCGATTAAGTGTATGTGTTTTACTTGATTGATCAAAGAATTTATTATACTTGCCAAAAATGTACCCTTGGGGGGAAGTTGTTCTGAAGGGAGACGCATGATTAACCTTTCCTTTTTCCAGGGTTCACAGGCATGTTATTTCTACAATCTTCACGCCCCCGCAGGCGATGTGCCACGCCCCCGGGACACACGCCAGCCACGCCCCTGCCTGCTCTCTGCCCCTGGTGCCAGAGCATGCAGCTTCGCCACTGCCCATTGCACCTTTGGGTGGGTGGAAGTACAACTGGGGGGCATTCTGGGGGGCAGGGAGGGACCAAGGCAACCCTGGATCCTGAGCCGGCCCTACTGTTGTCACTTGACAGCCCTGGGGGAAACCCAGGGCTGATTACTGCACCAGTGTATTAATTTTATGCCAGTTTAATTCTGGTGAGCCCCCCCCCCCCAGAGATTCCTGGGAGTTGTGGTTTGGCAAGGGCACTGAGAATTTTCTGTTAATGACTGCTAGCCTTGTTCACAGAAGTATAGTACTCGGAGTTCCCCGAGGAGAGGAAATAACTACCAAATCAATTTCAGTGTGTAGTATAAATACGATCGAAAGTGAATTGTGAAAGAGAGAGGAGTCGTTCAAACCCTTTCATATTGCCTATGATTGCTAGCTCTCCTCCAAATTGACTTTGGAGCTATCTCCTGAATTTTTAAAGCAAAGCAATGCTGCAAAATAACTAAATATGGGTGTACATACATGCATTTAATTCACGCACGCACAGAGAGAGAAAGAGAATCCTGTGGTTTGTTAAGGGTTCTAGGATTTGTAGCTCTGTGAGGGGAAAACTACAGCTCCCATAGTTCTTTTGGGGAGTTGGTGTTCTTTAAAGCATGGTGTGTGCAGCGCATGTGAATAGGTGCTCCACCGTGTTAGTTTTCTGGAAAACAGGAGCAGGGTCTTGTGACTCATGATGTTCCCAGTTCGGACCTTCCATCTGAACAGAAGTAATTGCCTCCTATCAGGAGAGGACACTTGAAAGCACTCTCAAATTCCAAATGCACCTTCAAAACCTCAGCATCCTAGCAAATTCCTTGCTGCATATATCACAATAAGAGACAGCATACCTTCTGTGCATAGGCATCCAGTTCCTTAAACTTTGCCAAGTCTATTTGTATTGATTTCTGATTGGATTTATCCCATGGATAATCTAGGAACAAAAATGGAAAAGTCATTCTTGAAACAGTGGGGAAAGGGAGGGGGAGCAAAGGATGACCTATGATGTGATTTAAAGGGTTGGAATACAGGGAACCAATAGGGAATAGAGATAGGGAGCCTTTTCTGCTTCTCCCCAAGGGAAATACAGCAGCAGGGAGTAGACCAACGTTGCTCTGCTTAAAAGGACACAGACAGAAGGAAGGAGAGGGAGAATGCTGAACCAGGTAGGATTTTGATCTGATCTTGCAAGACCATTTTGAGTACAGTACACAAGGCGTATGGCATGGTTTGCACTTCCCACTGGAAGAGCTGGTACCTCCTTAGAGAAGCCCTCTTCGCACCAAACATCTGGCTTTGATAGGAATCCCTTAACCCCGGCTGCAAATTTCACTGCATCCGCCTGCAATATGCATTCAACAGAACGCCAACTGCCAGCTCATTTCAGGAACTATAATGGTAGCATAACAAGAACACAAACAGGGCTGCTTGAGGTGAGGGAGAAAATGTACCCACCCACCCACATGCCACATATTGAAGCTCCAGCCTTAGAGGAAAAAAATATAGTGCAGCTTTTCCCCCCAGCGAGAACTCACTGGAACTGAGTTCTGGCACCTCTCAGGTTGGTGCCATTGCCATTGTAAAAGAACAAGGGAAGCGTTCGTGGTGAGTTCTGGCACCTCTTTTTCTAGAAAAATAACACTGAGCGCAGTTAATTTTTACCATTCAAGCCTTGTTCCCAGGATATCCCAAGAGGTGGGTGCAGAGATGTAGCTGGGGGGGGGAGGGGGGCACTGGGCGCCACACCACAGGGGGCAGCACTTCCCGCGGGGCCAGAAGCGTGCCCGAGCCACGCATCTCTCCTGGGAGTGACGTGGTGGCTTGGGCCCCTGAGCGGCTAGCTACGCCACTGGGTGGTTGAGTGACGGGCTCATAAAATGATTTCCTAAGATACGCAGCACTACTAAGTAGTATTAATATATACAGCAGGTGTAGGGGATCTTTGGCCTTCCAGATGCTGGGGAACTACAGCTCCCATAATCCCTGGCCATGCTTGCTGGGACTAACAGGTGTTGTCACCCAACAACATCTGGATAAAGCCACACACTCAAATAAAGCCAACCTTCGGGGGTGCTATAAACGAAAGTGATTCCAGCTAAGCTGGGAACAGCCCTGACTAGCCCCACAATTTACAACAAGAGAAATGGGGGAAACCTTTTTGCGAAAGAAAGGCAAGCCACAGATACAGGGAGAATCTTCCCACAGGGCAGGGTAAGGGGTGGGGTGGAAAATTGAACAGGAAAAAAGGGGAATTAAATTATTTAAGGGACTAAAGAGGATTAAAAGAAGGGGGAAATAAAGAAATATAACCAGACAATGAGAAGTTTGCATCACTGTCCTCCAGACAGTCCAAGTGCTCCATGTGATCCGATGTCCACAGCAAAAGAGAAAGAGAAAGCTGTGGACCCTGCTTATATAAGGGGATTAATCCCACCCCTAAATTGGCAACATCCAATTTGCCCCAGTAACAACTTCATCCAATCTGCTCCAGCCCATTGCCATCAATGGGCTGGTCACTAACTGGGGGTTTTGTTCGGCCCCATCCGCAACACGTGCTCTCTCTTTCATGAGAACACGCTTTGCTTTAAAAATTCAGGAGATAGCTCCAAAGTCAATTTGGAGGAGAGCTAGCAATCATAGGCAATATGAAAGGGTTTGAACGACTCCTCTCTCTTTCACAATTCACTTTCGATCGTATTTATACTACACACTGAAATTGATTTGGTAGTTATTTCCTCTCCTCGGGGAACTCCGAGTACTATACTTCTGTGAACAAGGCTAGCAGTCATTAACAGAAAATTCTCAGTGCCCTTGCCAAACCACAACTCCCAGGAATCTCTGGGGGGGCTCACCAGAATTAAACTGGCATAAAATTAATATACTGGTGCAGTAATCAGCCCTGGGTTTCCCTCAGTGCTGTCAAGTGACAATAGTAGGGCCGGCTCAGGATCCAGGGTTGCCTTGGTCCCTCCCTGCCCCCCAGAATGCCCCCCAGTTGTACTTCCACCCACCCAAAGGTGCAATGGGCAGTGGCGAAGCTGCATGCTCTGGCACCAGGGGCGGAGAGCAGGCAGGCGTCTGTCCCAGGGGCGTGGCACATCGCCTGCGGGGGCGTGAAGATTGTAGAAATAACATGCCTGTGAACCCTGGAAAAAGGAAAGGTTAATCATGTGTCTCCCTTCAGAACAACTTCCCCCCCAAGGGTACATTTTTGGCAAGTATAATAAATTCTTTGATCAATCAAGTAAAACACATACACTTAATCGACTAACTGTGCAATCCCAGTGAATTCAGCAAGAGACACTCTTGTAAGTGCACGCAGGATTGCACCCTAAAATTTCTTTAAACAAATGGACTTAGGTAGAAGAAAGGAACTGGTACCCCCTCGTCCATATTAACTGCTTCCAAGTCTATTTACCTTCTCTGAAACAGGTGAATGTCAGGAATAGCGTGAAAAACCTGGTGAGTGTCTTGCTCCAAAAAGCCCACAGTGACCTGGAGAAAGTGCGAGCCATTTGGATGTGGATCTGCCACCATATAGGTAGGTGGGGGTACCACCTTTCTGCATACTTGAGTCCCCTTGCCTCTGACAACTTCCGGTATTAAAAGATCAGCCTTTGTCACTGCCCTGCGCCCATGAATCCAGCTCTGTAGCAGAGTTCTTTAGCAGACACCCAGTCCAGTGATTGCCAGCCAAGGAAGATGGATACGTAAGGTCATATCAAAGCAAGTTATATTCAGAGTAGACCGGCTGAAATCAAAGGATGTAAGTAAAGACTCTCCTCCCTGAAAGAGAGGGGAGGGGTTGTGGGCGGGAGCCTGAACACCGCTCCTAGCAGGGGGCGTTGCCCCCTGCCTCCAGCTCACCTGGCTGGCACTCACGCCCCCCCCCGGTGGCCGCCCAACCAGGTGCCATGGGGGGGGGGCGTGTCCAGCAGCCTTTATGCTGCAGTGCCAGCCTCTCCCCAGCCTCATTTCTCTTCGTCGTCCTGTGCGAGTCAGGAGGATACTCTATCTTCAGTGTTCCTGCACCACGTGGAGCTAACTTGGAAGAGGACTTCTGAGAAAGGGAAGCCTGTAAACCCCCCTTTGCTTTCACCTTACCTTTACTTTAATTCCACCTTTAATTCCCTCTTTACTTTTCTCCAAATACCTCCTAATTGTTCCTAATTTCAACTCTGATCCCGAAGCCTTTACTCTGTGTATGGGTGTGCTGTGCTTCTCCGACTTTAAATCTATGAGTGCTTACTATTTCTGTTTGATTTGCTGGTGCATTTTAAAACTGCATAGATTTGCTGGTGCATTTTAAAAACTGCCGTATTGCTGTGAATTCCTGTGAGGGCTTTTCCAGCAGTTTATTATTATTTCAACTCCCCCCCTCCCCCTTCGCTAGCTGGCTTTGTGTCCTTCTCTAGCAGGCTCTGTGTTTTGGCTTGGAGCCCTTCCTCCCCCTCTCCCCACGTGTTGCCTTCTCCCTTTGGTGTTGCTCCCCCACGCCTCTGCGATTTCAGGGGGCGGCAGCTCCATTTAAAAACTTCTTTCAGACGACTGCATTGCCCCAATTTTGCTATTGTCCCATCTTGCTGCTTATTGCTTTACCTTAAACCCTTCCTGGTGCTCCGAGCTCCCTCACTCCTAACCCCCCCCCCCCCCGGTTTAAAAACGGATAGTATTTCTGGGTCGGCCTGGTGTTTCTTTCCCGCTGTTGCCCCATAGTAATAAAAGCTATCGCTGGGTGTTTCTTTATCCCCTTTAGTTTTAAAACTTTTCCTGTGCACCGGACTTGCAATCCCCCCCCCCCTGCTTGGTTTAAGAGTGTGCAGCTATACTGCAGCTGCATCCCCAGGGTAATTCTGTTCAGCTTACTCCAAAGTCTTTGTTAGTTGAACGTGCTATCCAAAGAACTACTTAGTTGAACGCGATTTTATTTGCCTGGCAGTTATCGTTATATTAGCTGCTTTCAGCATTTGTTTTACTTGGGAGACGCAGTCACACCCCCACTTCCCTTCCCCTCGCATTGTCCTTTGATCACCCGCCAGGGTTGCTTTGTTTTCCCTTAAGCACCGAATAGCTGGGCAATTAACAGCCTCCTGGTATTACAGAAGGCAGCTTATGCTTTAGCTGCAGAACCAGTTCTCGTTTGTTGTTCTAGTAACACCTTTACTGCCACTCCCTTGCGGGCTGCTTTACCTGCAGTCGTCTCCGCCCATTGCTCACAGCAATTGAGTCACCTCAATATAATTGCTGATAGTATTAGCAGTTCTTGAAATTCAGTTTGCCAGATATATTGCAGGTTAATTGAAGCAGGCCCCCTGAGGGAGGCAGGTTCCTTACTATCTAATATCTAGTGGTCAGCGGTGGTCTCAATTTGCTAATTAATATCTGCAACATGTTATTTACATCTAATTTAAAATATCAATCAGGTAATTTGATCAATCCATTCGTTTTGCACCAACATATTCAGTAATTGATTAGAGACTAATTTAAGAGGCTTGAGATTTTACTAACTGGGGATTACATTAATTTTATATTATTTTAACTGATTTGAGATGCTTGAATAAAATCTGAATTTGACCAGTTTATTGGACACAATAGGGTGCTAATTAACCAGTAGCAATAGCTAGTGTAAATTGATAGCGGCTTTATAGTAACTTTAATTACATTGTAATAATTTATTGAGAATTAGTGAATCAATGATTAGCAATATATTTACTGATTAAATAAATAAATAAATAAATAAATAATAATAATGTAAAATAATAATAATAATAATTAACAAAATAAATAAATAAAATTAATAATAATAACTACCAGGCAGGATACATTGTCGCTTAAAGACAGGCAGTTCGTGGTACATTGTTGATTCAGGTACCTGGCGGATGGCCAATCAAGGATACATTGTCTTTGGCAGCATTTTCCTTCTGCTGGGGCCTCCAGCATAACCTTATGTTTTTCAAATTGTTAGTTAAAGGGACATTTCCATTTGATTGCAGTGTGGGGGCCGCCCATTGTTCCATCCCTATATGCTTGTGTGTTATTTAGCTGTGTCTATCTGCCTGGCCCTTTGCTTGGTGGCAAATAAATAAATTTATAGGCAAATACAAACCAAACAGTCAAGTGAAGAATAATTATTTCATATCATCATTAGTTATGGTGGACAATTAATGGCATCATCAATTAATTCTACTTACAGTGGTAATTATTTGAACAAATAATACTGGAATAGATTGTAATAAATAACAATAACAATAAATAATAGAATAATGACAACAACAACAAATAAATAAATAAATAAAAATGAATAGATAAATAATAGAATAAAATACTACTAATAATAAATAAAATAAGTGGATGCAATTTATTTATTTAATTTTTTGAAAAATTATTATAATAAATAAATAAATAATGATAAATATACATTAATAATAATAAAAGAGAATAAGTGGAATGATGTCACATACCAAGATTAAATTGATTAATTAATTAAACAAATCCATAGATAAATATATAAATAAACAAATAACATAAAAATAAATAAATAAAATAAAATTCATTAGTAATAAATAATTTACATATATTTCGGAACCCTCAGTTGGTTAGAGCGTGGTGACAATAACGCCAAGGTTGCAGGTTTGATCCCTGTATGGAACAATTATATATTCCTGCTTTGCAAGGGGTTGGACTAAATGACCCTCGGGGTCCCACGCAATTCTAGAGAGCCTGGATAGCTCAACTGGTTAGAGCATGGGGCCGATAATGCTAAGGTTGCTGGTTTGATCCCCGTATGGGAGCCCGGTATATTCTGCATTGCAGGGGATTGAATGAGATATTATAATATGAAGTAGGAAGCATCTTATTTTTAAGAAAAATTAAAAAAAAAGAATAAATAATAATAATAATAAATATTAATATATATAGAGAGAGTAATAAATAACACACGCAAGCACATACTAATGGGATAAACAATTAAACATTTAACTGAATGCTTGAGAATCATTGGTTATTTTAAGTAAAGCAATCATTAGTTAGTATATTTGTTTCAGAATCAATAACACGTCCCTGTACAACCGCTTGTAAGCGGTGGCACGTGTTTGTGGCAGTAGCTTTAGCATGTTATCCTTGGCGCCTAAGAGGAAGCGCTCTGCAACGGAATCAACTCACACCTCAGGCTGCATGGGTGCCAATAGCCGTAATTCATCGGGGGTACCACATGGATGGGATAATAACCCCAAACATATTTCACACTGCCTAAATGCATTTAGATCGTTCATTGATGATTATGAGCAGCGTTTTTTCCGATCAATCCCCTATAATGAATAATTATTTCATATCATCGTCAGTTACGGTAGACAATTGATAGTATCAGTAATTAATTCTACTTACAGTGGTAAGTGATTGAACAAATGATACTGGACTAGATTTTAATAAATAACAACAATAATAAATAATAATAACAATAAATAGATAAATAAATAACAGATAAATAATAATAGAATGATAACAACAACAATAAGGGGGTATAGCTCAGTGGTAGAGCATTTGACTGCACATCAAGAGGTCCCTGGTTCATATCCAGGTGCCCCCCCCCACCAGCTCCCTCCTCTCCGCATTCTTTGATTGAATTCTTTGATCGGGCACTAAGACTTATCCGGAATTTTGGTTACGAGGCACTCTTGACAAAATGTGACATAGTCAGCCTTCTGTCTATTGCCAGTTCATCCCAATGACTCTCATTTGCTGGGATTCAAATTTCAAGGGAAATATTACATTGTCAAGGCTTTGCCGATTGGTTGTTCTGCAGCTGGCTCGGCCTTTGAGACATTTAGCACTTGTTGGGACTGGGCCTTGCGCTACAGAACCAACTCACCTGGGGCGACACGTTACCTCGGTGACTTTCTACTCATTGGGAAACCCAATACTGGCGAATGTGCCTCCCTTCTGGAGGCCTTCTCAGCTTTGGCCCTGGAGCTGGGAGTTCCCCTCACAGCAGATAAGGCGGACCCTCAACGCATCTTACTTGCCTGGGCATAGAGCTTGACACAGCAGCTCAATCCGCCCGCCTGCCAGTGGGGAAAATAGTTGCCCTTAACGAAACTATTCGTCAAACCCTTCCCGAAATAATAATAATAATAATAATAATAATAATAATAATAATAATAATAAAGTCACTTTTAGACAGGTCCAGTCCTTGCTAGATCATTTCAACTTCGCATGTAGAGTAGTTTCACCAGGCCGCCCATTTCGCTCCCGCTTAGCCAGGTTGTAAGCGGGCCTCAAGCATCCGCACCACAATGCACGTGCCCGCCTAGCCAGGCTGTCAGTGGTCTTAGACACCCGCACAACAGGGTCCGCCTCCCCAGGTCAAGGCAGATCTGGAGGTGTGGACGACTTGTCTGGAGATCTACAATGGGTATCTCTATGGCAGGATGTCTTGAATCTGTCATCAGACTTCCAGGTCCAATTGGACGCGGCTGGGTCCTTAGGCTTTGGCTTGTACTTCAAGGGGCGCTGGTGTGCACTACGATGGCCGACGGCATGGCAAGGTCAGGCCATCACGGGGATCTCACCTCTCTTGAGTTCTTTCCAATAGTGGTGGCCGCTCACATCTGGACGGAAGATTTCCGAGATCTCCGCGTGTGCTTCAGGACCGACAACCTGGCGGTCATGAACATTCTAGCCAGGCAGTCATCTCGGTCTGAGAGGATCTCCTCCCTTCTGCGGGCGTTCGTCCTCCGGTGCCTTGAGTACAACATAAGATTTTCAGCCAAATTCGTACCCTGAGCCAATAATGACATTGCCGATGCCTTGTCTCGATTTCAGATACCTCGCTTCCGGTTGCTTGCACCTAGAGCACAACTGTTGCCCAAACACTTTCCGGAGCACCTGTGGAATGTGGGAGACACAAAGTGATACAGGGAGTATTGGCATCCGTGGCACCCTCCACTTTCAGGTCCTACAAGAAGGCCTGGTGTGATTTCCTTGGTTTCAGGTCTGGGTTATCTGGGCTCTCTCATGACGTACCTCCTACCACTGACTTGTCTTGCAGTACCTTTCCCATCTCGATGATCTGGGACGTGCTCCTAAAACCTTAAAGATTCACGTGGCCGCCATCAGCTTCTTTTCAAAAGCTACATTTGCTCATGACCCGGGTAGCGACTTCTTGATCCATAGAGCCATTGAGGGTTGGGGCAGGTTACAACCTAACAGGGCCGAGGGCCGTAAGCCGATTTCTTACGGGTTATCACAGATACGCATAAAATTCAGGTCAATTTGCTGACCCATCTTCATGGACCAGAAACGGACCCGGGCCGGGCGGTCTGAGGTAGAGGTACCGCCTAGTGTCCTCTACCGGGCATGGGCCCTGCTGTGCCGACGCCGCGAGCTCCAAAAAGCCCACAGTGACCTGGAGAAAGTGCGAGCCATTTGGATGTGGATCTGCCACCATATAGGTAGGTGGGGGTACCACCTTTCTGCATACTTGAGTCCCCTTGCCTCTGACAACTTCCGGTATTAAAAGATCAGCCTTTGTCACTGCCCTGCGCCCATGAATCCAGCTCTGTAGCAGAGTTCTTTAGCAGACACCCAGTCCAGTGATTGCCAGCCAAGGAAGATGGATACGTAAGGTCATATCAAAGCAAGTTATATTCAGAGTAGACCGGCTGAAATCAAAGGATGTAAGTAACTCATGGACATTAAATTTAGTGGGTCTACTCCGAGCATGGCTTCTTTGCAGCTGTCTCGGGCATTTTCACCATTTCATAGCCAGCCATGTCAGCTCCATTTGCACAAAGGATTCTGGACTGTAACCTGTGTGGATCAGTGATTTGGTGTTTGGCTCACACAGAGCTTGACTGGGATCTCTGTTCAGCCATGAATCTCAGAAGGGATCAGGAGGTGCTCACTGATAACAGAAATCACTGGGTTAAAGCTCACTGAAAGTGCCGCGGTAGCATTATTATCAATTTACGATGGGGTGGAAGGTTTGCAGGCTATGAAGGACTTGCTCACAAATTTATTGAAAGCTGTACGAATTATGATAGCTAGCAAGTGGAAGGGGCAAGCAGAATATAAAATGGAAAAATGGTATGAAGAGGTGTGGGAGATATAGCTATTAATGATAAATGAACATGTGCCATTAAGGTAAGACGGGGAATATGCAGAAGGAATGATTTTGAGGAGATATGGAGGGTGTTTGTAGAATTTGTACTGTTACAACGGAAAGGGGTCAAACCATCGCTAGAGGTGTTGAAATTTTGGGAGGTTACTTTACTTTACAAGAGCCAGACACTAGTACAAAAAGGGTGTTGGAGTTAATTCAAGAATTTGGTCAAGTGGGACTTCCGGAGGCGTCGCGAAACGGCAATGGCGGTCCTCTTTGCGCTGTGAAGAGGGGCTCCGCGGAAAAGGGTCGTCCGCTGCGGCAGAGCGGAGACCCGTTAAGAAAACCCACGGGCAGAGTGAGCCTGTGGTCGTGGGACTCGGCGGGCACCAGAAGCGACCCTGAAAACGAAGAAGGAACCCCGTAAGGGGCTCCGGAACGTGGAAGGGGGAGCGGTGCTGTGAGTTCATCGCTCTTTCCGCGGAAGCGAAGCCGCGCGGCTGCTGCTGATGAGCGCTGTCCTTTCTTCCTGAAACATTAGACTCCAAACTTCATACCCGTGAGTAAGGACTATAAAATTTTTGGGACTAAATTTATTAATTCGGCTGAAAACGGGAGACGTAACCAGGAAGTCCGTCTTCCAATTCTGCTTAAAGATCAAAGCAAAGACTCTGACATGCGTGAAGCGCTTCAGAAGGGATTACAAAAAAAGGTTGGATTATCGTGCAATGTTTGAACTTGTTATTGAGAAGTTAAAAGGGCCAGTTTTGTTTTAACTGACTGGATTTGGACCAGAACTTTCCCTCCTCCCGGTGGATTACAAAGGATTAAGAAACCAAATCAGCGGACTGCCAGGGTAAAAGAGAACTGTCAAATTGCGGAAACTGTATTTAATACTGAAAGTGCTACTTTTGAGCGTTACTGTTGGATACAAACAGATACTGTTACTTGCACCTTGCTGGAAACTTTGTTTTAATTTGGGAAAAGCTCTGCATGCCTAAAGGGACATTGAAGGTGCCTCTTAATTTATTTTGAACTGCTGGAACTTTAATGGCGGAAAAAGTTTCTTTCTTTTTCTGAATTACAGGGGTGCTCCCCCTAGAGGATTTGAGAACTATAAGTCTCTGGGAACTGCATATTATTTTGGCTATCTGTTGCCTTGCTGTTTATACTTTGGACTGTGTTTCCCATGGAATTGCTTACAGTTTGACCTTAACGCATAGACAGCTGTGGAATGAGTGGCACAGGAAAAACAAGGTCGGCCAAAACGAAAGCAAAACAATCTGTGCAATTATTGCAAACAACTTTGACTTCTCAGCCACGTAGATCATCTGTCCCAATTGTTTTAGGACTGCAAGAAGGAGAAGTTGAGCAGCCAGCCTCAGAGGATATGGCTGCAGGAGGACTTGACCCAGTCTCAAAACAAATTTTGGAACAACTGGCAGCTTTAAACAAAAAGGCTGATGAACAGTCAACTAAATTTGATCAAGCCACAGCCACTATTAATAAACTAACTGAGCAAGTCACTCAACACACACAAGCAATTGGGAATCTTCAGGTAACAACTGCAGAAAATCGTAAGTTGGCTGAGGAAGCTAACCAAAAGGCAGAACAAGCGAATCAGAAGGCCGAGGCAATAAAAGGGGAAGTAAGGCCACTACACAAGCAGATCAATGAACAGCAGGCCTATCTGTCTATGGTGGAATTGAAGAATCGGGAAAACAACCTTAGATTAAGAGCCATCCCAGAACTTGAACAAGGAGATTTGATTGGTTATCTGACATCAGAACTATCAAAGTTCTGGGGTATAGAAGAGGACAAGGACTTTAAAATTGTTACTGCTTTCAGATTGGGAAGAGTGGTTGGGAAGGACAGATCTAGAGACTGTTTGATTATCCTGAGATCTAGACAAGAAAGAGACAAAATACTAGGCCTACACTTTGGGAAATCACTGGTAATTCAAGGCAAAAGAGCAGAAATTTACAGAGACATACCAAAACAACTTTTGGACCTTAGAGCTACTTATACAGAACTTGCAAGACTACTAAGAGGCAACTCAATTCCTTACAGGTGGGAGTTCCCCCAAGGACTATCTTTTAACTTTAAAGGAAAGAAAGTTAAAATCAGAACAGCAGAAGATCAACAAAAGTTTATGAAAGACCACGAAGAGGACCTTCAAAAGGGAGCAGCAGCATCTTGGCCACCACCTCTGCCTACATCTGTACCAACACCAGCACCTCTGGGCTCAGAGGAAAAGGAAGAGACACCACTATAAGGACTAACAGACTGATCCAGGATGTCTCTGCAGCTCTTTAGTTGGAATATTAATGGCGGAAATTCTCCGGAAAAAAGAAGAAGAATCTTTCACATATTGAAAAAAGAACAATTGGACATTATTTGCTTGCAGGAAACGCACGTGACTAGGCTCCATAGGAAAGTGTTAATTAACAAAAGACTAGGCCAAGAATTTATTTCATCAGATAGAGTCAAGAAAAGGGGCGTGGTGATTTATGCAAAGGAGAACCTGTCACCAAAATTTCTATTCAAAGATGAGCAAGGAAGAATTTTGGCAATCGAAATACAGACACAAGGAGAAAAATTTTTGATATTAGGAATCTATGCACCAAATGAGGGGAAATCAGAATTTTATAAGAAGCTGCATGAGATAATGCTGGACTATCTGGACTATACCAACATCATTATGATGGGAGATATGAATGGGGTGGTCTCTACACACATGGATAAGTCACAAAATCAAAATTTAACAAAAGATGGCAGACTACCTAAAACTTTTTTTGAACTAACTGACAGTATGGATTCGATTGATATATGGAGGACAAAGAACCCCTTAGGTCGCGGGTGTCAAACACAAGGCCCGCGGGCCGAATCCGGCCCGCCAGACCTCGTCATGTGGCCCGTGTAGCCGCCGCCGGCCGCCAGCCTTCACCTTTTATTCTCACTTTTTTTTTTGACACAAGAAAGCCACCTCTTCAGCGCATGCGCGGCAGCCTACAAGCCAGAGAATTTGTTTTTCTGTAAAAAGAATCTCCATGTATCCGACCGTCGTGGAGGTGCTAGGACCCTGGCGGTCTGCTTTTCGTTGCTGCGTTTGCACTCCCTTGGCTGATTTTGCAGCGCCCGTGTTCGTCCTCACCCCTGTTCCGCTCTTCCAGGCACAGCAACCCTCCCTTAAAAAAGCTCAACCAGTTTGGCATACTAACCTAAAAAAACCTCATGGGTTTCTTTTCTTAAGTAATGGGCTGTGTTTTTGAAGTTGCGAACAAATTAACAGGGCGACTCTTTCTCTCTCTCTCTCTCTCTCTTTCTCAGCCCTCTCCCACCTCTCCACATCTCCCTGCTTAACTATTTCCTGCCTCACTTTAAATCTTTTCTCACGTGGAAAGACACCTTTGGGAAGCGATTTTGCCCTTTCGGCTCCTTTCACCTAGAATTATAGTACAGTATTGTAGAGTTGGAAGGGACCCTGTTGAGGATCCTCTACAATTTATACTAGAGGATAAATTGTACAATAATTGTACATTTGAATATCTACTTGCCATTATTCTGACTATGTTTCTGCTTTCGGAGCTAGTTATTACTTACATTATTACAAAAAACAGTAATAATTGAATGCAGTGACAATAATTTATGATAATAAAGAGTGGACACATATTCCTACAGATACAACCGGCCCTTTGAGGGTGACCAAACTGCTGATGCGGCCCCCGATGAATTTGAGTTTGACACCCCTGCCTTAGGTAAAGAAGGAACATTCTTTTCTGAAGCCCATCTATCATGGACAAGAATCGACCAAATATGGACAACTAGACGACTGGCACCTAAGACTAGAAAAGTGGAAATCTGCCCAAAAACTTGCTCTGACCATAATGCCATGAAAGTGGAACTGAGACTCACTCCAATCGGTTCCTTCAGATGGAAAATGAATGACACCCTACTAAGAGATCAGGAGATAGTGAAGAAGGCCCAAAAAACTTTAAAAGACTATTTTGAAATAAATTTTAACACCTCGGTGGAAAAGAGAACAATCTGGGACGCAAGTAAAGCAGTTATGAGAGGGTTTCTGATACAACAGAATACGATTAAGAAAAAACTCTGGAATGGGAAAAAGGACAAGATATTAGAGAAGATAAGAGACGGAGAGAAAAAACTGAGACTAAAACCAAAATCAAAAGAAGTTCTAAGAGAAATTAAATTCCATCAAGCACAATATGCGAAATTGATAAATCAAGAAGTGGAATGGAAAATTAAACAAATGAAACAAAGATCATTTGAATCGGCGAACAAATGTGGAAAACTGCTAGCATGGCAGTTGAAAAAGAGACAAAAACTGAACTTTGTTACCAATCTGGAGGTTGAAGGGAGAAATATTCAGAAACCAGAAGAAATTAGAAAGTGTTTCCAGAGATATTTCAAAAAACTCTTTACGCAAGGGCCTCAGGAAGAGACTGAGATAGACCAATTCTTAAAAGTTAATGGACTATCAGAACTTTCTCAGGAGAAGAGAACAATCCTGAATTATAGAATAACACAACAAGAAATTGAGGGTGCCATTCAGAACACGCAACTAGGTAAATCTCCAGGCCCAGATGGACTTACCTCCAAGTACTACAAGATACTGAAAGACTATTTGATACAACCATTAATGGAGGTATGTAACCAGATTATGGAGGGGGGAAAGGCACCGGAATCGTGGAAAGAAGCTTTCATCACATTGATACCCAAACTGGAATCTGAAAAGACTCAACTTAAGAACTACCGTCCCATCTCACTCCTTAATGTGGATTACAAAATTTTTGCAGATATTATGGCAAGTAGATTTAAAAAAAGTATTAAATGAAGTAATTCATAAAGACCAGGCAGGCTTTCTCCCAGGTAGACATTTGTTTGACAACACTAGGAATATTATTGACATTTTGGAGCTTTTGCAGACTAACATCAACACGAAAGCAGTGTTAATTTTTATAGACGCAGAGAAGGCCTTTGACAACATTTCTTGGAAGTTCATGAAGAAAAATTTGGAAGGGATGGGAGTGGGACGGGGGTTTCAAAATAGTATAGAAGCAATCTATTCAGAGCAAAAACCTAAACTGATAGTGAACAACGTGGTGACAGAAGAGTTCAAAATTGAAAAAGGGACACGACAGGGGTGCCCCTTATCCCCTCTGTTATTCATTTCAGTCCTGGAGGTACTTTTGAATATGATTAGGGAGGACCGGTTGGTGCAAGGAATACAGGTCGGAGTGAAACAATATAAACTGAAAGCTTTTGCAGATGACTTGGTTTTAACATTACAGGAGCCAGAATCTAGTACAAAAAGAGTTTTAGAACTGATTCATGAGTTTGGTCGGGTGGCGGGATGTAAATTGAATAAGCAAAAAACCAAGGTTTTGGGGAAAAAATTGACCCCTTCAGAAATAGATGGGTTTCAGAAGGAGACAGAGTTAAATGTGGTTAAAAAAGTGAAATACCTAGGGGTTAATTTGTCTGCCAAAAATTTGAACTTATTTAAGGATAATTATGAAAAATGCTGGTCAGAAATCAAAAAGGATTTAGAAACTTGGTCAAGACTAAAACTTTCCTTGTTGGGTCGAATTGCAGCTGTAAAAATGAATGTATTGCCAAAGATGTTATTTCTGTTTCAAACCCTACAGATTGTGGACAGAGTGGAATGTTTCGGAAAGTGGCAGAAAGATATCTCTAAGTTTGTCTGGCAGGGCAAAAAGCCCAGGATAAAATTTAAAATACTAACTGATGCAAAAGAAAGAGGGGGATTTGCCCTGCCGGACTTCAGGTTATATTATGAAGCTGCAGCTTTCTGCTGGATGAAAGATTGGTTTTTATTAGAAAACACTGATGTCCTAGATCTGGAAGGGTTTAATAATGCTTTTGGATGGCATGCATATTTGTGGTACGACAAGGTAAAGATTCACAAGATGTTTAAAAACCATATTGTCAGAAAGGCATTATTTATTGTCTGGACTAAATACAAGGACTTATTAGAAAATAAGACCCTGAGGTGGCTATCACCAATAGAGGCTAAGGCCCGAAAAAGACTCAATATGGAGGCCAGTTGGCCAAAATATTGGGAGATAATAGAAAAAACTGGAGACAATTGGAGGCTGCAGAGCTTAGAAAAATTAAAGGATAAGGTGCAAGATTGGTTACATTACGCTCAAGTTCAAGTGGTTTTCAAACTGGATAAAAAGATAGGATTCCAGGTGGAAAAATCGAAGTTAGAGACAGAATTGTTAGAACCAAAGACTAAGGTACTTTCAAGAATGTATAACTTGCTGCTTAAATGGAATACTCAGGATGAGACAGTCAAATCAGCCATGATAAAATGGGCTCAGGATATTGGGTACAACATTATGTTTGAGGACTGGGAAAGGTTATGGACCACCGGAATGAAATTTACGGCATGTAATGCCTTGAAAGAAAATATTATGAAAATGATATATAGGTGGTACATGACCCCAGTCAAACTCGCAAAGATATACCACCTGTCTGATAATAAATGTTGGAAATGTAAGGAGGCTGAAGGGACAATCTTTCACCTCTGGTGGACCTGTCCAAGAGTGAAGGCCTTCTGGGAAATGATTTACAATGAGTTAAAAAAGGTATTTAAGTATACCTTTCCCAAGAAACCAGAGGCCTTCCTTCTGGGCATTGTCGGCCAGAAAGTGTTAAAGAAGGATAGAACTTTCTTTATGTATGCAACTACAGCAGCAAGAATTCTCATCGCAAAATATTGGAAGATACAAGATTTACCCACACTGGAAGAGTGGCAGACGCAATTGATGGACTATATGGAATTGGCTGAAATGACTGGCAGAATCCGAGATTTGGGAGAAGAAACAATGGAGGAGGACTGGAAAAAATTTAAGGACTATTTACAAAAATATTATAAGTTATATGAATGTTAAGAATTTGCATGATTTGGAAAATCTAGCTTCAGCAAGAAGATTTGGCGAAATGGGAAATTAAGTTATAATTATGAGAGGACTAAAGTTTAAAGTAACACTATAATTATTTTAAGGTAAAAGTAAATTGACAATAAGTATTTTAAACCTAAAACATAACTATTTGGAATTACAAAGGAATGCACGAAACAAGGTAATAATTTGCTGATTTTTTATTGTAAAGAATGCAGGGTGAGGGAGACGTGGGGAAGTCCGGTTGGTTATGAAAAATGTCTTGGAAATATGGATTTCTTTTTTCTTTCTTTCTTTTTTCTGTTATTTCTTTCATATATCTGACTGTACATCTGTACCTGGAGAAAAAAAGCAATAAAAATATTTTTTAAAAAAAGAATTTGGTCAAGTGGCCGGATTTAAACTGAACAAACAAAAGACTAAGGTTTTGGAAAAAAATCTAACAGTCATGGAGAGGGAGAAGTTCCAGAATGAAACAGGTTTGACAGTGGTTAAGAAGGTGAAATACCTAGGGGTTTATCTGACATCTAAGAATTTGAATTTGTATAAAGATAACTATGAGAAATGTTGGTCAGAAGTTAAAAAAGATCTAGAAATATGGTCAAATTTGAAACTGTCAATGTTAGGCCGAATTGCAGTTATTAAGATGAATGTATTGCCTAGAATGTTATTTTTGTTTCAAACATTGCAAATTCTTGACAAGATGGACTGTTTCAAGAGGTGGCAGAAGGACATTTCGAAATTTGTCTGGCAGGGCAAAAAGCCCAGAATAAAATTTAAAATATTGACAGATGTAAAAGAAAGAGGGGGATTTGCCCTGCCGGACTTAAAACTGTACTATGAATCAGCAGCATTTTGCTGGTTGAAAGAGTGGATGCTCCTCGAGAATACAGATATCTTGGATTTGGAAGGTTTTAACAATGCATTTGGTTGGCATGCATATCTATGGTATGACAAAGTTAAGGTGCATAGGGCCTTCAAAAACCATATTGTTAGAAAAGCACTATATAATGTTTGGATAAGATACAAAGATTTGTTGGAAAATAAAACCCCTAGATGGTTGTCACCTTTGGAGGCGAAAGCGTTGAAAAAACTCAATATGGAAGCCGAATGGCCAAAATATTGGGAAATTTTGGAACAGGAGGGAGATAAGTTGAAGTTACAGAGTCATGAGAAATTGAAAACCAAAGTACGAGATTGGCTCCATTATTATCAAATAATGGAGGTTTATAAACAAGACAGGAAAATTGGCTTCCAGGTGGAGAAATCAAAATTAGAAACTGAACTGTTAGAACCCAATACTAAGAATTTGTCAAGAATGTATAATTTGCTGCTGAAATGGAACACACAAGATGAAACAGTTAAATCAGCTATGATTAAGTGGGCACAGGACATTGGTCATAACATTATGTTTGCTGACTGGGAATGGTTGTGGAACACCGGGATAAAATTTACGGCATGTAATGCCCTAAAGGAAAATATTATGAAAATGATCTATAGGTGGTACATGACCCCAATCAAGCTAGCAAAAATCTATCATTTGCCTGATAACAAGTGTTGGAAATGTAAAGAAACTGAAGGCACTTTTTATCACCTTTGGTGGACATGCCCAAAGATTAAGGCTTTCTGGGAGATGATATATAATGAAATGAAAAGGGTACTTAAATGTACCTTCCCTAAGAAACCAGAGGCCTTTCTCCTGGGCATTGTCGGCCAATTGGTGTTAAAGAAAGACAGAACTTTTTTTATGTATGCTACGACAGCAGCAAGAATACTCATCGCAAAGTATTGGAAGACACAAGACCTACCCACCCTGGAAGAGTGGCAGATGAAGGTGATGGATTATATGACATTGGCCGAGATGACTGGCAGAATCCGTGATCAGGGGAAAGAGACGGCGGAAGAAGATTGGAAGAAATTTAAAATTTATCTTAAGAATTATTATAAAATTGATGAATGTTAAAATGTCGAGGTTTTGCGAAAGAAAAGGAGATTACAGCGACAAAAGATTAAGTTAAAGAAAAGAATAAGAAGAAATATATTTGATAAAATTATTTAGGATTTGCTGAAATAATTTTGGAAATTGGGATGTAGGAAGGGGAGGTTTGGGGGAGTCCGAGAAGTGAGGGATATGAAAAAAAGGTTATGAAATTATACATGTTTGTTTGTCTTTTTATATGTTTGTACTGTTTATAAAAATTTTGTAAAACCAATAAAAATTTTATATAAAAAAAGAGATATAGCTATTAATGATAAATGAACATGTGCCATTAAGGTAAGACGGGGAATATGCAGGAGGAATGATTTTGAGGAGATATGGAGGGTGTCTGTAGAATTTGTACTGTTACAACGGAAAGGGGTCAAACCATCGCTAGAGGTGTTGAAATTTTGGGAGGTTGGATAGTTACAATGGAATGGTCTCACTGGTGGGGTGCACATTTTTATTCTTATTTATTTATTCTTATTACCTTGTCAAAATAAAGTAAAGGTCGCAGCACGGGAGGAGAGGAGGTGTCTCCCGACTCCTAACCCTTGCACCAGTGTGCATTTTTATTTGGCAACAAGACCCTGGGTCTACACAAAGCAGATTTATGAGTGCTTCCAGACTTTCTCTTTTGAGGTGCGATTCAATCACATATGGGCAAATCCATGTTGTGCAATCAAAAGTTCATTTGGAGCTCTTGCAAGACAAGCCACCCCACCCCCCAATCAGATTTTGGCAACCAGGAAAGATATCGAGAAACACGATGGAAAGTGTTGCAAAGTGTTGCCACCCCACAAGCAAATCAGAATGGGTGCTCATTGTCTTTATTTCTACAGAATATGATGTGGAAGGCTGCTATAACCTGGACAAGGTGTCATTTAAACCAGCTGATGTCCTTCAGTCAGGAAAGGCTATTTGCGGTGGATATGCTCGACTCTTTCAAGAAATGTGCAGGTAACTTCTGTTGGCTCCGGCCATCATGGCAAGTGGTTGTTACTTGGCTGTAGCGATAGGAGATCTGGAGAGCCACAGGTTCCCCACCCCTTACCCTAGGCAGCTATCTCCATGCTTAGGCGTGAGCAACTCGCACGTGACAGCCCTCGGAAATAAGTAAATCAATAGATTCTAAGCAGAAAATGGCGGGAGAGAGCTGGAGAGTCCTCATGGCTCATGAGGAGACCCTCCCCAGAACCCAAAGAGGACTTCAGTGGGAGCGGAGGAAGCCCCAAAGAGAACGGAGGCACAGTGGGGCTTTGTTTAGGCTGCTCAGCCTCCCCACCTAGTAGCTGACACACGTCACAGCATGGCAGCTGCTGTTGCTTTTCCACAGGTCCTCCAGCCAGCTCCACAGCTTCACCTCTAGTTGAAAAGAGTGTTGTGGGGAGAGAGAGCTGGAGAGCAGGAAAAAATGAGCTTTTTTTAGTGTGTGCTCCCTACTTACACAGGGACACGGGTGGCGCTGTGGTCTAAACCACTGAGCCTCTTGGGCTTGCCGATCAGAAGGTCGGCGGTTCAAATCCCCACGACGGGGTGAGCTCCCGTTGCTCGGTCCCAGCTCCTGCCAACCTAGCAGTTCGAAAACATGCCAAGAAGTGCAAGTAGATAAATAGGTACCGCTTGGGCGGGAAGGTAAACGGTGTTTCCGTGCGCTGCTCTGGTTTCGGTGTTCTGTTGCGCCAGAGGCGGCTTTGTCAGGCTGGCCACATGACCCGGAAAAACTGTCTGCGGACAAACGCCGGCTCCCTCGGCCTGTAAAGTGAGATGAGTGCCGCCACCCCAGAGTTGTCTGTGACTGGACTTAACTTTCAGGGGTCCTTTACCTTTACCCTACTTACACCATTTTTGCTTATGTGCATGGGGTTCCGGAACATGACCCACCATGTAAGTGGAGGAATGCCCACACTGTGAATGATCCTGAAGCAAACTTGCATATATAGGGCTGCATTGAATTGAGTAGATCCACTGGAATCCATAGACTTAAAAATTACTTGAATTTAATGGGTCTCTTCCCTGTGTGGCTTAGTTCCTCATCCATACTTACCTTTGCTCTGTGCTTTATAGGCACAGGTCCTGGCTTTCCAGGTCCGTGTCCAAATGTTGTTGTTGTTGTTGTTTCATCCCAGGAAAACTTGTGTTTTCCTGCCAAATTGGAGCAAATGAGAATCTGTGGAGAACCTGATTGCTGTTTTCTCTGATCCAGCAAAATGAAGGATGGCCAATCCAGCCTATCAAAGCGGTGAAAGCAACCACTTGTCCTCTTGGTAGCAACACTGTTCCTGAATACCTTCCTTCCCCTCTCAGTATTGCAGGGATACAGTGCCAGTATTTGATAGGCAGCTGCAGCGTAAAGGGGAAGAGCGACCATGCCTGGAATGCTGTCCGCATTGATGGAAGGTGGCATCTCTTAGACTGCACCTGGGGAAGTGGCTCTGTGAATACTGCTTTTAGCAAGTTCACTTTCAGGTACGCTGTTAGGCAGACCAGGCAGAGCGTGGGACACACTGAGGGGATAGCAGAAGAAGAAGAGTTTGGATTTGATATCCCGCTTTCTCACTACCCTAAGGAGTCTCAAAGCGGCCAACAATCTCCTTTCCCTTCCTCCCCCACAACAAACACTCTGTGAGGTGAGTGGGGCTGAGAGACTTCAGAGAAGTGTGACTAGCCCAAGGTCACCCAGCAGCTGCAGGTGGAGGAGCAGGGAAGCGAACCCGGTTCCCCAGATTACAAGTCCACCGCTCTTAACCACTACACCACACTGGCTCTCACAGTTAACTTCATTTGCTTTCAGGTGGTTTTGTTTTGCTTGAACCACTTGTCAGAGTTTGCAATTTGATGGTCGCAGGGCTGATTAATGTAAGCAAGTGCAATAAGAATGCTGCAGCTAGGTTGGTGACTGGGAGCGGCCGCCGAGACCATATAACACCGGCCCTGAAAGACCTACATTGGCTCCCAGTACATTTCCAAGCACAATTCAAAGTGTTGGTGCTGACCTCTAAAGCCCTAAATGGCCTCGGCCCAGTATACCTGAAGGAGTGTCTCCACCCCCATCCTTCAGCCCGAGGTCCAGCTCTGAGGGCCTTCTGGCAGTTCCCTCACTGTGAGAAGTGAGGTTACAGGGAACCAGGCCTTCTCAGTAGTGGCGCGCGCCCTGTGGAACGCCCTCCCATCAGATGTCAAGGAAATACAATAACAATCTGACTTTTAGAAGACATCTGAAGGCAGCCCTGTTTAGGGAAGTTTTTCATGTTTGAAGTGTTATTCTGTGCAGAGTGGCTGTGGAGGCCCGGCCAGATGGGCGGGGGTATAAGTAATATTTCATCATCATCATCATCATCATCATTATTATTATTATTATTATTATTATTATTATTATTATTATTATTATTATTATTATTATTATTATGCCAGGGGCATGGAGTGTCCTGATGGCAGGGATAGATACCATCTATTTATCCTCTTTGAACAGTTCTGGAGTGTTGTGCTTATTCCGGGCTACATGTGTAAAATCTGGGGATTCTGGAGGCTGGATTGTTGCAACACAGCAGCTTCCTCAACCAGATGCCCTCCAGCTGCTCTGGATCACCACTCTGTTTGCCTGTCTGGCCCTGGTGCTGATTTAGGCATTATTATGAAATACTAGACTATTGCGCCTTCTCCTTTTGCAGGTACGATGAGTTTTACTTCCTTACTCACCCCGCTCTGTTTATTAAGAAGCACTTCCCTGAGGACCCCAAGTGGCAGCTTCTGAAACAGACGGTGACACTGGAGCATCAGCATGATCTGACTTAAATGCAGAAGGACTGACCGTCGCAGTCATAAGAACATCAACCACTGAAAATGGGTAAAGTCAATTAGAAGCATCTGTCTTGTTCCCTTTGATATCACAGTTACATCCACAATCAGCCTCATGTACAAGCTGTTACTGCAGTGTATATAACAGGGATGGAGAACCAGACGCCCTTTCAGAGGTCCTGCACTACAACTTATCCAGAATGCGGCAGCTAGACTGGTGACTGGGAGCGGCCGCCCAGACCACAGAACTTGAAAGACCTACATTGGCTCCCAGTCCATTTCCGAGCACAATTCAAAGTGTTGGTGCTGACCTTGAAAGCCGCCTAAACGGCCTCGGTCCAGTAGACCTGAAGAAGAGTCTCCACCCCCATCGTTCTGCCCAGACACTGAGGTCCAGCGCCGAGGGCCTTTTGGCGGTTCCCTCACTGCGAGATGCCAAGTTACAGGGAACCAGGCAGAGGGCCTTCTCGGTAGTGGCTCCCGTCCTGTGGAACGCCCTCCCATCAGATGTCAAAGGAATAAACAACTATCTGATGTTTAGATAAGTTTTTTAATGACTGATATTTTAATGTATTTTTAAGCTCCTGTTGGAAGCCGTCCAGAGTGGCTGGGGAGACCTGGCTGGGCGGGCGGGCGGGGTATAATAAATTATGATGATGATGATGATTCTCCCATCATCCCTGACTATCATGTGGTTGATGGGACATAAGAATTCAGCAACATCTGGAGGAAATCAGATTGGCGAAGGCTGGTTTAGCACACCACCCCAGACTCTCAGCTGTGGTTAACGTTATAAAGTTATAGAGTTATTATAGAGTTGGAAGGGACCACAAGTGTCATTTTGCCTAACCCCCAGCAATGCAGGATTATTATTTTTGCCCCGTGTGAGGCTCCAACCCACGACCCTGAGATTAAGAGTTTAAACAAGCTAGCTGGATGAGCCATGGTTTAAAGATGGCTTATCAAACCAATCAACCAGGGTTAACAATAAGCATAGTTCATCAGATTTGGGTGAGGCAACAAGCTGTGGTTAAGCCTAACGAGGATGTAGTTTCCAAACTCTTCACCGCTTGTGTAGAGGGAGGAGGGGGGGAATGTGTGAGCCCAAGGCTTGCTTTGGCTCATTCCCAGCATACTAAACCATGGTTTCACTTGACATCTGAACTGGGTCTGTAAGTATTCCATGCTCTACCTTAGATACCTTTGTTTGCCCCTATTGCTGATTTAGATAGTGTTGCTAAATACTGCACTATTGACCTCTCTTTTTCAGGTACCATGTGATTTACTTCCTCAACCACCCTGTTCTGATTATTAGCACTTCCCAGATGATCCCAAATGGCAGCTTCTGAAGCAGACTTCTGCACCTGCAGCAGCTTGAATGGAACCCGCCTACCGTGTAATTTGATATCCTTCAAGGACAGTCACTTGTTAAACTGACCACGGTTTTGATGCACAGGGTTTTTAGCTTGACACAAAGTTTTTTAAAATGGAAAACATATATAATATATATAACATGATACTTGTTTCAATGAGCTAAAATCGATTGCAGTAGCTATTTACAAATTTACAGTATAACAAGGAAATCGGGGAGGTGTTCCAGGATTTCTTTTTAAAGGCTGTATCAAAAAATGAGTAAAGTGGGAAACCCTAGATTGATTTTGAAAAGCAGATAATGAAAGGGTACAATTAATGTTTAGGCATAAACTTGTTCATATAAAAATGTGTTGGATCCCGTCCCCCATCCTTTACAGTACAGCAACACAAATCATTAGCATTTTATCCACCATATTCTTGAGACACCCTAATGTGGTCCTATCCATTCACTTAAAGTAGTAGCAGATGTTTTTTATATATAGCAAACAGTAAATAAAAAGAGTACAATCCATAAATTGGTGCAAGCTTTTGGGGCTTGCCTTTGATTTCCCAGTGTGTTTGTAAATGCAATAAAGTTTCACTGTTCTCCGCCAAATGTATCCTTGTGGTTTGTTCCTCTTGCTTGATTCAGTTGTTTAATATGTGGCAATCTAATAAATCTACAGTCGTACCTTGGATCCCAAACGCCTTGCAAGTCGAACGTTTTGGCTCCCAAAAGCTGCAAGCCCGGAAGTGAGTGTTCCAGTTTGCGAACGTTATTTGGAACCCAAACATCCAACGCGGCCTACGAGGCTTCCGATTGGAAGCCACGCCTTGGTTCCCAAACGGACTTCCAGAACAGATTCCGTTTGACTTCCGAGGTACGACTGGGCAGGAAATTGAAGCAATTAAATGCACAAATTGTCATCTCATCTGTCCTCCCAGTTGAACGATGTGGCCCAGGGAGAGAGGGGAAAATAGTGGAAGTGAACAGCTGGCTTCGCAAATGGTGTAAACAGGTACGGTTTGGATTCTTAGATCACGGACTGCAGTTTCTTGAAGATGTACTTCTGGCAAGCGATGGGCTGCACCTCACAACGGTTGGGAAGAATGTTTTTGCCAAAAATCTCAGAAACCTCATCAGGAGGGCTTTAAACTGACTAATATGGGGGGGGGGGGAGAGACAGTGCTCCTGAAGGTAGGAGTCTATCAATTGATGAAGATGATCATCCAAATGTCATAGACCAAATGGAGCAAACAGCACGCAGACCTAGTGGTGTGAGGAAAAAATCCTTAAATAAGAGTCACGGGGGAATGATTAATGGACTTCAATGTCTGTACACTAATGCGCAAAGCATGGGAAATAAACAAGATGAGCTTGAGCTCTTGGTACAGCAAAATAAATATGACATAATAGGCATCACTGAAACCTGGCAGGATAAGTCCCACGATTGGAATGTAATAATGGAGGGATACAATCTATTTCAGAGAAACAGACCAGACAAGAAAGGAGGAGGAGTGGCGTTATATGTCAGTGATGTGTATACCTGTGAAGAGATCCAAGATTTAGAACCTCAAAGCCAAATTGAGAGCATTTGGGTCAAAATCAAGGGAGAGAAGAATAACAGTGACCTCATTGTGGGAGCTTACTATAGATCCCCAAGCCAAACGGAGGACATAGATGATGCCTTCCTCGAACAGATGGCCAAGCATGCAAAAGGAAGGGAGATAGTAGTGATGGGGGACTTCAATTACCCACATATTTGTTGGATGTCAAACTCAGCCAAGAGCATAAGGTCAAACAGATTCCTCACTAGCCTAGCAGACAACTTCATTGTCCAGAAAGTGGGAGAAGCAACAAGAGGAACAGCCATTTTAGATCTGGTCCTAATCAATGTTGATGACCTGGTTAGTGGGGTAGAAGTGGAAGGATCATTAGGCGCGAGTGATCATGCTCTTCTGAAGTTTACTATACAGCGGAAAGGAGCAGCCAAGCATACTAGGGCTCAATTTCTTGACTTTAAGAAAGCCGACTTCATAAAACTTAGGGAAGTGCTGGGTGAGATCCCATGAACAGTAATACTAAAAGGAAAGGGAGTTCATGATGGCTGGGAGTTTGTTAAGAGGGAGATAGTAAAAGCACAACGTCAGGCAATACCAATGAGACGGAAACATGGAAGGTGCCTAAAGAAGCCAGGGTGGCTATCTAAAGAACTTTTAACTGAGTTAAGATTAAAAAAGGATGTGTACAAAAAATGGAAAAGGGGGGAAACCACCAAAGAGGAATTCAAACAAATAGCCAGCACGTGTAGACACAAAGTCAGAAAAGCTAAAGCACAGAATGAACTCAGGCTTGCTAGAGAGGTTAAAAGCAACAAAAAAGGCTTTTATGGGTATGTTCGTAGCAAAAGGAAGAACAAAGAAACAGTGGGGTCACTCAGAGGAGAAGATGGTGAAATGCAAACAGGGGACACAGAAAGGGCTGAACTCCTCAATGCCTTCTTTGCCTCAGTCTTCTCCGATAAAGAAAACAATGCCCGACCTGAAGAATTTGGAGCAAATGATTCAGCAGAGGAAACACAGCCCAGAATAACTAAGGAGATAGTACAAGAATACTTGGCTAGTTTAGATGTATTCAAGTCTCCAGGGCCAGATGAACTGCATCCAAGAGTATTAAAAGAACTGGCAGATGTGATCTCAGAACCACTGGCAGTCATCTTTGAGAATTCCTGGAGAACAGGCGAAGTCCCGGCAGACTGGAGGAGGGCAAATGTTGTCCCTATTTTCAAAAAGGGGAAAAGAGAGGACCCAAATAATTATCGGCCAGTCAGTCTGACATCAATACCAGGGAAGATTCTGGAGCAGATCATTAAGCAAACAGTCTGAGCACCTAGAAAGGAATGCTGTGATCACCAATTGTGTAAACTTCCGCCCCCAGCCACCCGTTCCTCCCTCACCTGTCTTTGCTCACCGGCCAGACCAGGTTTCTTGAGCAGGGCTGGCAGGCGTGTTTACTTTTTACAGAACAGGACAAAATAACACCGTTAAGGCTGCCACCACTCCCTTTGTCCCGGGGAACCCAGAGCCACAACCCAGGGAGAAGGCTGTGCCCCGTTATTGCTGGTTATCCCCCCTCCACAAGCTGTATCCACAGACTTGCAGACAGAAATTCTATGGTAGAGCGCAACCAAGTGTAAGGCTAGGAATTAGCTTTTCCCCCGGAAAGGCACATAAACCAAAAATAGTTTCTGTCTTTAAAATTTATTTTAAAGGAACATAAGAAAACATGTTAAAATAGAAGGCACTTTAGTAAGTTACAGGCAAGAAAAAATAAGAACATTGTAAAATCTAACTAACTTACATACTCACAAAGTAAAGAGAGAATAGTTAGAGTCCTTTCAAAGTTCCGCATTCAGAGGCTTTCACAATTCTCCGTCACAAAGGACGTAAGGACAGCTACTTAGATGGAACATCAGCAGCCAGGCGATTTGCGGATTGCAGAGCGCGCTTTCTCAGCCATTTCCCAGATCTTTTATCCCCGATTTGCACGTGGCGTCGGAACCCCCAAAACCAATCATAACTCCTGATTATTTTTAAATTCTCCAATGACCGGCTTGCGGGCTAATCAATCTAACTTCTGGCAGCTGGGCCAATTAAGAACCCAAGGAATAAATCAAAGGGGTTCCTCCCTTCCGTGGAGTTTATGCAGATACACATTCCCAGGCAATCAAGGCCAGATAACATCACTGAGGGAATGCACATAACTTCGGACCTGGGTGTCAAACCTTCCATTAATTCAGGGGTTTCCTTTCCCATAATAAACCTTTCACACCCTGGGTGTCTGTTAGTCTGAGGTTAAAGGGACAGAACTTATTTCCAATGGTCCTTGTGGCTTGTTGGCTACCCACAAGGCCTCACTCTCGTTGCTTGACCAAGGAATAGCTTGTAAACAAACACTAACTTTACTACACCAATAGTCAGCATGGATTTCTGAAAAATAAGTCATGTCAGACTAACCTGATCTCGTTTTTTGACAGAATTACAAGCCTGGTAGATGAAGGGAACGCAGTGGATGTAGCCTACCTTGATTTCAGCAAGGCATTTGACAAGGTGCCCCATGATATTCTTGTAAAGAAGCTGGTAAAATGCGGTCTTGACTATGCTACCACTCAGTGGATTTGTAACTGGCTGACTGACCGAACCCAAAGGGTGCTCATCAATGGTTCCTCTTCATCCTGGAGAAGAGTGACTAGTGGGGTGCCACAGGGTTCTGTCTTGGGCCCGGTCTTATTCAACATCTTTATCAACGACTTGGATGATGGAATCAAGGGCATCCTGATCAAATTTGCAGATGACACCAAACTGGGAGGGGTGGCTAACACCCCAGAGGACAGGATCACACTTCAAAACGACCTTGACAGATTAGAGAACTGGGCAAAAACAAACAAGATGAATTTTAACAGGGAGAAATGTAAAGTACTGCACTTGGGCAAAAAAAAAATGAGAGGCACAAATACAAGATAGGTGACACCTGGCTTGAGAGCAGTACATGTGAAAAGGATCTAGGAGTTTTGGTTGACCACAAACTTGACATGAGCCAACAGTGTGACGCGGCAGCTAAAAAAGCCAATGCAATTCTGGGCTGCATCAATAGGAGTATAGCATCTAGATCAAGGGAAGTAATAGTGCCACTGTATTCTGCTCTGGTCAGACCTCACCTGGAGTACTGTGTCCAGTTCTGGGCACCACAGTTCAAGAAGGACACTGACAAACTGGAACGTGTCCAGAGGAGGGCAACCAAAATGGTCAAAGGCCTGGAAACGATGCCTTATGAGGAACGGCTAAGGGAGCTGGGCATGTTTAGCCTGGAGAAGAGGAGGTTAAGGGGTGATATGATAGCCATGTTCAAATATATAAAAGGATGTCACATAGAGGAGGGAGAAAGGTTGTTTTCTGCTGCTCCAGAGAAGCGGACACGGAGCAATGGATCCAAACTACAAGAAAGAAGATTCCACCTAAACATTAGGAAGAACTTCCTGACAGTAAGAGCTGTTCGACAGTGGAATTTGCTGCCAAGGATTGTGGTGGAGTCTCCTACTTTGGAGGTCTTTAAGCAGAGGCTTGACAACCATATGTCAGGAGTGCTCTGATGGTGTTTCCTGCTTGGCAGGGGGTTGGATTCGATGGCCCTTGTGGTCTCTTCCCACTCTATGATTCTATGATACAGCATGATCACATCTTAAGCGCAGAGGCATATCTAGGGGTTCTCTATGTAGAGGTGAAGGGGGTAAGGTCCTGAAAACTGCTGCTACTTAGGGGTCTAAAACAGATACATTTTTACTTAGCTTTAACACACTTACAACTGTTATTTTATAGTGCAGAGCAACAGGGACAGAAGGAACCATGAGAGAAGCGATGACTGACTTCACGGTTTTTCCCACATAATGGTTTTTTACACGGCACGCACACACATTGTGATTAATATTATGGCACTGTTACCATGCTGTGGACTTCAAACTTATTTCCTCACCCCCAAATGTATTGATACATTGCCCAGCCTTAAAGTATGTGTGTATGCTCTGTGCAAAAATCACCATGCGATTTTTGCTGGCGCTCACGCCCCCCCCCCCCGGTGGCCACCCAACCAGGTGCCGCGGAGGGGGCGTGTTCAGCAGCCTTTTGCTGCAGCGCCAGCCACTCCCTGGCCTCATTCCTCATCGTCGTCCCGTCGCAAGTCAGGATCCGCTGCTTGCAGGGAAGTATTCCGCTTGGCCGGCTTTCCCTCTACCTCCTTCCTATACTGCCGGTTCCTTTGTTGTTGGTTTTCCCTCTCCTGCCTTCCTTACACTTTTGTGTTTTCCCTGACTCGATATCCCGTTAGCCAATTTGACCCTCTCACCCCTTTCGCCAGATTATTTTCCAGATTATTTGCCACATTGAGTTGTGTTGGTGTGCTACTTGGTGCTGCCCCCCGCGGCAGCGTTGCAGGCTGCTGTATCCCACGTGGATTTCTAACGTCCCTGAGTAAGTTCTCCGTGTGGTGGTGTGCATCTCTAGCTATTCAGGAGTCCATTGCACCGCTCGTATTTAGGGCAGCGGCGCGATCTCCGGGCAGCCCGACCTGCGGTCTGCCACTGTGTGGGTGAGTGTGGGACGAGTTTTTCCTTCGCTTGGCAGCACGTTCGCTCAGCAGCCTGATTTTAGGTATCCCTTCCTGTAGTTGAGTGCGTGAGGACTGTTACCTTTACCCGGCAGTGTGTTTACTCGGCAGCCGATCGGGGGGGGGGGGCACTGTGTGAGTGAGTGTGTGCCGGCTTTTTGCTTTATTTGTGCCGGTTCGTTTTAAAGGCCCGACCTGGGGCCGTCACTGCAGGCGCGGGTGTATTTGCTTTATTTCGCTAACAATTACAATTGGATTCTGGTCGTTGATGATTTTAGTACTCTTTATTTGGTTTCCGCAGCGCTTTTGTTTGCCCTAGCCACGTGGCGCTAATTTTTATCGGCACACTACTGTACGCAGCCCGCTGAATAACCAATGGGCGCGTTGTCTCTGCGTTGTGCGCTATGAGCAGTTGCTAAATAAATCCCTATCCCCACATTCATTTTTAAGCCAGGCTGCTAGGCAGCGCCATCAAGCACCCCGCAGCGGTGTGTGTGCATGGTGCTGTGATTTTGGAGCGTATGTGGTGTGGGGGAAGTGTGTGTGGTGTGCGTAAGCTGACCCTTTGTTTGCTTGCTGCTGTTTAAGTCCCCTTTTCGTTGCTTAAAGCCGCACGGCTTTGTGCTTTCCCCCCTCCAACGTTTTACAACAAACCCACTGGCCTCCTTTTAGTTAGGAATTTGAATGGTGGTTTTCACTGGTCTTGTTGTGGAATTACTATAGGCAATTGTTAAAGCTTCTCACGTGTGTTTGAAATCTCCAGCCGGTACTTTTCGTTAAAGGGTGTTTTGTTGAGGGGCTTCACTTAGCCAGACCGTTTCTGTCTCTGAAACTGGCTGTTGAACAGGGAATCTACTCACCTACTCCCCCCTCCCTGCTTTTGGGTCCTTTATTTCTTTCATTTCGTTCAAGACCACCGGGGCTCTGAGTTTTGGTCCCCTCCCCCCCCCCACCCTAGGTTTTCCGAGTGACTCATGCTGCTATTGTGCTGTTGACCGGCAAGAAATATAGTGGCTAACGACCGATAGTTAAGGGCGTATTTCCTGCAGCTGAACTCTTTGTGTTAACTTTTGTTCTAGCAGCCGAAGGATCGCTATTGTTGTCAGGTTGCCCGGCAACTGATCAACTTGCAGTTTCCTGTTTGCATAGCTTGGAGAAACTTAGCAGTAGGGAGCCATTGTTTATTGTTCGTATAGCAAAGTGGAGCTTAGCAGATTTAGTTGAAGTTTTAGCTCCTGTTTTCCCTGGGTTAACCACCATAGGGAGTGGCTTCTCTTATTTAGCTGCGACTCAGTTTACTTCTGTGTTAATTGCTCAGCATCTGATTATTTTACTAGCGGGGTACATTGACTTTATTGTACTGTGTTTATACAGTTGAGAATATTACTGTACTTGAAGGAAGTTTATTTTGACAGCACCTCTTGAGCAGCAACAGCTATATTCTATCTTATTGGGACTGAATAATAGCATCATTTAAAACAGCATCATTAAAAAATTGGCAATTTTGTAATAAATATCAACAGCAGTAATAAATATCAACAGCAATAGTTTATTGGTTATCCAGTCAATTGTACCCAAGTTAATTCCAAATTCTGCGATTTCATTGTAAACAATACTGACAATTGATCACAATAATTACTAATCAATTAGCTATAATAACATCATAAGTTTAATTTCAAATAAGAATAAGAATAATAAATATTGTTAACTAATCTAATCAATATTTTGGAAAATAATAATAATAATAATAATAATAATAAACAAGTTTAGAAAATAATAATAAATAATAATATATTATAACAATAAATAAATAATAATAATAAATAAAATAAACTTAATAATAATAATAATAATAATAATAATAATAATAATAATAATAATAATAATAATAATAATTTTATAAATAGATACGAATAGTCATAAATAAATTTAAGTTTCTATATAAATATATATACACACACCCACACCCACACACCCACACACACACTAACAGCTGTTAGATTAGTATTGTATAAAGCGCATCCCATGGCTCCTAAGAGAAAGCGCACGTCTGAAGCTGCACGCAATGCATCAGGAAGCACATCCCGGGGACAACAGGGCAATAGTAATAATCAAAAGCCCATCTCCCACTTCCTCAACACTTTTAGATCATTTATCGACGATTATGAACAACGCTTCCCCGACGTGAACCCCAACCCCCCCTCTTCTCCTGATGTCATCCCGGATACTCAGGTGGTTCCAGAGAGTTCACGATCTTCCCAATGGGACGAACTACCTAGTACATCGGCCGCCCTCTTTAATGATTCTCAGTTGGCAGAGGCGGCTGCGAATTCCAGCTCAGAACCGGTTCGGACCAGGTCCCAGTCACAGGCTTCGGCATCCGCGTCTCGTGTTCGGGGGAGAAAGCGACATCTAAGTCTACTCGCAATAACAATCTTGTTGCCCCTAGCTCTTCTAATCGCTCACAGGACAAGTGGCTCAGGGCACAGTCGCCTGATTCAGTGTCTTCTTCGGCGGCAGAGGACGAGCAACAGGAGGTGGAGGAGGACACCGCCGTAGCGTCGGTGGAGAAGCCTTCGGGTAAGAGGCGCGAGAAGAAGAAGCACACATGTAGGAGAAGCAGGTCGAGGAAGGACGACACGGACGATGATACAGGTACTTCTTCTTCCGAGTATGATAGCGATGCGTCCCTGGGTTCCTACTGGGAAAAAGGTGAGGAAGTGTCCAGTCTTCTGGACTGGACGCTCTCTAGGAGGGCCAATTGCCACCTCAAAAAGTTTGGGGGAACCCAGGAGTGGAAGGATGGGGCTCTGGTAAAGGACGCCACCACATCCACCTATTCAACTTCAGATGTTATACCAGGTGATCATCTATCTCCTAAATTACGTGCAAAAATCTTAAATGGAGAGTTTGTTGACATGTTTAAGTTAGTTCCTCCTGGAGAGGAGTTTGGTAGGGGCGAAAAGAGGCCTTCCCATGGGAAGAGAAGGAGCAAGTACCCTTCTGTGCCTAGGACATTTGAAAACTGGCTCGATGGTTTTCAGGCCTTTATGGGGATGATTGTTGCTGCCTATCCCAAGCGGGCGGTTCACCTTGTTGCTTAACTTTCGCATATCCGTATGGCTTGCGCCCTCTCAGGGGAGGCCGCCGCCATAAGCTATGACAAGAAGTTTAGAAGGAAGGCTTCTAGGATCCCGTTAGCACGCTGGGATCAGATCGAGAACGGCATCTGGTCGGTAGCTGTTGGTCCATACGTAGAGAAGAAACCAGTCGACTCATATCGATCGGCCAGGACCAAGCAAAGAAGGGATTTCAAGCGCAGGGTATGCTGGGAGTACAATAAAGGGTTTTGCCAGAGGCCATCTTGTAAATACCCGCACGAATGCGAAAGAGGCACTGGGGCTCACCCTGTAACATCTTGCTTTAAGGGGGGGAAGCAGCCCTTTTGTGGAGGCCGGGGGTTCCATCATTCCAGTTCCAGGGGAGCCCCCATGGCAGGGAACAGAAGATGAAGTAGTTCTGGAATTGGCATTTTCCCCCATCAAGCTCGCCCCCCCTTTGCAACCTTCTGTCCTTTTACCCGGATAAAAATGCAGCTTCCTACCTCCGGGAAGGATTTTCCAGCGGGTTTAGAATCCCTATTGCAGGTTCTTTGATAGCAAAAGATTCCCCCAATCAAAAGTCAGTTAGAGAGAGACCGGAAGTCGCAGAGAGAAAGATTGCCAAGGAAGTGAGCGCTGGCAGGGTAGCAGGCCCGTTTGACAGACCCCCTATCCCCAACTTACACGTATCACCATTAGGCATCGTCCCCAAGAAGACCCCCGGGGAATTTAGGCTCATTCACAATCTTTCTTATCCGAAGGGCGGCTCGGTTAACGACGCCATCCCGCAAGAGTTATGCACGGTAAAATACGCCTCCTTTGACCAGGCAGTTAAACTAATCCAGAGTTTTGGTCGCGGGGCACTTTTAGCAAAGTGCGATATTGAATCGGCCTTCCGCCTTTTGCCAGTGCACCCCAGTGACTTCTGGTTGCTGGTGTGCTGGTCCCGGGGGTAAGGTACCGTGAGTGTAGCAGAGTCCACACGAAGAGGGGCGAGGTCCGATGCAGAGAGCCGGGCGGGGAACAGGAACGCTGGAACAGAAGGCTGAGCAGGTAACAGGGACACCGGATGGTCGGGAACAGGAGGCCGAGCAGGGAACAGGAGTGCTGGATAGTCAGGAACAGGAAGCCGAGCAGGGAACAGGAGTACCGGATAGTCAGGAACAGGAGGCCGAGCAGGGATCAAGAACACAGGAAGGTCCGAAGTCAACAACGACGTTGCTCCCGCAACCTGGGGCCGGGTTGACTGGGCTTTTATCCTCTTCTAAGGCCAGGGGCGGTCCCGGCCCCCAGGAGCCCCGCCTCCTCTGGCCTTAAGGCGAGCACTCCTCCTGGGGGCAACCAGTTCCCTTCGCCTCTCTGCCCTAAGCCTCTGCAGATCAGGAGAGGCCGAAGGGTTACTGGGCCCTGGAGGAGGCTCAGCTGTGGCCACTGAGTCATCAAGCCCCTCTGGGGCCAGAAGGGCTTCACCTGGGGCCAGCTCCTGATGCACTGCCACAGGTGCAGGCTCTTCAGCATCTAGGCCTTGCTCCAGTTCAGCCGGCCCTGGAGGCGGGGACTCCTGTGCAGGCTGGGATTCCTCTGTTTCATCCTCCGAATCGGAATCCCAGGCCATTACACCATCCCCCCTCCCAGGCCCCCCCTCAACCGAGGGTCCGGACCCGGCTTGCCGGGGTACGTCGCATGGAACTCTCGGAGGCAGGCAGGTGCGTGGACGTTGGCCGCTGGTTCCCAGGAACGGTCCTCCGGTCCGTACCCCTTCCAGTCAATGAGATACTGCAGCTTTCCCCTGCGGTATCGGGAGTCCAGGATGCGTTCCACCTCGTACTCAGGCTCTCCCCGAACCAACACCGGCTGCGGTCGGGGACGGTTCGGGTGGAACTCGTCGGGTGGGGCCACCGGACTCAAAAGGGACCTGTGGAAGACCGGGTGAACCTTCAGGGTTGCGGGTAACCGGAGACGGAATGCCACAGGAGAGACTTGGTCTACGATAGGGAACGGGCCGGTGAAGCGGGCGTCCAACTTCCGCGAAGGTCGAGAGGGGTGGAGGTGGCGAGTGGAGAGCCAAACCAGGTCACCGACGCGAAGTTCCGGCCCCACCTGGCGGTGGCGGTCGGCCTGGGCTTTGTACGCTTCCTTGGCCTGGTGCAGTTGCTCCACCAAAAGCTGTTGCTGGGACTGGAGCTCTTGAAGCCACTCCGTCACCGCCGGGACCGCGGATGCCGGCAGCACCTCTGGAAACAGCCGTGGATGATAACCATAACTGGCCTGGAACGGGGTCTGCTGGGTGGACGCATTCACCGCGTTGTTATAGGCGAACTCCGCCAATGCCAGGTGGTCGACCCAGTCATCCTGCTGGTAGCTGCAGTAACACCGGAGGTACTGCTCCAGCACCGCGTTCGCCCGTTCCGTCTGGCCATCGGTCTGTGGGTGGTAGGCTGACGAGAGGCAGACCTCTGTCCCGAGGGTCTGGTGTAATGCTCGCCAGAACCGGGATGTGAACTGAACGCCCCGGTCAGACACCACGCGCTCAGGTAGGCCATGCAGGCGGAAGACATGCTGAAGGTACAGCTGAGCAGTTTCCTTGGCTGTGGGTACAGATGGACAGGGAGCGCAGTGCACCATCTTGGTGAAATGGTCAGAGAAAACCAGAAGGCAGGTACAGCCACGAGACGAGGGTAAGTCCACTACAAAGTCCAACGAAACCGTGTGCCAAGGGCGCGGTGGGACTGGCAATGGCTGAAGTAGGCCGGGGGGTCGCCCGGTAGGTCCCTTGGCGCGCCGGCAGACATCACAACCAGCAACGTAGCGAGCCACGTCAGCCTTCAGGCGGGGCCACCAAAACTCACGACTGACCAGATGGGTGGTCCGATACCGTCCAAAGTGCCCCGCTGCTGGGGCATCATGGGCCATCCGGAGAACCTCCAGCTGTAGTGGCCCTGGCGGGATGTACAGACGACCCTGGTGCAGCAGGAGGCCCTGATGCAGGTCCAGCCCCGGATACTGTGGGCTGGACCCTTCAGCCAGCTCCCGGAGTCGTTCCTGGGCCCAAGCGTCGACCCGCTGCTGTTCCCGCACCCGAACCTGCAGTGGCTGCGCCTCCTGGGTGGCCAGGAATGCAGCCGGAGGTAGGATCGTGGTGGGTTCTGCTTGCTGTACCGTGTCTGCGTTGTCTTCAGGTTTCCGGGACAGGGCATCCGCCTTCTGATTCTGAGAGCTAGGGATGTAGCGGATCCGAAACTGGAACCGGGAAAAGAACAACGCCCACCGGATCTGTCTTTGGTTCAGCTTGCGGGTGGTCTGGAGGTACTCCAGGTTCCGGTGGTCGGTTCTCACCTCCACCGGATGTCGTGCCCCCTCAAGATGGTGGCGCCAGACCTCAAAGGCTACCTTGATGGCCAGTAGTTCCCGCTCCCACACAGTATAGTTACGCTCCGCTGGTAGGAGCTGGCGGGAATAGAAGGCACAGGGTAAGAGTGGCGCTTCAGGACCAATCTGTTGAGACAAGACGGCACCGAGAGCCGTACTGGAGGCGTCGGTCTCCACCACAAAGGGTCGAGAGGGGTCAGGATGTTGTAAGATTGGTGCCCTCTGGAAACAGGCCTTCAACCCCTGAAATGCCTCCTCTGCCTCCTTGTCCCAGGAAAACGGCGTCTTTGGGCGCAGTAGCCGGGTCAACGGGGTGGTGCGATGAGCATAATCAGCGATGAAGGTCCGGTAGTAATTGGCGAACCCCAGGAAACGTTGTAGGTCCTTGCGGTTCCGGGGTGCCGCCCATTCTTGAACCGCTGTCACCTTCCCCGGGTCCATTTGTACCCCATCCGGAGAGAGCCGGTGACCAAGGAAGTCCACAGTCCGCTGATGGAACTCGCACTTGCTGAGCTTTGTGTACAAACGGTGCTCACGCAAGCGTTGCAGCACGGTCCGGACATGTCCCTCATGGCGAGCCGGGTCACGGGAGTAAATCAGTATGTCATCCAAATACACCACCACGTACTTGTCTAACAAGTCCTGAAACACGTGGTTGATGTAGCGTTGGAACCCAGCAGGCGCGTTGCACAAACCAAAAGGCATAACCAAATATTCGAACTGCCCGTACCGGGTCCCAAACGCTGTCTTCCACTCATCCCCGGCTCGGATCCGAATCAAGTTGTAGGCCCCCCGGAGGTCCAGCTTGGTGAACACCTGTGCCCCTTGCACCCGCTCCAGCAGCTCCGAGATAAGGGGCAAGGGGTACCGGTCTGGGACGGTAATTTTGTTCAGGGCTCGGTAATCATGGCAAGGGCGGAGTTCCCCACATTTCTTCTTAACGAAAAGCACTGGTGCCGCGGTAGGCGAGGTGGAAGGCCTAATGAACCCACGCTCCAGGTTCTTGCGCAAGAAGTCCTGCAAAGCCTCGCGCTCTGGCTCTGTTAGAGAATATAAGCGACTCACTGGTAAAGGCGCTCCGGGTTGGAGGTCTATGCCGCAGTCAAAAGGCCGATGCGGCGGCAGCTGGTCTGCCCCCCGTTCCTCGAACACGTCCTGGTAGTCCTGATACACGGCTGGGAGCGTGGGTGCTGCCTCCTCTGAGGGCGCGGCCGCCAGCGTCCCGGATTGAGCATGGGAACATGGGTCTGGGAAGTGCACGGTCCGTTTGACCCAGTCAATCTGAACGTTGTGGGCTTCCAGCCAGTCCATCCCGAGCACCAGGGGGAAGCGGGGCATAGAGGCAATGTCCAAAGTTCGCAACTCCCGGTGCTGCTGGAAACACAGGACCAGGGGCTGGGTCTCCTGAGTAACGGCACCTGAACACAGAAGTCGTCCGTCAATCGCTTCCACCTGGACCGGTACTGGCTTGTTCCGAAGTGGCACCTGATGATGGGCGGCAAAAGCAGCGTCCATATAGGAGCGGGTTGCCCCTGAATCTACCAAAGCATGGGTGTGGATCCAGGGCCCACCTGGAGGGTATAAACGTACCGAAACCATAAGATGTTGCAAGTCCATTGGTGCAGGCCCATTCTGCGCGGTTTGGGACCCCCGGTAGCTAGGGCCATCAGCTACTGGGGTTGGCGGTTTCCCTGCGGCTGGCGTTTCTCAGGGCAAGACCGAGCGAAGTGTCCACTTCCGCCACAGTAAAGACAGAGATTTCCCTCCCGACGCCGCGCCTTCTCTGCGGGGGAAAGGCGTGGCCGCACTGCCCTGAGCTGCATAGGCTCCTCCGTTAAATCAGTTGTGACCGTGGGGCTGCCGGAAAAAGCTGGTGCCGTGAACTGGAAGTGTCGGCGACCCCGGGCCTGACGACGATCCTCCAACCGGTCGTCTATTTGTAGACTCCGTTGAATGAGAGTGTCTAGCGTGGTGGGGCGTTCCATTGTGGCCAACTGGTCCAGTACCTCGTCCGAAAGCCCTTCGAGATACTGGTCCCGCAGTGCCGAATCATTCCAAGGTCAAGTCCTGTGCCAACAGCCGAAACTCCGTGGTATATGCGGCCACCGTGGACTTGCCCTGTTTCAAACGCCGAATCGCCCAGTTGGCTTGACTCCCTTTCTGGGGGTTGCTGAACACGGCCTCCAAACGATTGCAAAACCCCGTATAGTCTGCCAGCAAGGGGGAGTCTTGCCTGAGTAGCGGCAACGCCCACTTGGCCGCCTGGTCCTTTAACAAACTAATCAAAAAGTGCACCTTGGTGCGGTCGTCAGGAAAGTTCCGGGCTCGCCCCTGAATATACAGCTTGGCCTGGGCCAGGAACATGGGAAAGCTGGCCGGGGCTCCATCAAATTTCTCAGGCAAAGCCACTGGGTACTTGCCAGGAGCCGGGGCGTCGGCCCCAGGAGCCGGTAGGGCTTCCAAGCGTTGCTGAAGTGCCACAACCGCGTCACTGAGCTGCTGCACGGTGTGAGTCAAGGCCTGGTTCTCCTGGGCCAAAGTCACCAGTGCAGCCGCCTGGTCAGCCATGGCCTCTGGCTCTTCCCGAACGCACCCCTACGAAGGGGGAGTGCGGGTGTGGCGGGAGCAAACTGTGCTGGTCCCGGGGGTAAGGTACCGTGAGTGTAGCAGAGTCCACACGAAGAGGGGCGAGGTCCGATGCAGAGAGCCGGGCGGGGAACAGGAACGCTGGAACAGAAGGCTGAGCAGGTAACAGGGACACCGGATGGTCGGGAACAGGAGGCCGAGCAGGGAACAGGAGTACTGGATAGTCAGGAACAGGAAGCCGAGCAGGGAACAGGAGTACCGGATAGTCAGGAACAGGAGGCCGAGCAGGGATCAAGAACACAGGAAGGTCCGAAGTCAACAACGACGTTGCTCCCGCAACCTGGGGCCGGGTTGACTGGGCTTTTATCCTCTTCTAAGGCCAGGGGCGGTCCCGGCCCCCAGGAGCCCCGCCTCCTCTGGCCTTAAG
This sequence comes from Podarcis bocagei, assembly GCF_964188305.1. Classification (NCBI taxonomy): domain Eukaryota; kingdom Metazoa; phylum Chordata; class Lepidosauria; order Squamata; family Lacertidae; genus Podarcis; species Podarcis bocagei. The sequence continues at coordinate 58,229,588 of NC_138131.1, read as the reverse complement.
GCGAGCACTCCTCCTGGGGGCAACCAGTTCCCTTCGCCTCTCTGCCCTAAGCCTCTGCAGATCAGGAGAGGCCGAAGGGTTACTGGGCCCTGGAGGAGGCTCACCTGTGGCCACTGAGTCATCAAGCCCCTCTGGGGCCAGAAGGGCTTCACCTGGGGCCAGCTCCTGATGCACTGCCACAGGTGCAGGCTCTTCAGCATCTAGGCCTTGCCCCAGTTCAGCCGGCCCTGGAGGCAGGGACTCCTGTGCAGGCTGGGATTCCTCTGTTTCATCCTCCGAATCGGAATCCCAGGCCATTACAGCTGGGTTTCAAATTTCAAGGGAAATACTACATTGACAGGGCCATGCCAATGGGCTGCGCAGTAGCCTGTTCGGCATTCGAAACTTTCAGCACATTCTTGGACTGGGCCTTGCGTTTTAGGACCAATTCCATTGGGGTAACGCACTATCTGGATGATTTTCTTTTCGTGGGAAAGTCCAACACGGGGGAATGCGCCTCCTTGCTTGGGGCCTTCTCAGCTCTGGCCCAGGACTTGGGTGTTCCCCTCGCAGCCGAAAAGACCGAGGGACTGGCCACACGCCTCACGTACCTGGGTATCGAGTTGGATACAATGGCCCAGTCATCCCGCCTACCTGAGGAAAAAATTGACGCCCTTAAAGAAATAATCCGAGACGCCCTTACCCTAAGGAAGATCACCCTTAGACAAATTCAGTCCCTATTAGGTCATTTTAACTTCGCTTGCAGGGTAGTTTCCCCCGGTCGCCCCTTCTGCGCTCGCCTAACCAGGCTGTCAGTTGGTCTCAGACACCCACACCACAGGGTCCGTCTGCCCAAGTCGGTTAAGGCTGACCTGAAGGTGTGGGTGACATTTTTGGAAAACTACAATGGGGTATCTCTATGGCAGAATGTTTTAAATTTGTCATCAGACTTCCAGGTCCAATCAGACGCGGCTGGGTCTCTAGGCTTTGGCTTGTACTTCAGTTCTGAAAAGAACTGTTTGGCGCGGTGTGCAAAGCTGTATGGCCATTGAAAGAACCAGGAAACTCGTAAATCAGGCGGTAGCCCATTGGGTGCGCTTTATGTATGGCCGAGTCATTTATCATGACCGTATCCGGATCGGCGACCAAGCTTTATACCAGAATGACGGTGTCCACCTATCGGATCTGGGGAACGACATTTGGTTAGCTAGTGTCATCAAAAGCATCTGGGATTGGGGACTTCCGGGTTAGCGCGATCGACCAATGGCGGATTCCCTCCGAGCTCCGGAGGGAATCGGCTCCGCAGGATTTGGGTCTAGCCGCTGTGGCGACGCGGGGACCCTTAAAAATCACAGGCGGTGAAGCCTGTGAACCTGGTGACTTGGCAGGCACCACTTGCGCCCCCCCGACCCACGAAGGAGCCTTTTTAAAGGCTTTGGAACGGGGGACGGGGTGAGTGGCGCGGTGCTGAGAGTCGACTGCTTCTCCTGCAGAGTGAAGCCGCATGCCATGGTCGGAGAGCGCTGACTTCTTCTTATGAACAATTGGACTCTAAAGCAGCAACCCGTGAGTAGTACGAAAATTGGACTTGTAAAGAATTTATTTATTTTTTTGAATTAGGCACGATCGGGGAAGGCGCAAATAGGAAGTCCGTCTCCCCGTTTTATACATAATCTAAAGCAAGGACCAACTAACTAAGGTCGAGAGGATCTTATCTTTTTTATTGGGTAAAGACATTAATTTCACGATTTGGCAGTTTAAGTAATCTTACTGGAGGATAAGAGCTAATTTGGGGAGCTGAAGTGCCGTCCCCCCGGACCCGGGAGTGATCCGCGAGAGAGCCTGCTGAAGAGATATTGAAGAGCTTGACAGCTGTCAAATTAGCTGTCAAGACGGGAAAAGAGAACTTTGTTTTATACTGTCTCTGCTGGTTATATTCGTTACAATTTGGCTATATTTTGTTGAAAATAAGGAAAATCTGATACAAACTAACTTGATTTTTGGATTTGAACTGGAAGGATACTAAGTAACCAAAATCCCTCTAGAGGGGGTTTTGGGACATTACAAGAATGGCTGAAGGAGGGAAAATTCAAGCTAAATTGGACAGAGTGTTCTTTCTCTTGGGAAAGTTACAAGGCCAAATTGATGTTTTGGCTACCAACGTTGCAACTCTGGACTTAACAGTAAACAAATTCACTGAATTCGATAAGGACTTGATCCAGGAAGTTTATGCAGCTGGACAAGAGGAGAAATTTGAGAATCTTGAGAGTGCGGAGAAAGAAACACATGTTGTTTCTGAGGAAAAGGAAGGAGGAGATGTAATGTTGCAGACGGCAAAGGAGAGCCAGAGGCCTGACATGATGGTTACAAAGGAAAATAAGAACTTGATGATGAAAATCTGGTCTGAGCTCGAGATTGAAGAATGGAGAGATCTCCTTATGTGGAGATCTGAAGACCCAAGGATTACAAATTTGATCAAGGTGAAAGTTGGAGCTTTGGGGACATTTGGACTTGAAAGGAATAAGAAACAAGATTTGGGCTCCACTTTTAAGTATGGAGGTCTGGCTGGAAGAAACATTGTCCCTATCGGGCTAGAGCGTCTCCGAGATTTGGTGTTTAATACTAAGGACTATCAAAAAAACCGGCAGAGAGGAACTGAGAGAGAATTGAGAGCCTCGGACGTGAGATCTCCAGGCTGATAGCAGATTAAGACTGATGGACATCTGCTGGGGATTGAAACCGGGAAAGGGGACGGGATGGGGTTTGGGGATCCAAAGGGTGCATAATTATAATCCATCTTTTTTCTTTTTATGCTGTTTTGTTACTGTACTGGGAATTAGGGGTTGCCGCCACTCTCGGCGAGGTTGCCTGGAAAAACCTTTCCCTGGCTGGACAGTCCTGATTCTGCGTCTGTCTCAGTCACTGGCAGAATCGGTCAGTGGGCGTTTCCTGGACTTCTTCCAACATAAAAGTTCCTTGACGGATAGTCTCCGCCTAGCCTCCCTGCGCGGAAGTCGTCTGCGCAGGGTGGGTGTGGGCAGTGGAGGACCAATGCTCTCCCCGCTGGTCTCTGGCAAAGAGTCCTGGAGCCATCCCTCCGAAGCCCGCCTCCGCCAGCCTTTCTCCCTGGTGTAACGCTGATTTCCTTCCCCAGTCACTGAATCCCCTCCTTTCCTGCTGGGACCTTCTCCGGCATTGCTCGGGAGCCCTTCCTCCACTCCGGACTGCGATGGCAGTTCCCTGACATCCACCTCCCCCCCGGACCCCCTCCACCTCCGGCCCACTCCTTTGACCCAATCTCGTCCCTTTCCTCGGCCGACGATGCGGGGAATCCCCTGAAGGAACTGCCCCCATCCTCTGATGATTCAAACTCTACTTCCCACCTCCTCCTGTCTCCTCCCGCGGGGTAACCTTCCTAGTCCGATTCCTCTCCAGCTGACACCTCTCCTCCATCCCCTTCAGAGCCCGAAAACCCCACAAAATCTTCTTCATCTTCTGTGACTCCAAAATGCTCCTCCAGAATCTCGCTAGTGGTTTGGGTTTCCTTGGGAACCTGCTGTGAAACTCCTCCCTAAGACACTTATCCCTGATGGCCTCCGCGGGAACCCACGTGTTTTCTGACTCGGGTTCGCCCTCCCAGGCCACCAGGTACTCCACCTGGCACCCTCACCATCTTGAGTCGAGTATTTCCGTGGCTTGACTGCTAAATTCCCTCTCCTCCACCTGTGGTTGTATGGGGACTTCTCCCTCTCACCCCAGAAATTCCCGCCCCTCCCTGTATGGTGAGAGGAGAGACTTATGGAACACTGGGTGTAGTTTCATGCTGGTCGGCAACTTGAGCTTAAATGCCACGGGGTTCACCTGCTGGGTTACCTCAAAAGGTCCTAGTCGCCTTGGCCTTAACTTCTTGCACCCTCCCTTAAAGGGTAACCCTTGGGTTGACAACCATACCCGATCCCCAACCCGTATGGTTTCCCCTTCCCTGAGGTGCTTGTCTGCCTGCCTCTTGTAAGTTTCCTTGGCCCGTTCCAAGTTCATCTTAAGTTGCTGGTGTAGGGCCTCCATTTCTTCCACAAACTGCTCTGCCGCTGGTACGCTCCACCCTTCCTCCCCTCTCCCTGGGAATGCCCTGGGGTGACACCCATAATTAGCCATGAACGGGCTCATTACCGTGGACACATGTTCAGCGTTGTTGTACGCAAATTCGGCCAGCGCTAGTTTCTCCACCCAATCATTCTGCCTCTCGCTGACGTAGCAGCGCAGGTACTGTTGGAGTATACTGTTCGCTCTTCCCGCTTGCCCGTTGGTCTCCGGGTGTCTCGCCATGGAGAAGCTCACCTCGACTTGCAGCAGGCTCATGAGCTTCCTCCAGAACCGGGAAGTAAATTGTTTCCCGCGGTCAGATAAAACCCTCAAGGGGGCGCCATGCAGCCGGAATATGTGATCCACAAACAACCTGGCTGTTTCCTCCGCCGTCACCGCATGTGAGCAGGCTATGAAATGGCACATTTTTTGTCAGTAGATCGACTACCACCATGACTGCCGTTTTCCCCCTTGACTTGGGTAAATCGGTCATGAAATCTATGGACACCCCCTCCCATGGTCTTTCCGGCGTGGGTAAGGGTTCCAGTAACCCTGCGGGTGCAGCCCTCTCCCCCTTTGCCCGCTGGCAGTGGTCGCACCCCCGTACATCTTCCCGTACATCTTCCCTCACTCTGGGCCACCAGAACTGCCTGGTGACTAGCAACATGGTTTTGTGTTGACCAAAATGCCCCGCCGTCGGATTGTCGTGGAGTTGTTTGAGAACCCTACCCCTCAAGTTCTCCCCAGGTACATACAATGCTCCCTTGTAATACAGCATCCCTTCCTTTGCCTCAAAACCCCCATGGTTTTCCCCTGCTTCTCTGAGTTCTCTGATTTTGTTTTGAGCGAACTCGTCGTCTCTCGTAAGTTCGGCTAGTTCTCGTTCCCCGACCAACACTCCCCCACACACCCATCGGTCCTCGGGGATCACGTGCCTGACTTCTGGTGGTCCCTCTCCTTCCATGTACTCCGGCTTCCGGGAGAGAGCATCTGCTCTTATGTTTTCCTCTCCCGGCACGTACCGAATCTCAAAGAAAAACTTGGAAAATTATTGTGCCCACCGCACCTGTCTCTGGTTGAGCACCCGCGCTGTCCTCCAGTATTCCAGGTTCTTATGGTCCGTACACACCTGGATCTTATGCTGCGCTCCTATTAGCAAATGTCTCCAGCGTCGAAATGCTGCATAAATAGCAAGCAGTTCACGGTCATACACCGTGTAGTTTTGCTCCGATTTGCTCAGCTTCCTTGAGAAGAAGGCGCACGGCCTCCAGCTGGACTGGTTCCCCCGCTGGAGCAGTACCGCTCCGATGGCTCAGTCTGACGCATCTGTCTCCAGCCTCATTGGCTTCTGCAGATCTACGTGCAGGAGCTGCTCTTCCGCAGCGAAGGCCTTCTTTAGCTGTTCAAAGGACTGCTGTGCATCTTCCGTCCAGACGAACTTCCTTTTGCTACTGAGACAATCTGTGATGGGCGCGGTTAAGTGGGCGAAGTTCTTGATGAACTTCCGGTAGAAGTTGCTGAACCCTAGGAACCTCTGCACGTCCTTCCGGGTTTTGGGGGTCTTCCATTCCAGCACCGCCTGCACCTTGCCGGGGTCCATAGCTAGGCCCTTGTCTGACAACCTGTACCCCAGGAACTCGACCTCTCGGGCGTGGAATTGGCACTTCTCCAACTTGACCCACAACTGGTGCTTCTGTAGCCTCTTTAGCACTTCCCGGACATCTCTGACATGTTGCTCCTCGTCGTGCGAATAGATTAACACATCGTCCAAAAAGGCTACGCAATTTTTGTACAGCAGCGGCCCCAACACGTGGTGCATGAAAGCTTGAAAACAGGCGGAGCCTAATTGCAATCCAAAAGGCATAACTAAGTACTCAAAGGCCCCCAAAAGTGTGAACATGGTGGTCTTCCATTCACCCCCCTCCCTCATCCTAATCAAATTGTACGCTCCCCGAAGGTCCAGCTTGGTAAAAATCTTTCCCTGCCTTACTTGTGTTAAAATGTCGTCAATCCTGGGCATTGGAAAGGTCACGGCTTCTGACACCAAGTTTAGGGCCCTGTAATCCACGACCAATCTGGGCTGATTAGTGTCCTTTTTGTCCACAAAGAACACAGGGCTGCCCCCCACCGCCTTTGATTCTCTTATGAAACCTCTTTTCAGGTTTTTGTCAATAAAATTCCTTAACTCCAGCATTTCCCGGTCCGACATGGCGTACAGCTTACCCACCGGCAGCTAAGCCCCTGGGATCAAGTTAATTTGGCAGTCAAAGGGCCTATGGGGGGGGTAGCTTATCCACTTCCTTCTCACTGAAGACCTCCTGCAGATCAGCGTATTGAGGTGGTACCTCCCCCTTCCGCTCCACCGCCATCCCAGCCACCCTGGCCACTGCCATTCTCGGGGTTTCCCCCCCTAGGCAGTGTTCTAAACACCGTGCTGACCCAAAGGTGACTGTCCGCTGATGCCATGCCACTACTGGATCATGTAGCGCCAGCCAGCTCGTTCCTAATATGATTAGGGGTCCTGCCAGTGTGGCTACATGAAAGGCAATGGTTTCTGTGTGTCTGGAAACCTTCACTCACATTGGTGGCGTCTGGTGCGTAACTCCCCCCCCCAGCAGTTCTCTTCCATCGATAGTGGTCACCTGCATGGGAAAATCTAGGGGCAGTAGGTGGAGCTGGTGCTCTAGCGCGAAGTCCTTGCTGAAGAAATTGCAAGAACTGCCTGAGTCCAGCAGCGCCTTCACTTTAACTGGGTGTCCGTTTGGGAGTTCTAGTTCCACCTCTATGGCTATAGCTGCCTTGGGGGGGTCTGGCTGGGGCACCTTTAGTGGTTGCTGGCCTGGCTGCTGTGCCCGATGATTGGCAGCCAAGCGTTGGCGTTTCCCTGCTCCTGCTCCTTGTTTCCCTCCTCCTCACCACCAGCTGCCCCCACCATTCCTTGCCATGCCTTCCTTTGAGGGCAGACCCTGGCAAAATGTCCTGGCTGTTGGCAGAGGAAACACCTCTTGGCTGTCTTCCCCTCTTTCTTCCGCATTTCGTTGGAGTTTGAAACCCCTTGCGCGCGCGCGCCATCGATTTCCATTGGCTCCACTGGCTGGGAAGCTTGCCTCGGCATTTCAGGAATGCGGTTGTCATGCCAACGCTCTCCTCTCCCCTCCCGCTTCTCTTGCGCCCGCGCTTCCTGGCGTACTCCAATCGCAAGCACAGCCTTGGTCAGCTGATCCATCGACTGCGGGCGGGGCGGGCGGGAAAGTTCGTCCTTTACCGATGGGGCTAATCCTTCCTCAAATAACATTTGCACAGGTTCCAAGTTCAGATCCCACCCCAGTCTGTGGATAATCATCGCAAAACGTGACCAGTACTCCCTAACTGTTTGGCTCCCCTGCTTGCAAGCCATCAGTTCTCGGCGAGTCACACTTTGCTCCACCTGGCTGGAAAACATAGTATCCATGGCGCCAAAAAATTTCCTAAGGTCTTTTAAGGCAGCGTTCTGCATTGCCATTAAGGGCCTGATCCATTCCCTGGCCGCATCCTGAAGATGCCCCACAACATAAGCCACCCGCTCTCCATTGTCCTCAAAGTCATCATACTGGAGTTCCAAGGCGTACTGTACCTCCGTTCTGAATGCATTGTAGTTGCGAGGGTTCCCCCCAAACTTGTGCACCAGCCCTGGTACCTTCCTTGCGCTGGGGGTGGGCTTGCCCTGGGCATCCTTAGTCCTCCTTTCATCTAGCCGCGCCGCCAACAGAGCAACCTGCCGTTCCAAGTCTCAATTTCTCTCCTCCAGACTTGGCTCTGCCACTGCTCCCTGCTGGGCGCCTGCTCCACCGGTTTGACTCATGGTGCTGCCTGTCTTGCCGTTGTGCACAAGCAACGCCAAGGACTGACGGATTGCTGTAATGGGAATTAGGGGTTGCTTGTGCGTAAGTTGCCGCCACTCTCGGCGAGGTTGCCTGGAAAAACCTTTCCCTGGCTGGACAGTCCTGATTCTGCGTCTGTCTCAGTCACTGGCAGAATCCGTCAGTGGGCGTTTCCTGAACTTCTTCCAACATAAAAGTTCCTTGACGGATAGTCTCCGCCTAGCCTCACAGCGCGGAAGTCTTCTGCGCAGGGTGGGTGTGGGCAGTGGAGGACCAATGCTCTCCCCGCTGGTCTCTGGCGAAGAGTCCTGGAGCCATCCCTCCGAAGCCCGCCTCCGCCAGCCTTTCTCCCTAGTGTAACGCTGATTTCCTTCCCCAGTCACTGAATCCCCTCCTTTCCTGCTGGGACCTTCTCCGGCATCGCTCGGGAGCCCTTCCTCCACTCCTGACTGCGATGGCAGTTCCCTGACAGTTACTAGTATGAAAAGTGGGGAATTCGTGGAAGGGAATTTGGGTCGACTTTAGAAAAAGGATTTAAGATTTAAGAATGAACATTGATGCATAAATTTTGATGTTGTAAAAATGGTCTTTTAAATTCAACTAAATATAAAAAGGTTAAAAATTGGGGATGAGAACTTGTTGAATTAACAATTTGAATTGGAATATAAGAAGGGGAGGTGTGGGGAAGTCAGAGAAATATGTTATAGAAAAGAAGGGTTCTAAACTGTATATTTTTTCTTTTTTGTTTTTTCTTTTTGGTTTTCTTTTTGAAATGGAAAATTCTTAATAAATATCTATTTTTAAAAAAGCATCTGGGATTGGTTGCAGCTTTGAGGGTATTGGCGGCGAGCCTTTGGCTCGGGTGGCGGTTAGGCATTGGAATAATGTGTTGTGGTGTGTCGAAGTGCTAGGTGTGGCCATCGCCTATGCTTTCAATTTTTAGGGGTATTCCATTAAAGGAATCTGGCGGTCGTGTATTCTGTCCGATGCCTGCTTGGCGGGAGGCCATGGCACGACCCTCGGTGACAGCAGGGGTGAGCCTATAGTTGGATTAGCATCAACAGGCTCCACCTACTGGTGAATAAACCCACTTGTTTCGATCCAATGCCTAAGCCAATACCTTTTCATTGCTGTAATCAATAAAGTTGTGGCCTTTTCTAGCCCATCAACCTTATATCATGTGTCCTTGTGTCTTCATTTCACTTCGCGGGGGTCGGGTCCTCGAACCACAAGGACTCTCCTCCCTGAAAGAGAGGGGAGTGGTTGTCGGCGGGAGCCCGAGCGCCGCCCAGCAGGGGCGTTGCCCCCTGCCTCCAGCTCACCTGGCTGGCGCTCACGCCCCCCCCCGGTGGCCACCCAACCAGGTGCCGCGGAGGGGGCGTGTTCAGCAGCCCTTTGCTGCAACGCCAGCCACTCCCTGGCCTCATTCCTCATCGTCGTCCCGTCGCGAGTCACCCACCCTCCACTCCCTTTTAGTTAGGGCTTAGGTCATTGGCCTTGCTATGGACCTTAGGTTTTGATGCTTCGTTCTTTGCTTGAATTCCCCAGAATTCCCCCTCGCTCTCTAAACCGAAAGCACAAGCATTTCCTCCACCCTCTAGAAATAATGTAATAGCTTAAGGAATCATTTACCTCGAGAGAAACAGAGACTCCTGCAGCAATACCCAATCTTCAAAGTTGAACAATCATCACCTGGACGTCCTCACTGAGCATCGACGCCAAAAGGTAAGCAGAGCATCCCGATTTGTTTGGGTCTCTTACAAAAACAGCATTTGTGAAATGAAACAACTGACTTCGCGAATGAGATATCTACTTAATGGTGACTGGCAAATTTTGCAGACTGGCATTCTAGGACAGTTGCCTTGGAGGAAACTTCTCTGTCACAAAATGACAGTACACTTCTCTACTTAATGAGGTCAAGGCGAACAAGTGAAATGTTGAGGGCTAGTCACTTGTGGGCTTATTTGCAAAGCTACGGTAGGCCCTGCATTATTTTCAGCATGGTGGCTAAGTTTTGATTTGTAACCAGAAATTCCTAGAGGTCTTTCCTAAAGCAAAGACACATAGAATTGCGCTGTTCCTCTGTAAGAAAAAGAAATAAAAATCTTTTGTTATAGTTTTATCTGTCTCCCAAATATGATGGGGGAAATTTATTCTGGGGCTCAGCACTAATACATGTTTCTTGTACTACGTGCAAAGGGGTTTCTCGATCATGCCCATTTTGGACTTTCTGAGGACTGAAAAAACCCTGAATTTAAAGGGCAAAAGGCCCAGGAGAACAATGGGGTGGGAAGTATCTCATCTGAAGGCCCATATATTCATGGGGAGACAGGGTGATGCAAATCTACTCTAGACTGCAAATTCTGCTCTGGTGCAGGCAAGTCCTAAGTTCATAGTGTGGACACAGCCAGCCTCCAAAGCTGCTTTAGGCTGCAATTCTAAACCCACTTGCCTGAGAGGAAGCCCCACCAAATTCAATCAGACTTACAGTTGTACCTTGGTAGTCAAACGGCTTGGCTCCCAAACGCCGCAAATCCAGAAGTGAGTGTTCCAGTTTTTCGGAAGCCAAATGTCCGACGCGGCTTCCGCTTGAGTGCAGGAAGCTCCTGCAGCCAATCAGAAGCTGCGCCTTGGCTTTCAAATGGTTTTGGGAGGCGAATGGACTTCCGGAACGGATTAAGTTCGAGAAGCAAGGTACCACTGTATTGAAAACATAATATCACAATTAAATTATATGAAAATGATATGAAGTGGAATTATGAATGATATATAACTTATACTTTTAGAAGATACCTGAAGGCAGCCCTGTTTAGGGAAGTTTTTAATGTTTGATGTTTTATTGTATTTTTAATATTTTGTTGGAAGCCTCCCAGAGTGGCTGGGAAAACCCAGCCAGATGGACGGGGTATAAGTAATAAATGATGATGATGATGATGATGATGATGATGAAAATAGTATAGGAATTAATACCAAAAAATACTACACCCCATTCCCTGCAAAAAGAAGGACGCCCTAAAAACAAACTGAGCACACCTCTTATATCAATCGGCAATGGGAACAGGAGATGGACCTTTCCATTAATTATATGTGGGCAGATCCACATAAAACATAGACTATGAACTGCCGAAATCTACCTGGCAGGGGAGGAAATGTGCAATTGGGACTCCAGGGAACTTTGACACACTGCTGTGCTGTTTTGTCCAAACTTGTTCTGCTTTCACTTTTGTTTGGGCGCCGTAAGTGCTGTTCCTGTTTCTCTTATCATAATGCCAAGGTCTCCATCAAAAGCAGAAATTGCGTGCACGAAAGTTGAAGCAACTTCTACAGAACAGAAACACAACGTGGCATTGTCTCATCGGTCTTGATCCATCAAGGGTGCTCTATTGTGTGCACGAAACATACCAGAGCTGCTGGGTGCGATGGCTATCAGGGCTTCAAGTAAAAGTAGTGATTATTTATTTCACCACTGAGGGAGGGTGGCACTCTGCGCATGCTCAGGCACTCACTCGTTTATGATGGCTTGAACATGAGAGGTAAGCAGAACAGCCGTGCACAAAGGCAGCATACCTCTAACGTAAGAACATAAAAAGAGCCTGCTGGATCAGGCCAATGGCCCAACTATTCAAGCATCCTGTTCTCACAGAAGCTGAGCAGATGTGTGTGGAAAACCCATAAAAATAAAATATCAGGGATGGGCAATCTGTGGCCATACAGATGGTCTCAGCCAGCATGGCTAATGGTCAGGGATGGTGGGCATTGCAATATACCGTTTTTTTCGCCCTATAGGACACACTTTTTCCGCTCCAAAAATGAAGGGGAAATCTGTGTGCGTCCTATGGGGCGAATGCAGGCTTTCGCTGAAGCTTGGAGAGCGAGAGGGGTCGGTGCGCACCGACCCCTCTCACTCTCCAGGCTTCAGGAACCTATCAGCAAGCCTGGGGAGCTCACGGGAGTTCCCACAGGGCTCCCTAGGCTGCGGATAGCAGCCTGCTGCCGGGAGCGCGGGGCGCCCTGAAGCAGATATACAGTGTGGAATTATAGTCCTGTAAGGAATCTGCTAGAATGCTGAGGGTTTTTTTCATGTGGATTTGGAATTTGATAGTACAGTGATTCATTGGTTCTCGAATGTAATCCGTTCCGGATTAGATTAGATTAGATTTATTGCGGCCATTGGCCCATATCGAAACAATACATCAGAATTTATCCATAAACAATACAGTTTAAACAGTTCCAAGTTAAAACACCCATATAGTGTTGGGAAACTGCCAGGGAGATAGTGTCCATCATGAGCCCCCAAGCCGGAGTTCTGGACGTCCATCGGCCTCCCGTAGTCACGCAGATCCAACAGTTAGGGGCACAAAGCCTTAGAAATTCCTAGCCACATTCCTAGGCTGGTGCACCCTCTTGCAGCAGAAAGCACAGTCAAAAGCTTGCACCGCAGAAGAGCAGAAGAGCATATTTACAGACTTTATTTAGCGTTTAACAGAACAAAAGAAAATGTGACCGTTCTGTGTCAGCATCTCTGGCCGTCTGGCAAAAACGAAAGGAATATCAGAACATAAACATCCTGTGAATAGGACATGCGCAGACTCTGTGACTCCCAAAGCCTGCTCCCTTTAAGGTGGAACGGAAATATCCTAACATCCTCCCCCTTTTCGTGTAACCTGTTGTACCTGTGGTTCACCCAATTGCAACCTTTGTACATAAACCTTAAGTTGTTCTTAGACAACAGATCAGCAGGAATTTCATTTCCTGCCATGTAGGACACCCGAATCAGTCCTTTCTGAATACACTCTCTTGCACGATGTAGTTTAATCTGCAAGTACTTGGTTCTCTGCTTGCAACTCTCGGAGTTCAGCAAAGCCAAACACGATCTATTGTCTTGATACACTTGTACAGGACATTTCACAGACACTCTGATGTCCTTAAACAGTTGCATCAACCATTCACAATCCATGAGTGAAAATGACAGAGCATTGAGTTCTGCTTCACAGGAACTTAGGCTCACTGTTGTCTGCTTCTTGCACAACCAGTCAAACAGGCAGTGGTTGTACATGTAGCATACTCCAGAAGTGCTTGTACCATCCGTGGTGTCACTTCCAAAACTAGCATCAGCAAAGATTTCAAGACCTCCAGTCTTCTGACTGGTGAACCTCAGCCTGTAGTGCATAGTCCCTTTCAAATAGCGGGCTATGCGCTTCAGAGCTTTCCAATCCTGAACCGTAGGATTGTTGGCATGTCTGCTAAGCAGATTACAGCTTACAGCTATGTCAGGTCTTGAACATCTGGCAATGAAATTCAGCTTGCCTAGAATGCATCTGTATAGCGTTGTGTCAGAAAACGCTTCAGCAGTACTGTCTACCTGGTAACCTGTCACCATCGGTGTGTCTGCTGGGTTTGCATCAACCAAATTCAACCTGGTTAACACATCAGCAATTTTCTGTGTTTGGTGTACCAGAAAATTACCTGCTTGGTCCTTCTCCACCTGCAGAGAAAGATAGTTGGACACCTCACCAAGATCCTTCATGTCAAAGTGCTCCTTCAGCTGAGCTAGGGTGCTTTGATAAAAAGCCTGATTCTTCCAAAACATCAGAAGATCATCAACAAAACATAAACAATACAGTTTGTTTTGCCCCTCCTCCTTGACAAACACACATGGATCAGCTTTGCCCTGGTGAAAACCTAGAGAAAGCAATGTCTCAGTGAGTTTTGTGTTCCAACACCTGGCACTCTGCTTGAGACCATATAAGGATTTCCGCAGTTTACAGACCATTCCCTTCTGTATCTCCATCCCATCAGGTGGAGGCATGTACAGCTCCTCCCCCAAAATCCCGTACAAAAAAGCTGTATTAATGTCGTGGTGGGAAACATGCAGTTTCTCCTCCGCAGCGACCTTGAGCATCAGCCGAATGCTCTCATATTTGACCGTGGGGGAGTAGGTCTCGTGGTAATCCTGTCCTGGTACCTGTGAAAAACCTCTGGCAACCAATTTGGCTTTGTATCTGACTACCTTGCCATTCTGGTCTGTCTTGGCCTTGAAGACCCATTTGCTGCCAACCAGTCTCATTCCTGGGACTACCGGTACCAATTCCCAAGTTTGGTTCCTGTTCAAGGAATCAACTTCAGCCTTCATGGCATTAAGCCAAGGCTCAGCATCTTTAGAGGTCAACTCCTGAACCTCTTTGAAGCTTGAAGGTTCCCACACCTTCTCTGAGCTACTAAGAACAGCAGTTGCTGTCTTAGCAAACTCATCAGCATACCTCTTTGGAGGTCTGCCTTTGGTCGCCCTTTCAGACCTACGTACTAGACGCAAGTCTTCTGGACTCATCTCCTCTTTCTTAGGAGAAAAATGACCAATGGTGAACAGTGGTTCTTCCAGTTCATTGTCAGACGCATCAGATGGTCTGACTGAGGCCTTTGCGCTCTTGTAGTCTGCTGTGTCATCACTGTCACTGACACTAGCAGCAGCAGCAGCGCCGCCCACTGAACTGGAATCCGAACTCTGATCATCATCCTCATAATCCTCATCATCATCATCCTCATCATCATCATCAGCATCCTCAGCTTTAGCTGCTTGCTTGACATCACCTTCATCCTCCTCGGGGTAACTCTGGAAAATTCCCACATTTTCCCCCCACTTAGGATTGTACTCAACACTCCTTGTGAACTTAATGGACTTAGAGTCAGTCATCCATACCCTGTATGCACCTTTTTCGTACCCCATGAACAAACCATGTGCCCCACGCTTCCCAAGCTTGTTGGTTTGTTGTGTGCGTACCCACATGTCCGAACCAAAAATTCTCATGTGTTTGGTGTTGGGTTTCTTTCCAAACATCTTCTCATAGGGGGTACAACCAATGGGTGATGACAATCTGCGATTATAACTGTAAACCAAATTCCCCAAAGCCTCCCCCCAAAACTTATCAGGGAGATTGGCATCATGCAACAAGGTTTTTATTCCTTGCAGCAATGTTTGATTTGCTCTCTCCGCAAGACCATTCATCCATGGCGATCTGGGCGTTGACATGTCATGCTGGATTCCCTTCTCAGTCAGGAAAGCTTCAAACTGCTGAGAAGTGAACTCCCCGCCCCGATCAGTAAACAAGCAAGAAATACGTTTACCGTGCACATTTTCCAACCAAGCACAGAATTCCCTAAACTTTGGAAACGCTTGCGATTTCTGTTCGAGCAAATACACATGAATGTACCTGGAAAAAGAATCAATCAGAATCATGAAGTACCTTGCTCCTCCTAAAGAGGGCGCAAGTGGCCCAACCAGGTCCGCATGTACTAGCTGGTAGGGTTTGGAAGCCTGCCTGCTAGACTCCTTGCCTTTTGGAGCAACCTTCACCTTGTTCTCTGCACAAGATACACATTTCATGTGAAATTTACAGGGTTTGATGTTCAAACCTTCAACCACCTCTGGCATCTTGGCCAGTGCCTTCCAAGAGAGGTGACCAAACCGTCGATGCGCATCATGAATGCAACCTGCATGAAGAACTTTGTTAGTTTGTGCAACACAACAAGAATCAGCATTAGATACAACAGCAGTGTCATCATACGTTATATGGAACAAACCATCCATAAACTTTGCATGCAAATAGTCCTCTTTGCCTTTACTGATGACACAGACGCTCCTCTTGAAGGAAATCTGAAAACCACGTCCAGTAAGCTGTGGGACGCTCAACAAGTTGCTCGCAGCTCCTGGAACATACAGTACACCGCTGATGGTTGTGTGCAAACTTGCAAGTTTCACAGTCCCTTCTCCTGCAATTTGCAACGTCCTTCCATCAGCCAGGTGGATCTCACCTTCCTGGGGCTTGAAGGAGATAAAGAGATGCCTGTCCTTGGAAACATGGCGGGTGGCACCTGAATCCACAATAAACCTGCCTTTGGCTGTTGGAGCAGTCCTTACAGCAAGCAAACCCTTGTTTTCCTGCGGCGTGGGCTTTTGCAGCTTGCCCCCCTGCTGCTCCTGGCCAGCAGATGTGCCTTTAGCCTTTGGTGAAGCTGTGCCAGCAAGCAAAACCTTGCTTTCCACTGGCGGGGGCTTTTGCAGCTTGCCCCCCTGCTTCTGGTCAGCAGACGTGCCTTTAGCCTTTGGTGAAGCTGTGCCAGCAAACAACGCTTTCTTTTTCCCTTGCGCGGGCTCTTCACCCTCCCTCTGCTCCTGGCCATCTGCAGATGTCTGCCTGTATTTACCTCTGCCTTTCCGGCCTCTGCAAAGGCGATGGCCTTGGTTCCCATGAGAAACAGAGCTCTCAGCTGCCGACTCCTTGGCTCCCCCTGGAGGCTGGAATGCCGTCTGGGATGACGTGACGGTCAGCTCCCCCTGCAGCTTGCAACCGGTGCCCTCAGCATCCCTGCACTCAATCGCATTCTGGGAAACAGCTAGGACCTCCGATGCAGTCAAACTCTGGGCTGGGATTATTGGCTTGTGAGCTTTCAACAAAGCAGACCACATTCCACGTGCAGTGGTGTTGCCAGCCAGCGTCTTAATTTCCTCAAGAGATACGGATAAGACTATTACGTCAATCGCTTTCGAATTCTGCGATTTCCATCTCTCTGTCAGAGGAACTGGGGGGGCTTCAGAAACAACATGCCACACCCCAAACTGACGTAGCAAACTCTCACACCATTTTGCCCAGGTGTCATAATTCTGCCCATGTAACTTAGGGGATTCAGCATCTCCAGAAGCTTGGAAAAATTCCATTCCAGCTTTTGCTTTGAGCCGTGAGCCCTATGCCTTCAAAGACTCCTTATCTTGGCAGCCCATTAATCACGAAGCCTTTCTGGCTCGGCTCCCAGGCCAATTAATCTGCCGGAGATCAAAGACTCCTTGCCGAGGTAAAAACAGGAAAACGTCCCTTCCTTTCGCTTTCCCCACATACCTCAAACGCAGTCTGTTGCAGCTTTACTCTCCTGTAGGTGCCGTGAATCTGGGCCCGAAACCTTGTTGTTGGGAAACTGCCAGGGAGATAACGTCCATCTGAGCCCCCAAGCCGGAGTTCTGGACATCCATCGGCCTCCCGTAGTCACGCAGATCCAACAGTTAGAGGCACAAAGCCTTAGAAATTCCTAGGCTGCATTCCAGGGCTTGGTGCACCCTCTTTCAGCAGAAAGCACAGTCAAAAGCTTGCATCACAGAAGAGCAGAAGAGCATTATTTACAGACTTTATTTAGCGTTTAACAGAACAAAAGAAAACACGTCCATTCTGTCAGCGTGTCTGAGCCGACTGACTAAAAACGAAAGGAATATCTGAACCAAAACATCCTGTGATCAGGACATGCGCAGACTCTGTTGCTTACAAAGCCTGCTCCCTTTAAGGTGGAACGGAAATATCCTAACAGGGTTTCTGTTGAGGCAGGTGATTAGCTGTGGGAAGAGCTTATCAGAGCTTGCAGGGCAGCAGCGCGCGCAGTTTGATCCATCGTGTAGATTTAGGGGAACTAGTCTCAAACGTTTGTTGGGGGAGACCTAGGGTTTTTTTGTGGGAGGAGTTATTTGTCCTGTCTTCACGCTTTTTATGATGGAGGACCGCTGTAGCCACCCCCAATGACACATTCTCAAGATGGAGGGGGAGGGAACAGCTGCAGTCGCCTGCGGTTCCTGCGCAATGTTTGCCATCTTGCCAAAGGTTGCAGGCAGCTTTACCTGTAGCAATTGCATGTTGATTGCCCTCTTAAAAGACAAAGTCCAGCAACTGGAGGAACGTGTAGCTACGCTCCAAAGAATTAGAGAGCTGAAGCTCTTCTTGGAAGCAACAGAGCACACCGTCTCCACCAAGGAGGAGACAGGGGACTCCCCTGAGAAGGAGGCTAGTTCACCAACACAGGAGCCAGATATATGGAGAAACGTGACTCAAAGAAGTAGGAGGCCCAGGGTTCGCTCTGATTGTTTAGAAATACACAATCGCTTTGAGGTCCTCTCCCCTAGCATGGAAGACGAAGAGCAGACTCCATTTGAGGATCTCTCCCTCATTACAGTCGATCAGGTATATGAAGACGAGCAGCAAAGTCAGTCCTCAGGGAATGTGCAGGCGACCTTGGAACGGACAGCTCACGGAAGAACCCCGACCAAACCTAAGAGGAGGCGTGTAGTGGTGATAGGGGATTCCCTACTGAGGGGAACAGAAGCAGTGATCTGTAGGCCTGACAAGATGTCTCGGGAAGTGTGCTGACTCCCGGGGGCTAAGATCCAAGATGTAACTGAACGACTGCCAGACTTAAGGTTATATTATGAAGCTGCAGCCTTCTGCTGGATGAAAGATTGGATTTTGTTAGAAAACACTGATGTCCTGGATCTGGAAGGCTTTAATAATTCGTTAGGTTGGCATGTGTATTTGTGGTATGACAAGGCAAAAACATATGGAATGTTCAAAAACCATATTGTCAGAAAAGCAATATTTATGGTCTGGAAAAAATACAAAGACTTATTAGAAAGCAAAACTCCGAGGTGGGTATCACCAATAGAGGCCAAGGCTCGGAAAAAACCCAATATGGAGGCCGGTTGGCCGAAATATTGGGAAATAATAGAAAACATTGGAGACAACTGGAGGTTGCAGAGCTTTGAAAAGTTAAAGGGTAAAGTGCAAGATTGGTTTCATTATGCCCAAATTAATGAGGTTTTTAAGCTAGATAAAAAAACAGGATTCCAGGTGGAAAAATCGAAACTTGAGACAGAATTGTTAGAACCAAGGACCAAGTTATTATCGAGAATGTATAACTTGCTGCTTAAATGGAACACTCAGGATGAGACAGTTAAATCAGCCATGATAAAATGGGCCCAGGACATTGGTTATAACATCATGTCCGAGGACTGGGAAAGGTTATGGACCACCGGTATGAAGTTTACGGCATGTAATGCCTTGAAAGAAAACATTATGAAAATGGTATACAGGTGGTACATGCCCCAGTCAAGCTTGCTAAGATTTACCATTTGTCCGATAATAAATGCTGGAAATGTAAGGAGGCTGAAGGGACATTCTTTCACCTCTGGTGGACCTGCCCAAGAGTGAAGGCCTTCTGGGAAATGATATATAACGAGTTAAAAAAGGTGTTTAAATACACTTTCCCTAAGAAACCGGAGGCATTCCTCCTGGGCATTGTCGGCCAGAAGGTGTTAAAGAAGGATAGAACTCTTTTCATGTATGCCACCACAGCAGCAAGGATTCTTATCGCCAAGCATTGGAAGACTCAAGATTTGCCCACACTGGAGGACTGGCAGACGCAACTGATGAACTACATGGAACTAGCTGAGATGACTGCCAGGATCCGAGATCTGGGAGAAGAAGCAATGGAAGAGGACTGGAAAAAATTTAAGGACTATTTGCAAAAGTATTATAAATTATATGAACTCTGAGATGCCGCATGACTTGGAAGGTTAGCCCCAGCAATGAGAGTGGATTATATAAGAAATTGGATAATATTTAGGAAAGAACCAAAGTTTAAATGTGTAAAAACAATAATATGCTATATTTCTAGAGTAAATGGAGAATAAGGGATTTAAACTTAAATTGCAATTGAAAGTACAAAGAAACACATGAAACAAGGGTATAACTTGCTGATAATTTTTATTGTTAAGAATGCATTGGGCGGGAGATGTGGGGAAGTCCGATAGAAATTTGAAAAAAGTTGTTGAAATGGTCTGGATTTTCTGTCTTTTCTTCTTTTCTATTTTCTATGTTTTTTCTTTTTTCTGTTGTATGTGTAATTGGAAAAATGTAATAAAAATTATTATAAAAAAAAAAGTAACTGAACGACTGCAAGGAATCATAAAACCCACTGACAAATACCCCTTCCTCTTGGTTCATGTGGGAACCAATGACACTGCAAGCAATAGCCTCCAGAAGATCAAAAGAGACTACGAGGCCCTCGGCAGGAAATTGAAGCAACTAAATGCACAAATTGTCATCTCATCTGTCCTCCCAGTTGAACGACGTGGCCCAGGGAGAGAGGGAAAAATAGTGGAAGTGAACAGCTGGCTTCGCAAATGGTGTAAACAGGAACGGTTTGGATTCTTAGATCACGGACTGCAGTTTCTTGAAGATGGACTTCTGGCAAGTGATGGGCTGCACCTCACAACGGTTGGGAGAAATGTTTTTGCCAAGAATCTCAGAAACCTCATCAGGAGGGCTTTAAAATGACTAATGTGGGGGAGGGAGACAGTGCTCCTGAAGGTAGGAGTCCATCAATTGATGAAGATGATCATCCAAATGTCATAGACCAAATGGAGCAAACAGCACGCAGACCTAGTGGTGGGAGGAAAAAATCCTTAAATAAGAGACACGGTGGAATGATTAATGGACTTCAATGTCTGTACACTAATGTGCAAAGCATGGGAAATAAACAAGATGAGCTTGAGCTCTTGGTACAACAAACTACATATGACATAATAGGCATCACTGAAACCTGGTGGGATAAGTCCCACGATTGGAATGTAATAATGGGGGGATACAATCTATTTCAGAGAAACAGACCAGACAAGAAAGGAGGAGGAGTGGCGTTATATGTCAGGGATGTGTATACCTGTGAAGAGATCCAAGATTTAGAACCTCAATGCCAAAGTGAGAGCATTTGGGTCAAAATTAAGGGAGAGAAGAATAACAGTGACCTCATTGTGGGAGTTTACTATAGATCCCCAAGCCAAACGGAGGACATAGATGATGCCTTCCTGGAACAGATGGCCAAGCATGCAAAAGGAAGGGAGATAGTAGTAATGGGGGACTTCAATTACCCACATATTTGTTGGATGTCAAACTCAGCCAAGAGCATACGGTCAAACAGATTCCTCACTGGCCTTGCAGACAACTTCATTGTCCAGAAAGTGGGAGAAGCAACAAGAGGAACAGCCATTTTAGATCTGGTCAATACCAGGGAAGATTCTGGAGTAGATCAACAGCCATTTTAGATCTGGTCAATACCAGGGAAGATTCTGGAGCAGATCATTAAGCAAACAGTCTGTGAGCACCTAGAAAGGAATGCTGTGATCACCAATAGTCAGCATGGATTTCTGAAAAATAAGTCTGAAAAATAAGTTTGAAAAATAAGTCTGAAAAATAAGTTCCCTTCATCTACCAGGCTTGTAATTCTGTCAAAAAACGAGATCAGGTTAGTCTGACACGACTTATTTTTCAGAAATCCATGCTGATCTGCTCCAGAATCTTCCCTGGTATTGATGTCAGACTGACTGGGCGGTAATTATTTGGGTCCTCTCTTTCCCCCTTTTTGAAAATAGGGACAACATTTGCCCTCCTCCAGTCTGCCGGGACTTCGCCTGTTCTCCAGGAATTCTCAAAGATGACTGCCAGTGGTTCTGAGATCACATCTGCCAGTTCTTTTAATACTCTTGAATGCAGTTCATCTGGCCCTGGAGACTTGAATACATCTCAATTAGCCAAGTATTCTTGTACTATCTCCTTAGTTATTCTGGGCTGTGTTTCCTTTGCTGAATCATTTGCTCCAAATTCTTCAGGTCGGGCATTGTTTTCTTTATCAGAGAAGACTGAGGCAAAGAAGGCATTGAGGAGTTCAGCCCTTTCTGTGTCCCCTGTTTGCATTTCACCAACTTCTCCTCTGAGTGACCCCACTGTTTCTTTGTTCTTCCTTTTGCTACGAACATACCCATAAAAGCCTTTTTTGTTGCTTTTAACCTCTCTAGCAAGCCTGAGTTCATTCTGTGCTTTAGCTTTTCTGACTTTGTGTCTACACGTGCTGGCTATTTGTTTGAATTCCTCTTTGGTGGTTTCCCCCCTT
Source organism: Podarcis bocagei (assembly GCF_964188305.1). Taxonomy (NCBI): domain Eukaryota; kingdom Metazoa; phylum Chordata; class Lepidosauria; order Squamata; family Lacertidae; genus Podarcis; species Podarcis bocagei. Next base: position 58,207,911 of record NC_138131.1, on the reverse strand, counting down.
TTCCATTTTTTGTACACATCCTTTTTTAATCTTAACTCAGTTAAAAGTTCTTTAGATAGCCACCCTGGCTTCTTTAGGCACCTTCCATGTTTCCGTCTCATTGGTATTGCCTGACGTTGTGCTTTTAGTATCTCCCTCTTAACAAACTCCCAGCCATCATGAACTCCCTTTCCTTTTAGTATTACTGTCCATGGGATCTCACCCAGCACTTCCCTAAGTTTTATGAAGTCGGCTTTCTTAAAGTCAAGAAATTGAGTCCTAGTATGCTTGGCTGCTCCTTTCCGCTGTATAGTAAACTTCAGAAGAGCATGAACACTCGCGCCGAATGATCCTTCCACTTCTACCCCACTAACCAGGTCATCAATATTGGTTAGGACCAGATCTAAAATGGCTGTTCCTCTTGTTGCTTCTCCCACTTTCTGGACAATGAAGTTGTCTGCAAGGCCAGTGTGGAATCTGTTTGACCGTATGCTCTTGGCTGAGTTTGACATCCAACAAATATGTGGGTAATTGAAGTCCCCCATTACTACTATCTCCCTTCCTTTTGCATGCTTGGCCATCTGTTCCAGGAAGGCATCATCTATGTCCTCCGTTTGGCTTGGGGATCTATAGTAAACTCCCACAATGAGGTCACTGTTATTCTTCTCTCCCTTAATTTTGACCCAAATGCACTCACTTTGGCTTTGAGGTTCTAAATCTTGGATCTCTTCACAGGTATACACATCCCTGACATAAACTGCAGTCCGTGATCTAAGAATCCAAACCGTTACTGTTTACACCATCTGCGAAGCCAGCTGTTCACATTCAACATGAAGGACTGTCAGACTTTGATCTTTGGGGTTGGCTACTCAAATTAGCCAACCCCAAAGATTGTCGAAGGCTGGCTTCGACAACTACTCAAAGGGATCGTTTTGACCCTAGGCACCTAGGGTTTTAGACCCCCCCCAACTGTCAATCACTGTGCTCTGCAGGAAAAGGCCTCCTGCAGATACCCTCTTATTAAGAGGTGTGTTCTGCAAAATACAGGAGTCGCACCTTTAGTTTTGTGGCACCTGGCCTTTGGAATGCCCTTCCCTTGAATATTACATTTAGCAGGAGCTTGGACTAGACGACTCTACAATTTTGTGATTCTATGACTGGAGAGGTGCCACCTCTTTTTGGTACCAGTTGAAGACCTTCCTCTTCCAACAAGCCTTTTAAGATTAAATATTTCCCAGTCTGCATCTCTACTGGAATGGTATGTTTTTAAGAGGTTTTTATCATTTTATCACGTTTGCTGCCTTGGGCAACTTTGGGATAGAAGTTTAATAAACAAAAAAAAAAACCAAACAAACAAACAAATACATTAATAAAAAAAGTCCCTGACAAGAATACCACTGAATGCAGGAAGAGCAGAGGACTGGAGTTATAGGAACTAATTCATCTTTTTCTCTCTTAGTCCACTTCTATTTTACTTTGATCCATTTTTAAATCTGTGAGTCCTTTGATTCCCTTTGGCAACAGAATCGATTTTTGGAGCAAAGGGTGAGCTGCTGAAAGGAGAGCTATTTATTTTTCCACTATTTATTTTTCAGGTTTCTGAGATTCTTGGCAAAAACATTTCTCCCAACCGTTGTGAGGTGCAGCCCATCACTTGCCAGAAGTCCATCTTCAAGAAACTGCAGTCCGTGATCTAAGAATCCAAACCGTTCCTGTTTACACCATTTGCGAAGCCAGCTGTTCACTTCCACTATTTTTCCCTCTCTCCCTGGGCCACGTCGTTCAACTGGGAGGACAGATGAGATGACAATTTGTGCATTTAGTTGCTTCAATTTCCTGCCGAGGGCCTCGTAGTCTCTTTTGATCTTCTGGAGGCTATTGCTTGCAGTGTCATTGGTTCCCACATGAACCAAGAGGAAGGGGTATTTGTCAGTGGGTTTTATGATTCCTTGCAGTCGTTCAGTTACATCTTGGATCTTAGCCCCGGGGAGTCAGCACACTTCCCGAGACATCTTGTCAGGCCCACAGATCACTGCTTCTGTTCCCCTCAGTAGGGAATCCCCTATCACCACTACACGCCTCCTCTTAGCCATATATCTGGCTCCTGTGTTGGTGAACTAGCCTCCTTCTCAGGGGAGTCCCCTGTCTCCTCCTTGGTGGAGACGGTGTGCTCTGTTGCTTCCAAGAAGAGCTCCAGCTCTCTAATTCTTTGGAGCGTAGGTACACGTTCCTCCAGTTGCTGGACTTTGTCTTTTAAGAGGGCAATCAACATGCAATTGCTACAGGTAAAGCTGCCTGCAACCTTTGGCAAGATGGCAAACATTGCGCAGGAACCGCAGGCGACTGCAGCTGTTCCCTCCCCCTCCATCTTGAGAATGTGTCATTGGGGGTGGCTACAGCGGTCCTCCATCATAAAAAGCGTGAAGACAGGACAAATAACTCCTCCCACAAAAAAACCCTAGGTCTCCCCCAACGAACGTTTGAGACTAGCTCCCCTAAATCTACACGATGGATCAAACTGCGCACGCTGCTGCCCTGCAAGCTCTGATAAGCTCTTCCCACAGCTAATCACCTGCCTCAACAGAAACCCTGCCCCCTCTGACCTTTGCACAGGGAGAACAGCTAATCAGCCACAAAGAAACACACACACACAAGAAAACCCTTTTTGCTCTTCCTTCAACTGCTGCCCTGCGAACGGCGATCTGGCACTTCTCCCTCTTTACCTTGAGCGCGGCCTCCTGGAACCTGGTCAGTACGGTGTGGAGGCGCTCGAACAGCTGCTGGTGTGAGTCTGCGGACACCAAGACATCATCAAAATATGGTACCATGCCCGGAAGCCCTTGCAGGAGACGCTCCATAAGGCTTTGGAAGATCCCAGGAGCCACATTTACTCCGAACTACAAACGGCGGCAACAGAATGCCCCTCGGTGGGTGACGATTGTCGGGGCTTCAGCGGTGGCATCATCGACGGGCAGTTGTTGATGGGCTTGGGCAAGGTTCAGCTTAGCAAAGACCTTACCCTCATCCAAGGAACGCAGCAGGTGTTGAACAATAGGAACCGGGTAAGCGTGCTGCTGAAGTGCCTTGTTGATTGTGCACTTGTAGTCGGCGCAGATTCTCACCAACCCATCCGGCTTGACAGGCGTGATGATGGGGGTTTCCCACTTGGCGTGGTCAACTGGCTCCAAAACTCCTTGGGCGATCAGCTTGTCCAATTGTTCATCCACCTTAGCCTTGAGAGCAAAGGGAACCCGGCGTGGCTTTAGCTTGATGGGGGCGACTTGTGGATCAAGGCTAAAGGAGATGGGCGTACCTGTATATTGCCCCAAGTGCCGTCAAAAACCTCAGCAAAGTCTTTGACCAGATCCTCAGTCTCTGCGTTAGAGATGCAGTTGATGCTGGTGACTTCCATCAAACCAGTCTAGCCCTAGGAGGCTTGGCCGCTGAACTTCGACCACCACCAGTCAGAGCAGGCCTGAAAAATCCTTGAAGGTGATCTGGAACCGGCCAACGCCTACCACGGGAATGTTGTTTCCCTGGTAGTCTCTCAGGTGTACACGGTGAGAGTCGAGTTGCCTTTTAGACACTCTGGGTACCAGTCTTTTGATGGTGCTCCAAGACACGATGGACAGGGCAGACCCAGTGTCAATCTCCATGTCACATGGAGCTCCTTCAATGAGCACCGTGACGTTTAGCTTGCGTCGCGTAGGCGAGTCGGTTTGGCCAATAGTGGTTCCAGACGGGCAGTGGCAGTTGGTGAGAGCGAAACAGCTTTCCTTGGCGGACTGGAGTGAAGACTTGGACTTGTGAGGCAGTGAAGGGGGGGTGCCGGACGGAGCCAATCGGCAGACCTTAGCAATGTGGCCCCTTCTGGAACACTTCTGACAGATGGCATCTCTGAATGGACACTTGGCACGGGAATGGTTGCCTCCGCAGCCGGCATATTCCGATTGACCTTTGGACTTCTGTTGGAACTTCCTGCGCTCCCGCTTTATCTGGTGCACGTCATCGTCTTCACTGGAGGATGCCTCATCACTGCTGGCCTCTTCATGATGCACTGGAACTGGCTTCCTAGCAAGACGTGGGCTGCTGGCTTGAGGATCAGCAGCTTCCGAGGCCACGGCCTCCTCAATGGCTTTCTGCAGCGTGAGGTCTGGTTTGGCGAGGAGACACCGTTGCAGACAGATGTCCCGGACCCCGCAGGCGAATCGATCCATCAGGGCACCGTCTAAGTCTCAGAACTTGCAGTGCATTGCAGCCTGTCGCAGGGTGGTGGTGTAGTTGTTGATTGACTCCCCTGCTGCCTGGTTCCGGTGGTAAAACGCATGGCGGGCAGCAATCTTGGATGGCTTTGGCGCGTAGTGGTTGCGGAGCTTCTCTTGAATCGTGTCCCACGGAGCTGCCTGGACTGCTTCAGGTGCAAGCTGCTTCAGGTGCAAGCAATGCTCAGGCCATCTCAAACACCTCAGGCCCACAGAGGATTCTTCTTTCTATGTAGATGGAACCCAAAACAACCTGTTTTGCTTTGTTTAGCCTTATTACACTTCGCTTTGCTATTTGTGGGTGAATGAACAATTTGTTCAGGACCTGAGACAGTGGTGGGCAACCCAAATTCCCTTCTAAATTCCCTTCCTGGCAGGAACTACATGGTACAGCGCTGCAGATCTATGCTCTGCATTCTTCAGTCTCCCTCTAGTCCCTGAGAGTCAATTCCTCTTCGCCTTCACCTGGGGACCTAGTTAACTAACCTGGACCAGACTACCCCAGGGTTATGCGGAATCACCCGCTATATTTTCTGCAATATTACACCAGGATTTACAGGATGTACATCTGTCTGGTCTACCTATCTGCTCTATGTAGACAACATTTTAATATGTTCTACCAGCGAGGAGGCGTGTAAATTAGACACAAAACACCTCCTTCTCGAGCTAGCATATAAAGGACACAAGGTGTCCCCTAAGAAGCTGCAATACTGCAAGCAGGAAGTAAAATACCTCGGACATATCCTGGGGATAGGCACCCAAAGCCTAGCAACTGACAGAATAGAGGCAGTCACCAAAATCCCCCTCCCCAAAACAAAGAGACAATTGCCAGGCTTCCTTGGTATGGCAGGCTTCTGCCAAGCTTGGATTGTCTGCTACAGCGAAATAACTAAACCCCAGTCCACTATGACCCGCCAAGATCATCCTGATGGGTGTTGTGGAAGGAGCCAAAGAAGATGGCGGCTGTAACAACTTCTCCTTCATGAACCCTCCGGATTACAAACCTTTTATTGCCTTTTATAGCCTTTTACAGCCATCTTTATAGCTGTTTTTATTTGACTTTTAAATTATTTTACCTCTGTTGGAAGTTTTTAATCGTTTTACTTCTATGGTTGGCCTGTCGGGGCCATATACGTATCAACAAGGATATTCAAACCCCCTGCTGAGAAAGCCTGCTGCTGATTAGTAACGCCGCCTTGAAGACTGGGTTATGTTGAGCAGTGGACGTGGAGTAGCAGAGGAGTCGCGTCCATAAAGATAAGTTCTCTTTTATCCCTTTTATCTCCATTTACCTCTACTTTGAACCTTCGTAGTTAGTGAGACAGCGACAAATGGGTCATGGCAAGCGACCAAGATCTGCTGAGAAAAGTTGTTCACCTCCAAGAGTAAAGCAGTCAAAGCTTGAATCTCCCCCACCATCTACTAACAATAACAGCAAAACGGAGCAAGTAATTGTTTCTGCGGTCGAAACATACAACCGCTTTTGGCCTCTGCATGATCAAGGAGAGTTGGAAAAGCTAGCTGATCCAGCGGGGGATGGAAGCCATAGGGAAACCCTCCTCCCCGATACCTTAATTACACCTCCGTCACTGAAACGGGAAGCATTAGGGCAAACTGCCCATGAATTAGTACCTGATCAAATACAACTGGTAATCAGGACTTTAAGCTTCATCTTCAAGAAATTGGAGGGGATTTCTTCGTCATTGAATAAACTTACACGGGCCTTTCTAGCTCATCTACCTTCCTCAACTGAGCTATCTAATTTGCATCAATCTCCTGTGCAGCTTGTGAGTACCTTAAAGAGACAACTTGACCAGAAATCTCTCCTTAAGGGCTCAAGATGCAGGCTACCACTGCCCCAAAGGAATAAGCAATCCTTGATTTTTCAACCTAATAAAATATGTCTATCCATTTTTTCCCGTGACGCCCCCAGACTTAGGTGGAATAACCTGATGATGGCTAAAGGGTACCTACGTGATTTGTTAAATATTCCTTTTTCCCGGATAGATCTTCTATCTGTAGTACCCCTAAATGCCACGCCCTGGCCAAGGAAATTTATGCTCTCCTTCCAGTCTGCAAGGATCCCACATCTTCTTGCAAGACAAAAAGATCGGCTGGCACCCTGGGAGATTGTAACAACAAGAGTCTTTAAGGACACGAGTGTTAAACCTCTTTTTCCCAACATTTTAACCGGCAATGAACGCCCGTTTCCTTCCTCTGTCCCTATAATAAAGGGAAAAACACCTAGCCGGGTACCCCCTGTTCCACCTGCGACCGCAAGTGACCATCTAGCTAAGCTGAGGAGTGATCCAATTGCAAGCGGAGATTGGAATATCCCTGAAGAGAGAAATCTTATCTCCTCTTATGGAAAACTCCCTTCGGAAGAACAGCAGGCTATTCTCGATAGATTGGATCTACTCAAACAAAGACTCCTATCGCAAGGGGACCCCTCTATGCCGATGAGAGAGGAGAGCAGGTGCTCCACGTCCCACAAGGCGTCTCCATCAAATACCTTGATAACCTCTCAACCTGTTACTTTGTTACCCCCCACTGATCTGAATCAGCAGTCACCTGTTGAACAACAGCACCATTCTACCGTGGAGGAAGTTGATAAACTCAGTACTCCCGTTTCAGACCTTATGTCCAATCAAAATATGGAGGTTGATGATTCCTTTGCCTCAATGCCTGAGCTAGAATCATCCCTGCCTGAAGATCACCAGGAAATGACTACGCATGCACCATCCCCACGTTCACGTCCTTCTATACATCTGCGTGATAATTCTTCCCCATCTGCGCAGCAACTACAAGTGATGGCTGGAACACCTCTTAGCGCTACCCTGGTTAAGACTGACAACTCCGACGGATCTACTAGTATAGCCCATCAAAGACTTGCTACTACTCACCTCAATGAACAGCATCCAACCTCACCAACTTTGCCTAATTCTTCCTCCCCGGCAAAACCCTTCCTGCCTGTTAATGTTACCAAATCATTGATTCAATCAACACAGAAGAAGACCTTTTCCACACAAACTAAAATTACCGATTTTCTTATAGGTCCTCGTTCTACCTCCAAGAACCCATTAAACAACTCAAAGTGACAATTACCGGGACAGCACAAGGACCCGACATTATCAATACTTAGCTGGAACATCGCTGGTTGAAGAACCAAAAAATCAGACCCCGAATTCAGGAAGTACATAAACTCATTTAATATCATTCTATTCCAAGAAACGTGGGATGAGGAAGAGATTATCATAGATGGCTTCGATCTTCTAACACTTCCGGCCTCCCCTTCCTTGAAAGGAGGTCGCCCCAAAGGGGGTCTTTTGATTGGGATCTCACTCCAACTTCGCGCCAAATTCACTCTGGTACGGGCTTCCCCGCCTTTTGCTCTATCTGGACTGATCACAGAAGGGAAGTCCTCATTACTAATTACTAATGTTTATCTCCCCCCCGAAGGCTCAGCACCTGATCTTGATTGGAGATGGGAATCATTTGAAAATCACCTATTGTCATGTCATACCAAATGCCCTAACTCGTATTCCTTAATTGGGGGAGATTTTAATGCTCGTATTGCCACTAATTGGGACCTACTAACCAAGTCCAAATGGTGGACTCCCCCATGTTTGGACAACTTTGACTTGGAACATACCAGAATTAGAACTTCAAAGTGTTGGTTTCTGCTCTCTTCACTGTGCAGCGAAGTGCTTGTCACAAGACAATGTTTACATTCCACAGTCAGAGTACTGTTGGGTTTTCCCACGGGAATGGGAAGCTGCATGTGACGTACACTGGTTTCCTGTTTTTCACTTTTTCTCTCGGTGTTCTTCGTTTCCGAGGAGAAGGACGGTTGCTTCTCTGCTCCAGCAGAGGCAAGATGCATGTTTGTAATTTATCAACTCTGAACTGAAAATAAAGCAACTTTAAGCATGTGGCACGTACTGTTCGTCATTCCGTTGTGCACAGGACTCTGCAATATCAACATTTTGGTTCCGGGCCCAGAAAGACGTAAATCAAACTGAGGAATGCCGGCAGAGGTACAGAGGAACGGATCGCGTTATCTGCTCTGCGCGTCAAGTTTGATTGATGAAGGTATGTGCTCATGCTCCGGGAAGCCTGCCAGTTTCTAGTTTATGTTTTTATGGCTGGACCATGAACTTTTAAAGCCGTCTTGCCGCGATAAAGGCAATGGCTGGGGAAAACGAAAGTACTTTTTAAAAGTGCTTTTGGAAGAAGCTGCAGTACTGTGACGCAGCTTGTTTTAAAGCAGCAATGATGGCTGATGCAAAGCTGGTTGATGCTTTTGGGATTCCTAAGCTCAATAAGAAAAATTACACGGAGTGGGTACTCTATGCAGAGGCAATTCTGCGGAAAGAAGGTCTGTTCAATGTTATTACAGACAACCCCCCAGCTCCAATTACAGCTGAATGGGCTGCTAAGGATTCCAAAGCACGGGGAACGCTTACGTTGATAGTATCCCCAGAAGAGCTCTGTCTGTTGCGTGGAAAGACCACAGCCAGAGAAATTTGGAACTCTTTAAGAGAGGCTCACTTGAGGACAGAAGCTGGTTCCTCAATGTACTACTATGCCAAGCTGCATGATATGGCTCTTGCTGAAGGTGGAGATGTGCGTAAACACCTGATGGAGATGCAGAATCTGAGACATGAGTTGCAACAGAGAGGACTCAACTTTCCAGAGGCTGTGTATTCCTTCATGATACTACATTCTTTGGGTCCAAGTTGGGAGTCCGTTGCCACTCAGATTGCTGTTCAACCAACTGCTCAGCTCACAGTAGCCTATGTTACTGCCGTGATCCAGAATGAAGCAGATCGCCGGGGTGCTAGCTGCATGGGTAAGGGGGAGTCTTCACAGACGTCATCCCAGAATGCAGTGGAACCACCAGAGGGCGCCAAAGCTTTGAAGGCAGTGAAATGCTACTCGTGTGGACGTCTAGGCCATATGAAGAGGGAATGCAGATATCCCAGGGCCAAGACAGAGCAGCGCAGCGGAAGCTCATCGCGTGGAGAAGGCCAAAGCACAGGCAAAGGTCCGGTGTCCAGGACAACGCAGCACAAGGCGATGGTCTCACGTTTCACTCCAAACGTCGCAAAGGTCCAGAAGACGTCTAGATCTTTCTTCGTTGTTGATTCAGCAGCTACCCACCACATGTGCAACGACAAGAGACTGTTCGTGTCTTTTACACCGCAGGACGGTGCGATTCACCAGGCGGATGACCACACGATTCCCAGTCAAGGCTACGGAACTGTTGTTCTTCACAGTTTGGACTTATCGATACAGGATGTACTTTGTGTTCCAGATGCCACACACAATCTTCTAAGTGTGATGCAGCTGAATGAGCGCAACATTGACGTTTCCTTCAAGAACAAGAAATGCACCATCACAAAGAAAGACGATTATGTATTGCATGCTGAATGTGTTGATCGCTTGTCTGTTTTGTATTATGATGATGTTGTGCAGAATGATACTTGTTGCATTGCAGGTTCTAACAAAAGTTTGCATGCAGGATGTATTCATGATTTTCACAGGAAATTTGGTCATTTGCATTTTGAGGCAGTATCTAAGATGCCTACCTTGGTTGAAGGTATGACTATTAAACCCTGCAGGTACCACATGAAGTGCAAAGCATGCGCAGCAAACAAGGTGAAAATGGCTGTGAAAGGTAAGGTGTCTAGTAGGCAAGCTACAGAACCATACCAGATTGTTCATGCTGATTTAGTTGGTCCACTATCGCCCTCTTTGGGTGGCAATAGGTTCTTCATGGTTCTCATTGATGCATTTTCCAGGTATATTTACGTGTACAATCTCAAGCAGAAATCAGAGGCTTTTCCAAGGTTTAAGGAATTCTGTGCTTGGTTGGAAAATGTGCATGGTAAGAAGATAAAAATTCTTTTCACAGATCGCGGGGGAGAATTCACTTCTCAGCAGTTTGAAGCTTTTCTGACTGAGAAAGGAATTCAACACGATTTGTCCAGTCCTCGCTCGCCATGGCAGAATGGGCTTTGCGAAAGGGCAAATCAAACATTGCTTCAAGGGTTAAAAACCTTGCTGCATGATGCCAATCTTCCAGAGAGTTATTGGGCCGAAGCTCTCTCATGTTTTATTTACAGTTACAATCGCAGGTTATCTTCAGCGATTGGTTGTACCCCGTATGAGAAGATGTTTGGCAAGAAACCATACATCAAACACATGAGAATTTTTGGTTCTGATATGTGGATTCACTCACCACAAAGCTCCAAATTAGGCAAACGTGGTTTGCATGGTATCTTTCTAGGTTATCAGAAAGGTTCTTACAGAATAATGATGACTGACTCTAAGACAATTAAGCTTACAAGAAGTGTTGAGTACAATGCCAAGTGGGGGGAGAATGTGGGAATTTTCCAATGTTATCCTGATGACGGTGATGAGACTGAGGATAAGCAACAACAAGCCACACCCACTGATGAAGGTTCTGGTTCTGAGTCTGAAACTGAATCGGATACTTCAGAGGATTTCAAGAGTGCGAAAGCCTCTATGCGACCCTCTGAAAGCTCTGATCAGGAATTGGAAGAACCATTGTTCACAATAGGTCACTTTTCTCCTAAGAAGGAAGAGGAGAGTGTTGAAGATCAAAGGCTAATTCGCAGGTCACAAAGAGCCACAAAAGGCAGACCTCCAAAGAGATTTGCTGATGAATTTGCTAAGACAGCAGTAGCAGCTGTTAAAAGCTCCAAGAAGGTATTTGAACCTTCAAGTTTCCAAGAAATCCAGGATTTGGATTCTAAGGAAGCTGAGCCATGGTTAAATGCAATGAAGGCTGAGCTTGATTCCTTAGAAAGGAATAAAACTTGGGAACTAGTTCCAGTAGTTCCAGGAATGAAACTGCTAGGAAGCAAATGGGTCTTCAAAGCGAAGACTGATCAGAATGGCAAGATAGTCAGACACAAAGCCAGATTGGTAGCCAGAGGTTTTGCACAGGTACCAGGTGAAGACTATCACGAGACCTACTCACCCACTGTGAGATATGAGAGCATTAGGCTTATGCTCAAGCTAGCTGCAGAGGAGAATCTACACATTAGTCACCACGATGTAAATACAGCGTTTTTGTACGGATCTCTAGGTGAATCACTATATATGCTTCCACCTGATGGCGTACAGGTAAAACAGGGATTTGTTTGTGCTCTGAAAAAGTCCCTTTATGGTCTCAAACAAAGTGCACGGTGTTGGCACACAAAACTCACTGAAGCATTGTTTTCTCTAGGTTTTCAGCAAGGGAAAGCTGATCCATGTGTATTTGTCAAAGAGGAAGGGCAAAAGAAGCTGTATTGTTTGTTTTATGTTGATGATATTTTATTCTTTTGGAAAGATGTCACAATGTACAATAATGCCCTAGCTCAACTGAAAGAGCACTTTGACATGAAAGATCTTGGTGAGGTAAACAACTACCTATCTCTGGAAATAGAGAAAGATCAAAGTGGTAACATTCTAGTACACCAGTCACGGAAAACTGCTGATGTGTTAAGCAAACTAAACCTGATGGATGCTAACCCTGTAGACACACCAATGACAACAGGTTATCAGGTAGAAGACACTGAAGAAGCATTTTCTGACACTACACTGTACAGAAGTGTGCTAGGCAAGCTAAACTTCATTGCCAGATGTTCAAGACCTGACATTGCTGTTAGCTGTAATTTGCTAAGCAGACAAGTTAACAATCCTACTGTTAAGGATTGGAAAGCTCTGAAACGCATAGCACGCTATTTAAAAGGCACTATGCATTACAGACTGAGATTTAACAATCAGAAGTCTGGTGGTCTTGAGATTTTTGCAGATGCAAGTTTTGGAAGTGACACTGCAGACAGGAAAAGTACGTCTGGAGTTTGCTACATGTACAATCAGGGTCTATTTGATTGGTCATGCAAGAAGCAAACAACAATTAGCTTAAGTACTTGTGAAGCTGAACTGAATGCACTGTCTTATTCACTTAAGGATTGTGAATGGTTGTTACAATTGTGCAAAGACATGAGAATTCCTGTCAAATGTCCAATCCAGGTTTACCAGGACAACAAAGCATGTTTGGCTTTGCTGAATTCGGAAGGTTGTAAGCAAAGCACGAAGCACTTGCAATTGAAGGTGCAACATGCTAGGGAACATATTCAGAAGGGACTCGTAACGGTGTCCTATATGCCAGGTAATGAAATTCCTGCTGATGTATTGTCCAAGATTGTATCAAGGGATCAACACTGTACCTATGTACAGAAGTTGGGTTTGTACTGACATTGTACGAACACGCTGCCCAGTGATGTTCACGGAAAGGGGGAGGATGTTGGTTTCTGCTCTCTTCACTGTGCAGCGAAGTGCTTGTCACAAGACAATGTTTACATTCCACAGTCAGAGTACTGTTGGGTTTTCCCACGGGAATGGGAAGCTGGATGTGACGTACACTGGTTTCCTGTTTTTCACTTTTTCTCTCGGTGTTCTTCGTTTCCGAGGAGAAGGACGGTTGCTTCTCTGCTCCAGCAGAGGCAAGATGCATGTTTGTAATTTATCAACTCTGAACTGAAAATAAAGCAACTTTAAGCATGTGGCACGTACTGTTCGTCATTCCGTTGTGCACAGGACTCTGCAATATCAACACAAAGGACAACAGAGTAAACAAAGCAGGAGTGACCCTTTACCAAATGGCCATTCGCTTGAATCTAGTATTCTTGAACGGCACCTTCCCCCCCGATATACCGGGGGAGTTCACTCACCTGGGACCAACATCTAACAGTGTTATCGATTACTTCTTGATCTCCGCAAATTTGGCCGTTAATGTACTTTCCTTCCAAGTTGAAAATCAACATTTCAGTGATCACCTCCCAGTAGTGACCACTTTGTCATTGTTCCGGCGCCAGAAGGACTATAAACACTCAGTCCTTCTGGAAACCTCATCATCGGTCCAAATAAGAGGGATCAAATGGTCGGAGGCTGTGGCCCATAAATACCAGGATTTTTTCCATAGGGAAATCACTGCCTATCTACCTCAAATAACTACTGATTTACAAGATTCCAATTCGGTTTTGAAACTTTTTAACCTTCTTACAACAAACCTTACCACTTTTTTTACATCACCTCCTCAAAAGGCGAAAGTGGCGCATTGCAGTGCTGGGGCCCCTTGGTTTAACACCTCTTGCAAACAAGCAAGATCCCTTCTTCGTTCCATCTATAATGAATACAAAAACTCTAATGCCCAAGCTCTACCATCCTCCTATTTACAAGCCAAAAGAGCATACAAACAGGCTTTAAAGCTGGCCAAACGCGAGTGGCATCAAAAGCGTTGGCGAGCCTTGATAGCTGCCTCTAGATCCCACAGACCACAGGAATTTTGGGCTCTGATAAACATAAGAGGAAGGAAGTACCCACTGACGATTATCCCTGCGCCCACATGGGAAAAATTCTTGAGTAAATATTTCTCCTTGGCAGAGGAATCCAACTCATCCACGGAATTCCGAGCCGACCATCTACCTTTGTGGCCCTCTACCGACCCAGACCTGATAATGGACTTGATATTAGATCTGAAAACGGGCAAAGCCCCCGGGCCGGATCTAGTCCCTGCTGAGGCTATTGTTGCGCAACCGAGGTGGTGGGCTGAAATTCTGGCCAAAGTCTTTGACGCAATTAATTCTACGGGGCTTATCCCTAGGTCATGGAAGGAGGCCGTGATCGTGCCAGTCCATAAAAAGGGTCCCCCTGCTGACCCGGAGAACTATCGGAACATCAGCCTTTTGTCTATCATCGGGAAAATCTATGCAAAATTTTTGCTGTCCAAGCTGTCTCATTGGGCAAACGACTCAAATCTGATTGGCCATGAGCAAGCGGGCTTTAGGAACAATTACTCGACCTCTGACCATATGGTAATTATGTATCATCTTGCCAGAAAATATTCTGCCCCGAGGCGGGGGCGCCTATGCGTCGCTTTCATAGACCTAAAGGCCGCCTTCGACAGTATCCCAAGAAACTGTCTATGGAAGAAACTAGAGAGATGGGGCATAGATAGAAGACTGTTATGGCTTATAACCCAATTACACCACGGGTCGTCGGCTAGAGTGAGACTCACACCTGCGGGAAACCTATCCAACGAGGTCCCAATAAATAGAGGTGTGCGCCAAGGCTGCATTTTGGCTCCACTCCTCTTCAACCTGTTTATTAGCGATATGAAGCTCTTTCTGAATGAGTCTCAAGCCAACATTCATGCCCCCCGCCTAGCCGATTTTCGCTGCCCTTTGCTCCTATACGCCGATGATGCAGCGATCCTTTCTTACTCTAGAGTCGGTTTATGCAGAGCTCTAAAGATTTTTGCGGCTTATTGCAAACTCAACCATCTGACAATTAATCATGGGAAATCTAAAGTCCTGGTCTTTACCAGGTCTCGGAAAACTTACAGCTGGAAGTTAGATGGAGTCCAATTAGAACAGGTTTTCAAATTTAAATACCTGGGAGTCTTTTTTCACTACAACCTAAGCTGGAAGCCACAGATACAGTATTTACTAAACAAAGGGAAAACAATACTTTATGCTCTACTCCAATTTTTTGCGGCTGACGGAGCCTCCCACATCCCCTCTGCATTGAAGGTATACCACGCAAAGGTGGTTTCCACCCTCTGCTATGCTGCCCCGCTCTGGGCCCCTGGGTCCAATTTAACATCGCTGGAGACATTGCAGAATCAGTTTCTCCGTCGCCTCCTGAAACTCCCCATGTGTGTGAGCAACGCAGCCATACGTCTGGAGTTAAGGATTGCAACATTGGAGACTGTCATCTGGAAGCGAGTCTTTGGCTATTGGCTGTCCAGCTGGCATAGGCTTCCTGACCATTACCTTTTTCAGTGCCTCTGGCGGGACGAATTTGTTAATCCGTGGGTAGGAAAAATCCATGCCAAACTTCTGAGCATCGGAATTTCCCCAGCGGACTCCCTAAAGATGAACTTACGCTCAGCTAAAAGCCTCATTGAGCAAAGACTAGCAGACATTGAAAATCAACACAACCTTGCCAGAGGTGGGGGTGTCTGCTCCCCCAGGTATCACGGAATAACCCCACCACTTGACCTCCCATCATACATGTCATCTCTTTCATCAGTACCACACCGACTTGCATTTATTCGTGCAAGGTTCAATGTCCTTCCATCGAACCTGCTGAGCCACAGATTTTCCAAGGGTTTGGTGTCTCCGCTATGCGTGTGTGATGGGAAAACTGTTGAATCTCTTCCACATATAATGTTCAACTGTCCCCTACATAGCATAGCCAGGACTAAATTCCTGGGCCCTGCTTTACTGCGCTTGGTTAGCAGGCCTGTTGAGTCACACGCCGCACTGCTTTTGCAGGATACAGATCCTTCTGTTACTCTGCAGGTGGCGAGATTCCTGAATGCGGTTATCTCACACGCAAAAACCACCAAAAAACAACAACAACATCAAAATCTAATCGGACAGTTATGATGAGAGTGCATGTCGGATCTCGTCTTCAGTTTTCCTTTTTCTGTGAACCGTCCCTTGGAGCTCTCCGGGCCACACCCTGTTATTTGGCTCTGCCCAATGACCCACCCTTGCATCGCAGTGTTCACCTTCTGTTGTCAGATATTTCGGTTTTTAAGCCTTTGTGCTTTTTTATGTTTGTACATACTTTATGGGCTAATAGCCGTAAATAAAATAATAAATGAATGAGATCATCCTGATGAACTGGTTTGGGGAGAGGAAGCCTATAACACCTTTGAAAGCCTTAAGAGGGAATTACGATCTGCCCCCGCCTTGGGCCTCCTGGACTATCGCATCCCTTTCAACCTATTCATTCATGAACAAATGGGGGTAGCCTCAGGAGTTCTTACCCAGCCCTTCCGAGATCAAGAAAGGCCAGTGGCATATTACAGTCTATAACTCAATACTGCAAAGGGAGCAGTGAGTTGCTTGAGAGCCATTGCTGCCACTGCACTCCTCCTTCAAAAGGCTCAAGAGACAGTGTTGGGACATAAGATCACAATACACGTTCCCCACGCAGTCTCAACCCTTCTAGCTCTAAGGGGCTGCCACCACTTCTCAAACCCACGTCTAAACCGTTATGAAGCCCTCCTGTTAACTCCATACAATGTCACTATTAAACGGGTCAACTCCCTAAACCCAGCAACCCTACTACCCCTCCTGTTGCGTTCGCAAAGTAAAGGAAGGATTGAACTCTGATTAATAAGAATACACACAGAGGCTTGAACCAGCAAGACTCTGGGAAGGGTGCATATAAATCGTCTCTCTCTCTCTCTGTGCCTGTCCATGTGCAGCCCCTGGCCCAGGCCGTTTTATTCACAAAAGAACTTTTTACAGAGTGTTCGTAAGAACCAATCAGATTTCTTCTGAGCATTTCCACAAACCCACGTGGAGACAAGTTAAACTACTAAAACTAATTAAGCACAAATATTTCTGGGGTAAACAAAGAACAGAACTACAAAGAGCATATGGCAACCCCGGAGGTAATAAACAATCAGTACATATGATAAGAAGGATGACCAGGAGGACAGCGGATCATTATCACCTTCATGTGAGATCTGTTTCCTGGCCCTAAGATTAACATCCTAAGATTAATATATAAGAAACTGCTTCAAAGAAACTTGCCCACTATCTTTATGGCCCATGATGCCTGCCTGGTGAAGCAACTGCTGTGTACGTGACATGTGAGGAAGAGAGGAATGGAACAGGGATGCAGGGGTGTAGATTGATCAAGAATCATATCAAAATATGATATGTCAGGAAAAAAGCAGCAATGTGAGAGCGAGCTGCAGGTGGCTGCAAAGCAAAACAGGATGTTGATGTTTGGGACTGTACCATGGGAACGAAGGGGCAGTCTATTCACTGTTCTGAGCACCGGATGTTAGCTCAGAGTGTCATCTGACCTGGACTGGAAGTACAGGGGTGGAGTTTTTTCTCTCTACTGTTGGAGTCTGATGAGTGCAGACGCGTTTCTCTGTACTGCTGCAAAGACAGAAATAAAGCGATGTAAATAGAATTCTGTCTGTCTCTTTCCCCCTCCCTGAGGGAGGCAGGGAGGAGGGAGGAGTGGTGTGTCCCTCTCACGCTGAGTGGGATCGCCGATAGTGACCTAGCCTGTATCCTGCCGGGAGACGCAGACGGGGAGGTCAACAAGGATCTTAAGCCGAGTGCCTGGAGAGTGGCCAGTTTTCCCTCTGATAAGGCTTAAGAATCCAACATAAACCCAGTCAACGCAATGCTTTCATTGCTGACACAGATGGCTTACCCTATATCTGTTATAATTCCTCATAGCAATCCCACCTGATCACTACATCTCTGGATATTTGCACTCCTACACCCTCCCAGATGATGGCACCCTGCACCATGATTGTACAAAGATAGTCCAACAAGCTGAGAAACCCCAAGAAGATTTAGACCACCTCCCTCTAGAAAACCCTGATCTAATACTCTACACAGACGGCAGTTCCAAAGTCATAAACGGGGAAAGGAAGACTGGATATGCCGTAGTCTCTGACTTCAAAGTCTTAGAAGCCAACCCTATAAACCCTCAATATAGTGCCCAGGCGGCAGAGTTAATTGCCCTCATAAGGGCTTGTGAGATTAGCGAAGGAAGAAGGACAACACTGACAGCAAATATTGCTTCGGACTAGTACACACAACTGGCCAGATATGGCTCCAAAGAGGCTTCCTGACCGCAGCTGGTTCTCAGCTCTCCCACGCCGCCCTAGTGGAAAGGTTACTAACAGCCATCCACATGCCCAAAGCAATAGCCATCGTCCATTGCAAAGCACATACAAAGGGGAGGGACTCAGTCTCCAAAGGTAACAGGCAAGCCGACAGGGCAGCCCAAATGGCCTCACTACATCCCCCAGAGGACGAGACTGAGTTCCAAGGTATACAACTCCCTGCCAACATTGACTTCAAACAAATGTACCAATCGGCCACTGAAGAGGAAAAAACAATGTGGGAATCCATGGGCGCCAACAAAACGGGTGGCGTCTGGCTCCTCCCAGACGGCAGAACCGCCATGCCAAAAGCCTGGACTCCAAAATTTGTGAGGGTCCTCCACCAACAGACACATTGGGGAAAGGGAAGACTAATAGACCATGTCCAAAGGTGCTGGTATGCTCCAGGGATAGCGGCTGCAGCCACAGCAGCCTCAAAGAATTGCATAACATGCATAACATGAGAGTTTACAGCTGGATTTCATCGACTTACCCCAGTGTCAGGGGTTCAAACATGCCCTAATCATAGTGGACAAATTCTCCTCCTGTGTGGAGGAATTCCCTTGCAAGAAGGCAACCGCTTCAGTACTCGCCAGGGCCCTTTTACAAGATATCATTCCCCGGTATGGAGTACCCCGTCGACTGGACAGTGACTGCAGAGGCAGTCCAACAGGAGGCCCAAGCTCTTCGAATAAAGTGGGAATTCCATACACCCTACCACCCAGCCTCATCAGGACAAGTAGAGAGCATGAATCAAGAGGTAAAGGTACAGCTAGGGAAACTTTGTAGTACCACCGGACTAAAATGGGTAAATGCACTCCCACTAGTTCTCCATAATATTCGGAGTGCCCCCACTGGACCGTTAAAACTGTCCCCCTTTGAACTTCTGTTTGGGAGACCCCCTCCCTCTGTTTATAACACTTTATTTCCCCTCTTGGAACTTGAGGTGGGGGAAGCAGAACTTACTAATTATGTCATTCAGCTCCAAAAACAGCTACAACATCTCCACAAGTATGCTGCCATAGAGGGACAGAATCTACCAATCAACGTCCCAGCACACTCCTTCCACCTGGGGGACTGGATCCTGGTTAAAGTGTACCAGAAGCTGCCCCTTCAACCTGCCTGGGAGGGCCCGTACCAAGTACTTCTAACCTCGCCTACTGCTGTGAAGGTGGGAGAAAAGAACGCCTGACTACATCACACTAGGTGCAAGGCAGCACCACTGCCCCAGGAGGCGCAGGAGAGCCAGGGAGAGGACTACACCTTTGATGCCCCGCCTCCTGCCGCAACCTCCTACATCAACGAGGACGAGGCCCAACAGACCGGACCAGATCGGGGTCAGGATCGGGCCCAACAGACCGGACCAGATCAGAGTCAGGATTGGGCCCAACAGACTGGACCAGATACCACCTCTGAGCCCATCTGGACCTCCGAAGTTGTCCTGGACACAACCGCCATCAAACTACACCTCAAACATGTTTGACAGCTCAACTGACAGCTCCACTGACAGCTCATTGCTTCGTCGCTTTCCTTCAGCGCTCCGTTTGACAGCTCAACCGACAGCTCCACTGACAGCTCACCACTTCATAGCCCAACTCCTCTTTTCCGAGCGCCAACTCAGCCCTCCGTTCATCCTGTTTACCACCCCGCTGCTGAACATGGAATATTGCCCACCCTTTTTATCCTCTCCTCCCTGACCAGGATCTCCGCTTTCGCGTCGAGCCACTGCACTGGATTACAAACAAACTACCATTTCTTGGACTTTCACAGTATCGAATCTGGGGGGAAATCCAACCCTGACTGAATGGGGGACTTGGACTTCTGTCTCTCTGTGTCACTGACTCTGTTGCACCATTCATTAGTACCCAGACTTACCAATAACCAGTACTGGGAACTCTTTATACGAGACCAAAATCTCCAACGTATAGGGTCAGCCGTCCTCACTCTCAACCATCAGTATTGGTACTGATATGTACCATGGGGACATATTCACCCAGTGCTTTTCAAGCTGCACTGGCTCCCGGTGGAATACAGGGTCAGATTTAAGGTGCTGCTTTTGACCTTTAAAGCCCTTCACGGCCTAGGACCCTCGTACCTATGGGACCGCCTCTCCCGGTATGCCCCACGGTCCATAAATAGTAACACTCTAGTGGTCCTGGGCCCTAAGGAAGTTAGATTGGCTTCAACCAGTGCCAGGGCCTTTTCAACTCTGGCTGGTGGAACGCTCTGCCTCATGAGACCAGGGCCCTGCAGGATCTGATTTCTTTCCGCAGGGCCTGTAAGACAGAGTTGTTCCACCTGGCCATTGGCTTGGAGCCAATTTGATTCCCTCCCTCTCTTTCTTTTTTCTTTTCCTTCTCCTCCTGCGAGGAGACTACATTTTAATATTTTAATGTTTCAATATTTTATTGTTGTATTTTTAATTTTGTTTTTAAGTTGTAATAATTCAACTTGTTTTTATTATTGCTTGTAAGCCGCCCTGAGCCTGGCCTTGGCTGGGGAGGGTGGGGTATAAATAAAAAATATTATTATTATTATTATTATTATTATTATTATTATTATTATTATTATTATTATTATTATTATTATTATTATTATTACTGCCTGAGATGCAACAATGGGACTTACCTACTTTATGGCCAGGGAGAGATCTCTAGAAATCTGAACTGGACCGAAATCGAAGCCGGAGGGGCTACACACGTGTACACAGACTCACACCACCCTTCCGAAAATTTGATCTTTGGTTTCCAATGCCTTTTTATGACCCCTGAGCCATGAAAACCCTAACTGCAAGGACTCCGCCTAAGGCAATTCTGTTGCCTATGGAGCCTTGGACTCACTCATGACTGGAGAGGGGCAGAGTACCTGGAGGGTTGGCACCATCCTATACACCCCTCCCACACCCCTGTGTGGGACAACGCCGGTCCTTTGAGATGTGGCGGGATTGCTAAGGACAGGCGGCTCCTGAATACCACTGACCCACTATACCCAGTTGGCATCGCGCCCCGGCAGCTTGGCACAGACCTCTCCTTCCCGGGAGAAGATCTCCTTTTGTCCTGGGAGCAGAACTCTTACATCAAACTTCTTAGCCAGGTGGCTAAAGAAAGTCCCTACTTCAACTGTTGGATCTGTGCCCACGCACCCAGCCACCTCCAGCAAAGTCTTCCACTAGTTCCAGTAGCCATAACACTGGAACAATACCGTTCCGGAGATGTTGCCTCCTTATAGGAAAGCATTATATAATGTCTGGACTAGATATAAAGATTTGTTGGAAAATAAAACTCCAAGATGGCTGTCGCCAATGGAGGCTAAAGCTGTGAAAAAACTCAAGATGGAGGCTAAATGGCCAAAATATTGGGAAATTTTGGAACAACAGGGTGACAAACTGAAACTTCAGAGCCATGAGAAATTGAAGACCAAAGTACGAGATTGGCTCCATTATTACCAAATAATGGAAGTGTATAAACAGGACAGGAAAATTGGCTTCCAGGTGGAGAAATCAAAATTAGAAACAGAATTGCTAGAACCCAATGCTAAGAATTTGTCAAGAATGTATAACTTGTTGCTGAAATGGAATACACAAGATGAAACAGTTAAATCAGCTATGATTAAGTGGGCACAGGACATTGGTCATAACATCATGTTTGCTGACTGGGAACAGTTGTGGACCACCGGTTTGAAATTTACGGCATGTAATGCCTTAAAGGAAAATATTATGAAAATGATCTATAGGTGGTACATGACCCCAGTCAAGCTAGCAAAAATCTACCATTTGCCTGATAATAAGTGTTGGAAATGTAAAGAAACTGAAGGTACTTTTTATCACCTTTGGTGGATGTGCCCGAAGATTAAGGCTTTCTGGGAAATGATATATAATGAATTGAAAAAGGTACTTAAATGTACTTTCCCTAAGAAACCAGAGGCCTTTCTCTTGGGCATTGTCGGCCAATTGGTGCCAAAGAAAGACAGAACTTTCTTTATGTATGCGACCACAGCAGCAAGAGTACTACTCATCGCAAAGCATTGGAAGACTCAAGATCTACCCACTCTGGAAGAATGGCAGATGAAGGTGATAGACTATATGGGACTGGCTGAAATGACCGGCAGAATCCGTGATCAGGGGAAAGAGACGGCGGATGAAGATTGGAAGAAATTTAAAATTTATCTTAAGAAATATTATAAAATTAATGAATGCTAAAATGTCGAGGTTCTAGAAAAAAAGGCGATTACAGCTGTAAAAGATTAAGTAAAAGAAAAGAATAAGGGAAAAATTTGACAAAACTAAAAGTTAGGATTTGCTGAAATAAGTTTGGGAATTGGGATGCAGAAAGGGGAGGTATGAGGAAGTCGGCGAAGTAAGGTTTAAGAAAAAGGGATATGAAATTATGCATGTTTGTTTGTGTACTTGTTTGTTTGTAGTGTGTATTGTTTGTGTTTATAAAAACTGTGAAAAACCAATAAAAATGTTATAAAAAAAAGAGATGTTGCCTCCTTACCCACAAATATCTGTACCTCACAGGTCCCACCAAGGGACCCCTCTGTCGCCGCTTCACCGGAGAAGGGACCTCTATCGCAGTGTTTCCCAACCGGTGTTCCGCGGCACACTAGTGTGCCGTGAGACATCGGCTGGTGTGCCGTGGGAGGAAGGCGGGCGAGTCGGGCGGTGAGAGGCGGCGGCGGCGGCGAGCCGGGGGCGGCTCCGCGGTGGTGGTGCCGAGCGGCGGGGCAGCGCGCGCAAAAGGGAGGATCGCGAGACAGCGGAGGAGGAGGAGGCCGGCATGTCCGGGCAGCAGCAGCAACAACAGCAGCAGCAACTCCCGCCGCCGCCCCCTCCTCCGCCCGCTATCGCCGCCACCACCACAACAGACGCCGCCGTCTCAGCTGCCCTCGCTCTGCTGCCTCCTCCCACCCCGGCAAGGGGGAGGGAAAAAACTTTCGCTTTTGTGCGTCCCTCCCGGCGTGACGCTGCGCGCTGACGTCACGGGGCGGGGCTTTAATGGTGGTGTGCCGCGAGATTTTTCCCCGGCTAACAGGTGTGCCGTTGCCCAAAAACGTTTGGGAAACACTGCTCTATCGGAACTAGCACCTGCAATGTCAACCTCAAGACACTGAGATCCAGCGCCGAGGGTCTTCTGGCGGTTCCCTCATTGCGAGAAGTGAGGCTACAGGGAACCAGACAGAGGGCCTTCTCGGCAGTGGGGCCCGCCCTGTGGAACACCCTCCCATCAGATGTCAAAGAGATAAATAATTACCTGAGATTCAGAAGACATCTTAAGGCAGCCTTGTTCAGGGAAGTTTTTAATATGTAACGCTGTACTGTTTTTAACACTGATTGTGAGCCGCCCAGAGTGGCTGGGGAAACTCAGCCAGATGGGCGGGGTATAAATAAATTATTATTATTATTATTATTATTATTATTATTATTATTATTATTATTATTATTATTATTATATAAGATTCTAGCCACAGGACAAGTGACTGTCACCAACCCGACGCGTTCCCAGACCTTTCCAAACCTCACCCTCGCCTGGGCCAACGCAATCGGCCACCCACCCACTTGGAAGCCACAACACTCAGACCTTATGCTATTGCAGACCTTTGCATCTGGCAGAATGGAATCGTTCCTCAGTGGCTTGTTCTGGGTGTGCAGACACCGGGCATACACCTGGATAAGCCCACACATGTCTGGGTCCTGCTTTGTCGGATACATTGTCCCTGGGATTAGGGTCACCCCGCATCTACCACCCGGGAGACAGGGGAATAAAAGGGAACAAAAGGACCTGTCAGATCTCTCTGACATCGCTGTCAATGGAGAGACTGTGAGTCGGGCACTGTTCCCTGCTTACGGAGCTGGATCTAACCACGTCAACATTCTCAGACTCACCGACATCCTCCTGAAGTTCATGCAAGAAGCCACTCAGATAACAGACTCTTTGGTATCTGACTTCTCTGAGGTAGGTTACAAACTAGGATTGCTACAGACTTTTTTTTGTCAAGTCAAGGGGGGACCTGTGCTTTGATAGGCGCCGAATGTTGCACATATGTGACTGACCAATCCTTGAACATCACCGGACACTTAAATAACATACACGAATTGGCAGGGAGGCTCAGTGACATTAGAATCATAGAATCATAGAATCATAGAATCATAGAGTTGGAAGAGACCACAAGGGCCATCGAGTCCAACCCCCTGCCAAGCAGGAAACACCATCAGAGCACTCCTGACATATGGTTGTCAAGCCTCTGCTTAAAGACCTCCAAAGTAGGAGACTCCACCACACTCCTTGGCAGCAAATTCCACTGTCAAAAAGCTCTTACTGTCAGGAAGTTCTTCCTAATGTTTAAGTGGAATCTTCTTTCTTGTAGTTTGGATCCATTGCTCCGTGTCCGCTTCTCTGGAGCAGCAGAAAACAACCTTTCTCCCTCCTCTATGTGACATCCTTTTATATATTTGAACATGGCTATCATATCACCCCTTAACCTCCTCTTCTCCAGGCTAAACATGCCCAGCTCCCTTAACCGTTCCTCATAAGGCATCGTTTCCAGGCCTTTGACCATTTTGGTTGCCCTCCTCTGGACACGTTCCAGTTTGTCAGTGTCCTTCTTGAATTATGGTGCCCAGAACTGGACACAGTACTCCAGGTGAGGTCTGACCAGAGCAGAATACAGTGGCATTATTACTTCCCTTGATCTAGATGCTATACTCCTATTGATGCAGCCCAGAATTGCATTGGCTTTTTTAGCTGCCGCGTCACACTGTTGGCTCATGTCAAGTTTGTGGTCAACCAAGACTCCTAGATCCTTTTCACATGTACTGCTCTCAAGCCAGGTGTCCCCCATCTTGTATTTGTGCCTCTCATTTTTTTTGCCCAAGTGCAATACTTTACATTTCTCCCTGTTAAAATTCATCTTGTTTGTTTTGGCCCAGTTCTCTAATCTGTCAAGGTCGTTTTGAAGTGTGATCCTGTCCTCTGGGGTGTTAGCCACCCCTCCCAGTTTGGTGTCATCCGCAAATTTGATCAGGATGCCCTTGAGTCCATCATCCAAGTCATTAATAAAGATGTTGAATAAGACCGGGCCCAAGACAGAACCCTGTGGCACCCCACTAGTCACTCTTCTCCAGGATGAAGAGGAACCATTGATGAGTACTCTTTGGGTTCGGTCAGTCAGCCAGTTACAAATCCACTGAGTGGTAGCATAGTCCACACCACATTTTACCAGTTTCTTTACAAGAATATCATGGGGCACCTTGTCAAATGCCTTGCTGAAATCAAGGTAGGCTACATCCACTGCGTTCCCTTCATCTACCAGGCTTGTAATTCTGTCAAAAAATGAGATCAGGTTAGTCTGACATGACTTGTTTTTCAGAAATCCATGCTGACTATTGGTGATCACAGCATTCCTTTCTAGGTGCGCACAGACTGTTTGCTTAATGATCTGCTCCAGAATCTTCCCTGGTATTGATGTCAGACTGACTGGGCGGTAATTATTTGGGTCCTCTCTTTTCCCCTTTTTGAAAATAGGGAAAACATTTGCCCTCCTCCAGTCTGCCGGGACTTCGCCTGTTCTCCAGGAATTCTCAAAGATGACTGCCAGTGGTTCTGAGATCACATCTGCCAGTTCTTTTAATACTCTTGGATGCAGTTCATCTGGCCCTGGAGACTTGAATACATCTAAACTAGCCAAGTATTCTTGTATTATCTCCTTAGTTATTCTGGGCTGTGTTTCCTTTGCTGAATCATTTGCTTCAAATTCTTCAGGTTGGGCATTGTTTTCTTTATCGGAGAAGACTGAGGCAAAGAAGGCATTGAGGAGTTCAGCCCTTTCTGTGTCCCCTGTTTGCATTTCACCATCTTCTCCTCTGAGTGACCCCACTGTTTCTTTGTTCTTCCTTTTGCTACGAACATACCCATAAAAGCCTTTTTTGTTGCTTTTAACCTCTCTAGCAAGCCTGAGTTCATTCTGTGCTTTAGCTTTTCTGACTTTGTGTCTACACGTGCTGGCTATTTCTTTGAATTCCTCTTTGGTGGTTTCCCCCCTTTTCCATTTTTTGTACACATCCTTTTTTAATCTTAACTCAGTTAAAAGTTCTTTAGATAGCCACCCTGGCTTCTTTAGGCACCTTCCATGTTTCCGTCTCATTGGTATTGACTGACGTTGTGCTTTTAGTATCTCCCTCTTAACAAACTCCCAGCCATCATGAACTCCCTTTCCTTTTAGTATTACTGTCCATGGGATCTCACCCAGCACTTCCCTAAGTTTTATGAAGTCGGCTTTCTTAAAGTCAAGAAATTGAGTCCTAGTATGCTTGGCTGCTCCTTTCCGCTGTATAGTAAACTTCAGAAGAGCATGATCACTCGCGCCTAATGATCCTTCCACTTCTACCCCACTAACCAGATCATCAACATTGGTTAGGACCAGATCTAAAATGGCTGTTCCTCTTGTTGCTTCTCCCACTTTCTGGACAATGAAGTTGTCTGCAAGGCCAGTGAGGAATCTGTTTGACCTTATGCTCTTGGCTGAGTTTGACATCCCACAAATATCCGGGTAATTGAAGTCCCCCATTACTACTATCTCCCTTCCTTTTGCATGCTTGGCCATCTGTTCCAGGAAGGCATCATCTATGTCCTCAGTTTGGCTTGGGGATCTATAGTAAACTCCCACAATGAGGTCACTGTTATTCTTCTCTCCCTTAATTTTGACCCAAATGCTCTCACTTTGGCATTGAGGTTCTAAATCTTGGATCTCTTCACAGGTATACACATCCCTGACATATAACGCCACTCCTCCTCCTTTCTTGTCTGGTCTGTTTCTCTGAAATAGATTGTATCCCCCCATTATTACATTCCAATTGTGGGACTTATCCCACCAGGTTTCAGTAATGCCTATTATGTCATATTTAGTTTGCTGTACCATGATCAAGGTGTCTCCCCTGCCAGGTAAGTATCTGGATTTAAGTTGAATAAGCAAAAAACTAAAGTTTTAGGGAAAAACCTAACAGATATGGAAAAGGAGAAATTTCAGGAGGAAACAGGTTTGACAGTGGTCAAGAAGGTCAAATACCTAGGGGTTTATTTAACACCTAAGAATGTCAATTTGTATAAGGACAATTATGAAAAATGTTGGTCAGAGATTAAAAAAGATTTAGAAATATGGTCAAATCTGAAACTGTCAATGTTAGGCCGAATTGCAGTAATTAAAATGAATGTATTGCCTAGAATGTTATTTTTGTTTCAGACCTTGCAGATTCTTGACAAGATGGAATGTTTTAAGAGGTGGCACAAAGACATTTCGAAATTTGTCTGGCAGGGCAAAAAGCCCCGAATTAAATTCAAAATACTGACTGACGCTAAAGAAAGAGGGGGTTTTGCCCTGCCGGACCTAAAATTGTACTATGAGGCAGCAGCTTTTTGCTGGCTGAAAGAATGGATGCTTCTCGAGAATACGGACATCTTGGATCTGGAAGGTTTCAATAATGCTTTTGGTTGGCATGCATATCTTTGGTATGACAAAGTTAACAGTACTTTTAAAAATCACATTGTTAGAAAAGCATTATTTAATGTTTGGATAAGATACAAAGACCTATTGGAAAATAAAACCCCTAGATGGGTGTCACCAGTGGAGGCTAAAGCAGTGAAGAAACTCAATATGGAGGTCGGATGGCCGAAGTATTGGGAAATCTTAGAACAGGATGGAGACAAGTTTAAACTACAAAGTCAGGAGAAATTGAAGCACAAAGTAGAAAATTGGTTTCAATATCGCCAAATAATGGAATTTTTTAAACAGGATAGGAAAATCGGTTTCCAGGTGGAGAAATCAAAACTAGAGACCGAATTGCTAGAACCCAATACTAAGAATTTATCTAGAATGTATAACTTGCTGTTGAAATGGAACACACAGGATGAAACAGTTAAATCTGCTATGATTAAGTGGGCGCAGGATGTTGGACACAACATTATGTCAGATGACTGGGAATGGTTATGGAACACCGGTATCAAATTTACGGCATGTAATGCCTTAAAGGAAAACATTATGAAAATGGTTTACAGGTGGTACATGACCCCAGTCAAACTGGCAAAAATCTACCATTTGCCCGATAATAAATGTTGGAAGTGTAAAGAGACTGAAGGTACTTTCTATCACCTTTGGTGGACATGCCCGAAGATAAAGGCCTTCTGGGAAATGATCTACAATGAAATGAAAAAGGTACTTAAATGTACATTTCCTAAAAAACCAGAGGCCTTTCTCTTGGGCATTGTCGGCCAATTGGTGACAAAGAAAGATAGAAATTTCTTTATGTATGCCACAACAGCAGCAAGAATACTCATCGCAAAGTATTGGAAGACACAAGACTTACCTACTCTGGAAGAATGGCAGATGAAAGTGATGGACTATATGACATTGGCTGAGATGACAGGCAGAATCCGTGACCAACGCAAAGAGACGGTGGAAGAAGAATGGAAAAAATTTAAAAGCTATCTTAAGGACTACTATAAACTGAATGAATGTTAAAATGTTGTGGTTGCCAGAAGCAATTGGGTACAAGGATACAAGGTTATAAAAGAGGACTAAGATGACAGAGATTAGAAAGTAACAATTGGGAGTTGCTAGTTCAAATATGGACATTGGGATGCAGAGAGGGGGGGTATGGGGAAGTCCAAGAAAAGAGGTTTATGAAAATACCTTTGAAATTACTTTGTATGTCATTGTTTGTCATTTTTTGTGTTTGTTTGTTTTTTCTAAAAATGTTGTAAAACCAATAAAAATTTATTAAAAAAAAAATATATATTTAGTTTGCTGTACCAAGAGCTCAAGCTCATCTTGTTTATTTCCCATGCTTTGCGCATTAGTGTACAGACATTGAAGTCCATTAATCATTCCCCCGTGTCTCTTATTTAAGGATTTTTTCCTCCCACCACTAGGTCCGCGTGCTGTTTGCTCCATTTGGTCTATGACATTTGGATGATCATCTTCATCAATTGATAGGCTCCTGCCTTCAGGAGCACTGTCTCCCTCCCCCACATTAGTCAGTTTAAAGCCCTCCTGATGAGGTTTCTGAGATTTTTGGCAAAAACATTTCTCCCAACCATTGTGAGGTGCAGCCCATCGCTTGCCAGAAGTCCATCTTCAAGAAACTGTAGTCCGTGATCTAAGAATCCAAACCGTTCCTGTTTTCACCATCTTCGAAGCCAGCTGTTCACATTCAACATGAAGGACTGTCAGACTTTGATCTTTGGTGTTGGCTACTCAAATTAGCCAACCCCAAAGATTGTCGAAGGCTGGCTTCGACAACTACTCAAAGGGATCGTTTTGACCCTAGGCACCTAGGGTTTTAGACCCCCCCCCCAACTGTCAATCACTGTGCTCTGCAGGAAAAGGCCTCCTGCAGATACCCTCTTATTAAGAGGTGTGTTCTGCAAAATACAGGAGTCGCACCTTTAGTTTTGTGGCACCTGGCCTTTGGAATGCCCTTCCCTTGAATATTACATTTAGCAGGAGCTTGGACTAGACGACTCTACAATTTTGTGATTCTATGACTGGAGAGGTGCCACCTCTTTTTGGTACCAGTTGAAGACCTTCCTCTTCCAACAAGCCTTTTAAGATTAAATATTTCCCAGTCTGCATCTCTACTGGAATGGTATGTTTTTAAGAGGTTTTTATCATTTTATCACGTTTGCTGCCTTGGGCAACTTTGGGATAGAAGTTTAATAAACAAAAAAAAACCAAACAAACAAACAAATACATTAATAAAAAAAGTCCCTGACAAGAATACCACTGAATGCAGGAAGAGCAGAGGACTGGAGTTATAGGAACTAATTCATCTTTTTCTCTCTTAGTCCACTTCTATTTTACTTTGATCCATTTTTAAATCTGTGAGTCCTTTGATTCCCTTTGGCAACAGAATCGATTTTTGGAGCAAAGGGTGAGCTGCTGAAAGGAGAGCTATTTATTTTTCCACTCCCAAACCCCTGAAAAATGTCAGATTTTGTGCAGACATGTGGATGCCCTGTAAAGTGATTGAATGAAGCAGGATGTGCCTCACTAAATAGCTGGTCTTGAAGCAGCCTGGTATTCAGTTCTTCCAAACAGGCCAAGATTCTGCCTAGCCCAGATCTCATGGAGACCTCCTATATGAAAGAGGCAAGAAACCCCACAGAGAACAAATGAGGACCTGGAAGAACCTTCAGAAGCCCCACAAGGCAACCTGAACCGCCTTGGCTGTTCTTACCACCACCGAAAACCACCCTGACCACATTCTGAGCCCTCTTTTGATCCCTGATGCTCCCTCTCCGGACCTCAGGAGATGGCAGTGGACCCTGATGGGAAGCTCAGAGCTGCAACACAGGTACTTGCTTGGCTGCCAGAAGGCACAATCACAAGGAATCTTTTGGGGAGCAAAGGTCTACTCAGCTCCTGTGCCCACGGCATACACTTATAAAGCACTATGACACCACTCCAGACAGTCATGGCTTCCTGGGAGCTGTAGTTTGTTGAGGATGCTGAGAGCTGTCAGGAGATTCGTAGCCCCCTCACAGAACTTCATTAGTTTGCAGAGACAACACCCTTCCGTTGCCCGCAATATGGTGAAGATATAAACTAGGAAGTATCTGGCCTAGTCAAGCTACTTTCGTGAGAACCAAACTTTTCCTGATGTGACCTTGCTGGAAAAGATTATAACAGAGATGAACTCACCTACGTATGTCTGAAACTTCCTCCCCTACCCTCCCAGAGCTACAGTTCCCAGAGTAGCTATACAATCAATCCCTCTTCCCAGGAAACTCTGAGAACTGTAGTTCTGGGAGGGGTATAGGGGGCTCCTAACAATGCTCAGCACCCTTAACAGACTACAGCTCCCATAATCCTTTGGGGAAAACATGACTGTTTAAAGAGGTATCATAGTGCTTTAAAGGTATGACTTGAATGTGGCCTAAGCATTGGCCATGGACAGAATGGGCAGGTTGCCACTGATAAGACTTTTGTTGTAAAGAGCTGTGTGCAATGAGCTGGAGAAGAAGCAGAAGCCGCAGTAGCAACCACCACCTTAGTAATAACCCATGAACTTTAGTGGTAATTTTACTATTGGAAACCAAGCTCCAACTATTCAAAATGCAAGGGAAATCTCCATGCAGTGTGTCACCCATAATCACCAAACTATCATGTGACAATTGCAGCAATAAAAAAGCAGGAACATGGGGATGCAATCACACTCTTTGCAATTCCCAAGTAATCTTCAAAAATCTGGAATGAAGCATTACAGGGCAATGAAGTGATCCTCTGTTTAGAAATCAACAAGCCACTGCTGTCAAAAGGGAGGGATGTTGCCTTAGACAGGGTATCAAAGGCTTGATTCCAGAACTGAACCCAGAGCCTCACTAAAATTCCTGGATATTTCATACTATCTACAGGAAACTCTGGTATTAAGCATTTGGCAGGTGAAGGACATCATCCTAAGCAGTGAACTTTCCAAATTTTAAAATAATTATAGTTGATTAATGGTGCTGTGACATGCTACAGAGATGAAGATTCTTCTTCCTATAATTCAGACACAGCAACACCAAATCATAATCAGAAGAAAATAAAATACAGTTGCAAAGCCAGGCAGTGTTGATGGCACCTGGGAGACTGATGGGTAGGAGCTGATAGAGGAGCCAGCAGTATCAGACTCAAC
This sequence comes from Podarcis bocagei, assembly GCF_964188305.1. Classification (NCBI taxonomy): domain Eukaryota; kingdom Metazoa; phylum Chordata; class Lepidosauria; order Squamata; family Lacertidae; genus Podarcis; species Podarcis bocagei. Next base: position 58,176,269 of record NC_138131.1, on the reverse strand, counting down.
TCTGTTCATTACCATAATAAAATGGTAATGAAGGCTGAGGGTGCAAATTCAAAATGGAGCCAGATGGATAAACAAGTGCATAGGCACAGTGGCAGAGCTTCATGCTCCGGCACTGAGGGCAGAGAGCAGGCGGGGGCAGGGCTGGCACGCGTCCTGGGGGCGCGGTATGCCGCCTGTGGGGCGCCCAGTGTGGGCGGGGGGGGGGCAACCACAATGGAACCCCACTGGGATTGCTCTGCCGGGGGTGGTGCGCTCCGCCCGTCCCCTCTTCCTCCACCAGTGCATAGGCAGCACATGTCAGTTCAAGAAGGACACTGACAAACTGGAACGTGTCCAGAGGAGGGCAACCAAAATGGTCAAAGGCCTGGAAATGATGCCTTATGAGGAACGGTTAAGGGAGCTGGGCATGTTTAGCCTGGAGAAGAGGAGGTTAAGGGGTGATATGATAGCCATGTTCAAATATATAAAAGGATGTCACATAGAGGAGGGAGAAAGGTTGTTTTCTGCTGCTCCAGAGAAGCGGACACGGAGCAATGGATCCAAACTACAAGAAAGAAGATTCCACCTAAACATTAGGAAGAACTTCCTGACAGTAAGAGCTGTTTGACAGTGGAATTTGCTGCCAAGGAGTGTGGTGGAGTCTCCTACTTTGGAGGTCTTTAAGCAGAGGCTTGACAACCATATGTCAGGAGTGCTCTGATGGTGTTTCCTGCTTGGCAGGGGGTTGGACTCGATGGCCCTTGTGGTCTATAACAACTCTATGATTCTATGATTCTATGATTCTATGATTCTATGACTCTGGAACAGAAGCATTGCTTGTAGCCATCTCTGATAATACACTTTCATGATCCTTGTATGATTTTGCTATCCTCTTGGACTACTGTTGTGCTGAACATTTAGCCCACATTTTAATTTTAAGGGAGCCAAGGGGTGGCTGTGAGAGTCCCTTCTCTCATTCTAAAATTATCACCCCAGGGATTTGCATTCTGCAGCTTTCCTAGGCAACCACTCTTCAAAGCCCAGGGAACGCCACAATAAGGCAACTCCTACTAGGAGGCATATTCAGATCAGGACGTGTGAGCAGCCTGGGAGGCTGAGGGGTGTTGAGGAAATCATAGCATTGTAAAGTTGGAAGGGCCTCCCCAAGGGTCATCTAGTCCAACCCCCTGCAATGCAGGAATCTCAATTGAAGTATCCATGCCAGATGGCCATCCAACCTCTGCTTAAAAGCCTCCAAGGAGTCTGTTCCACCGTTAAATGGCTCTTATCTTCAGAACGTTCTTCCCAGTTTAATCAGAATCTCCTCTTTTGTTATTTGAATCTGTTGGTTTGGGTACCACTCTCTGGAGCAGCAAAAAACAGGCTTGTTTCCATGAGGCAGCCCTCTACAATTCTATGGTTCTATGTAAGATAGCAAGTGGCTTAACATTTTGCCAACTCTGCAGTGGGTGGCACACTCTGCTTGCTGGCTCAGACAGAACACATATTGGAGGGTCTTGAACTTTCTCTGGCTCTCCTCCCACTCCAGGGATCTCCAAGAGCAGGCCTTGTGCAAGACCAGCATTATATGAAAACAGCAGCCTCTCAAGCAGAGAGGCTGAACTGAGATCCATTGACTTTCTGTAATGCTCCTAGAAGGATAGGCTAAAAGGGGGCAGGGAATTCAGACAAATGAGCCCAAGCAGATGGCTTGATTTTCTGAAATGCTGCACCATGCAGCCTGCAAAGCAGGGACATCTCCATCATCTCCTTTCTCAGGCTGCAGCAGATGGATCCAGCACAGCAGTCTCCTTGTAGAACCACCCAGCCCAAAATGCCACCTTTGCCAGCCGTTAGTCTTACCTTTGCAAGCCCCTGCAGCACCCAGGTGGCAGATGGCGGCCAAAACTCGCCAGATGGCCTTCTGCTCCTCCACCACAATTCCCAGGATCTCCATGGCAGTGTGGAGCTGAGCAAATGCAGCTGAGGCCTTCTGCTTCTCTTCAGCCTGCAAGGAGAGAAAGGAACAGCCAGGTCTATGGCATGAGGGCATGGGTTGGGACCAGAGATACCAAGGTGCCTTCAGAAAGAATGGCAGCATACAAAGCACCCTTATAAAGAACCCGATAGGGCCAGAACCTCTCCAAAATACATCACCTACATTGATTATTCTTAAACCAGCATGTGAACATAGGAAACTAAGAAAAACCTGCTGGGTCAGGCCAATGGCCCATCTAATTCAGGATCCTGCTCCCACAGTGAATGCCCCAAAGGGAAACCCATAAGCAGGACCCAAGCTCAAGAGCCCTCTCCTCCCCTCCTGCAGCTTCCAGCCCCAGGTTGGCGAAGGTTCCAGTAGAAGGAACCCCCAAGCTACAGAACTGAATGAGAGATAGTGCCTAGGTTACTTCCCTTGTAAGGACGGTAGAATCTTTCAGTTTCAGTTTCTTAAGTCACAGGCAAAAATACACCATAAATAAGACATTGTGGGGGCCAGGCTTCTGCTGAGGGGGAGCAGAACCTCAGATAATTGAGTACTTTCAATGCTTTTCAATAATATTTTTGGATCTGCCCCTCCTTGGCTATACCCATGTCTTAAGTTTAGCTCTCCTCATTTCCATGTCACCTTAAAAATATTTTGCCACATTCCCACATCAGTTTGCAATTAAAAGAAAAAATCACCAGCATTTTTAGTGCAAATTTCTCATAACATGCACATAGTTTGTATGTATAACTTGCCTAATGTATTTTTGTAAAACAATTTAAATTAATGTAATACATTTCTGTATGTTATTTCCCTAATACATGCATTTCTGGACACATGGCTTGACTGGAGGACAACCTTGCAAAATTCAGCAAGTGTGGATTTCAAACAATGGCTGCACTTCAGTACTCATTTTGTTTTGGGAAGTGCAAATTAAGTAGGTTTGCCTTTAAATGCAAATTGAATCACATTTCTTTTTTTCTTTTTTTTTATAAAATTTTTATTTGATTTTCTGCTTTTATAAAGACAAACCATACACAAAGAAAAAACAAAAGACATGTATAAAATCAGCAAATCCCCGTTTCATAACCTTGTTCCCTGACTTCCCCCCACCTCCCCTCGTGCATCCCAGTTTCAAAATTATATCAGCAAGTTAATATTTCTCCTCTTAACAATCTTATTCATCTTATTTCCTTTTTTATAATAAAAATTGATTTTCATAAGTTGGACTTAAGTTCTCTTCCATCGATTTTCATTTTATCTTAATTAGTAGTCATCTTAACCAAACCTAAAAATCTTGTGAGTTTTTAAGAGTCTCTTCTTCCCTCCCTCCCATCCCCGGTTTTTGTCCCTTCCCAATAAAAATCCAAATTCGAGATTCTCAGCCTGGGTTCCTCACGTCCGAGGCTTTCAAATCTCTTTCCGTCCCTCTCCGCCTGTCCTGTTGGTAGTCCTTTATGGCAGTCGTCAGATCTGGGAAAAGTTCTTTCACCATCAAAATGTATCCTCTTCCCACAAGAAGATTCAAAGGTAGCTGCTGAAGTATTTCCACAAAGTCTATCTCTTCCAAGTCTAAGTCCAAACGGAGGCCCCAATCATATTTCTTTGTTTTAAATTCCTGTATTCCATTTTGTCTTGGGACCTCCTCCTTCTTCTTCTGTATCTTTCGCAGACTTGTGGTGGATATGTTCCCAGCGTCTCCTTGCTTGTATTCCACAGATGTCAACTTTTGGTTGTTACTTCCCAGGATTACTTCTTCTTTTTCTTGTTGTTTAGTCTCTTCCAGCTCTGTAGATATTGTTTCCCAATCAGCTGTGGATTCTTTCTCATTGAGGTCCTCAATACAAAGAGCAGAGTTGCCTGTTCCCAAGGTCATAGTCTCAAGTTGTTTATTCATGGCCAAGCTCTGCTCTTGTAAGATTCCCACCAATTGAAACATCCTTTCGATTTCCACTAGTAACTTTCCTTCCACAGCCATTGTATCCATTGTAGTTTCACAGAATTCCCCCTAGGGGGAATCTGGTTACTTATTTGCCTTTTCACCAACAATCCTTTAACTGATTATTATTACTTTGTTTCCAACAGTTTTAGCTCAATTATAACTCGTCTTAGTCCAGAGGGATCTTAAATGACAATTTCTCACTTTAAACCGCCCGTTTGGCAGCTTTGACAGCTGTCAAACTCCGCAGCTCCAACGCAGGCACAAAGGCAGGACGTTCCCGAGCCCGGGAGGGGGGGTTGTTTAAAACAAAAGGAGGGTTTCCAAAACTCCACTCTCCAGCCCAAAATTTCCTTTAGTTAAATCTTGGAAGTTAGTGTCCTTTTTAACTCACCCCGCCAAGGGTAGGCTCTCCAGCTTAGCTCTTGAGTCGTTGCTTAGATCGTCTGCAAGGGGGGGGTGCGGACTTCCTTTTAGCACACCCCCCGGTCGTCTCCAATTTAAGGTGAATTTTTTAAAGTCCCAATCCGTCTTACTCACGGGTGATTCTTTCAGTCCAAATTTTCAAGGAAGGAAGTCAGCGCTCTCTGGTCATGGCTCGCGGCTTCGCTCTACCAAGGTAGCGATCGACTCTCAGTGCCACGCCACCCCCGTATCCCCTCCGCAGCCTTTAAAAAGGCTCTTTGCGAATCAGGGGGGGCGCTTAAGGCACCCGCCGAGTCTTCAGTCCGCAGGCTTCCGCGCCTGCGGTTTTTAAGGGTCCCCGCGTCGCCGGCGCGGCAAAGACCCATCCTCGGTAGAGCCGATTCCCTCCGCAGCTCGGAGGGAATCCGCCATTTCCAGATCGCGTCAACCCCGGAAGTCAATTGAATCACATTTCTCCTCCATCCCTAGTCCCTTGTTGTGTTTGAGTGTGATCAACAGACAGAATTCAGTATGGCTGGGCTAAGCAATTGGGAGGAGGTGCAATTCCTTATTCCTCCTCCCAATAAAAACATTACAAGTGGCAAGACTACCGGTATTTGGGGAGACAAAATATTCTCATTACTAAATACGCTAGCTTTGTGTTCTCCTGGGGAGGTGGTGGTGGTGTCAAAGGCTGCCCCTGTCAGGAGCAACCATGACTCTTCTGCACATGGTTGTGTGGAGGCAAACATGACCCCTCCAAGGCACCTACAACATATGGGTCTCCTCTTTTGCCTTATCCACTTTCCTGAGGAAAGGCTTTTACAAAGGGGGAGCCATTGGGGGCCACTAGGTGGCGCATCGGAAGATGGCTGACAATAACATCTCACCGACCCACACGAGGTAATTTGGAGGCTATGATGGGGGTAATTAGCCTCCATAACCCCCCCCCCCAGGATTGTGGGGGGGACGGCCCTTGCCTGCTGTGCCCTATACCACCCCCGAATTTATGGGGGTGGGGGCACTAGGCACAAAGCCCTCCTGTGGGATTTCCGGCTCTCCTGGACGCCGTTCCTGATTCACGCCGCTAGTTGCAAATGATCTTTAAAAGAAACAATTTGGACAAGATTAATTGCACATGCTTCAAGGAAAAAGGGGAGTAAAGACTGCTGACAGAAGAGATCTCTGATAACAAGACAAGAATAAAATATGAGAAGATACGTCAAGATATGGTATGACAAATGGGGGAGGGGGGAGAAAACCTGCCTTCCTTTTTTTATGTGATTTAACAAGAATCCCCTCCCCTAATGAGTCAGAAACTAAGGACTTAAGCTGTGGATTTAAGGCTGTGTGGAGATAAACTTTCGATCCAAAGCAATGTTTCAAGATGAAGCTGGAAAGCTAAGAGTTCTGGAATGACGCAGTTAAAAATGCCGTCGCCATTTTGGGAGGCATTGTTGGAGCTCTTGGGTCTGGGAGGAGAAAGAGAGAAATAGAGTTGTTTACATATCGTGGATCAACTCCTCGGTGGGACTTAAGAGCGACAAATGCCAAAATTTATGATGGAAAGAACGAGGTTATCTACTAAGGAGATATATGGAAACCATCTGGACTTAGTGGAGGAACGGGAAATCCACACAGGATTATTATACTTGCTATCGGCTTAAGGAGACCAACAGAAGAGATCGTAAAGGAAAAAGAGAAATTATATGAATAAGATATGATGTGGAAACACCAAGATAAGACTGGATAGAATTATGAACTTTGTTTGGACTGATTGGGACTGATTTGGACATTAACGCAGTAAAGAAGATGATCTGAATCCCCCTTTGGATCTTGAAGTATGGGTTCCCCCAACAAAATTTAAAAATTTGGCTTTGTAATTTGGAATTTATATGATGTGATTTAATTTGATGTGATTAGCCAGTTAATAAAAATTATTTTAAAAAAAATACAAAGGGGGAGCCATTAAGATTCCAAACAGAAAACTGGATAAAATAAAGGAACCAGTGAGCTAAAACCTGGCATCATTCATACAAGAGAAAAGGTTTGTGCATTTTCAGAAGATGTACATAAAAGTTGAAAACCTGGAGGCAGAGATGACCCTACTTCAGAGCAGTAGATGGAAGTAGGGCTTCCATTTGATGAGCACCTACAGCTCTTGACCACAGAGAAAGTTGCTGAAAGAGCACAGGGTGGTTAATCCTGCCATGTCTCTCCCACACTGGACATGACTGGGGTCATTCCCCAGCACTGGGCAGCTTTTTCTAATTTCAGAAAATGTTCTCCGTTGCATCTCTGCATGATTGATTGTTGTTGAATTCCATACTTCTAAGCAGTCTCTGCTAGGATGATTAATTCTAACTCTGGCAATTCTCTGCGTTGTGATTACTGACTCAGATACATGGCCAGAATCACCAGTCCTCCTCCAGTGAGGTTGCCTGACGCCTCTCTGTATGTCATAGCTCTGTGCTTCTTTCTACCCATTCAGAATGGATGAGTGACTGACAGGTGAGTGACTCTGACAGTCACAGGTGAGTGACAGAGACCCAAGGAAGGGGCTTCTCCAAGGCTGAGTAATTCCTACTTAAATGTATTTGAAAAGTAAACCTTTTCAATAGTGTTTCCAATTCTAATTAAGCCATGCTCTTGGCTACCAAACATTTGAGACTTGAGATCTTGAAACTTTCAAAGGGGAGTGTGTTTGGCTCAAAGCAACCTTCTGAAACACTACAGCTGGAATAGACAGAAGGGCTGAGCATCCGCTGAGGACGGCAGAAAATCCCATTAACCAGCAAGTCCCAGAACTCTTTCAGACATCTAAGGGCCCCTCCCCATTCAACTTCAACAGACAGCATGTGTCACCAGATCAGAGAACACACAGCAAAGCTCCAAACTGTCACAGTCCTCCTCAGTGCTTCCTTGGAGTAGAGCCTCTGGCTGTGAGGCAGACCATTTCATTGGGAATCCTGTTTTGCTAAGGTTTTTTTTTGTGTATTTATTTTTTTGAGCCGTTCTTTGAAGTGTTGCTTTTAAAGCAGGGTGAAAACAATCACTTGAGAGGATTGTTCTGATCATGAAACAAACTTCAGAACATGGTTTGAAAAGAAGCATGATTCCTGGCTTGGCACTCACTCCAGCTACTTTCAGTGACACACCAACCTTTTGACTTTAAAATCTTGAAAGAGCTGCAATTGTCAGTAAGGACAAATGGACTTCAAGCCCCATTTACACAGGCTCTTTTGGAAGCCACATTAGCCCAGCTTTTGGTTCCAGATGACATCAAGCTTTTGGCACGTACAGTGTTACCCCCATCAGCAGGTGTTTTGTTTGCCCACGAATGGGAAACTGCCTGCCGTGCTTATGCTCCAGCTTTGTTTCAACAAATCAGGGGAAATAATCCAAATATTACCCTTGCAGACGTCATAGATGCCATGATGGGGCGTGGTCCTTTCACTCAAGCTTCAGTGCAAGCCACACTGCTGCAAATCTTATTGAGGGACACTGCTCTTGCTGCTAAACAAGCAATGAGAAAAATCCCAGAACCCACCAGTATTCAATCAAGGTGGGGTTCAATCAGGCAAGAGGCAAGAGAATCATATTCTTCCTTTATGGACAGGCTGCTTACAGCAGTGAGTCGTCAAATTGAAAATCCTGAAGCCAAACAAATAATTATCAAACAATTGGCCTTTGAAAATGCCAATGAGGATTGTAAGGTTGTGTTACAACCGATGATACACAATCCTGCCACAGACACAGCAGCCATGCTTCGCATTTGTCAGTCTGTTGGTACAGCCACCCACAAGGCTCATCTGCTGGCAGCAGCGCTAAATGAAAACCAGCCTGTAGCCACCGATACAACTTGTTTCCAGTGTGGCAAACCAGGATCACTGATACCCCAGTGGGGGTAGAACAGTGGCCTCTACCAAAAGAAAAATCAGCAGCAGCGGCACCAGCTATTTCTGAACAGCTTATTTCTGAACAATTGACTTTCGGCCACATTGAACCATCTTCATCCCACTGGCTCCAGCAGACAGGGAACGGTTTGCTTTTACATTGCCAGTATATAACAATTCGCAGCCCACCCAGTGATATCAGTGGGTTGTCCTGCCTCAAGGCATGCGGAACTCCCCTACACTTTGTCAACATTTTGTGGGTGAAGCATTGAAACCTTTCCGCATGCACCACCTAGAGGTGCTGCACACAAGCTGCATCTGGCAGTGTTTGCTACACCATTGTTGCCAACAGGAATTTATATGCTCAGACAGAAAAGAAGAAGACAATCTGCATTATAGAATGGCTACATTTACCACACACCCCACCTAAAAACATTTATTCCGTTGTTGAATCCACATCAGACATTGTTATCAAAGGACGTTCACGTGCTATAGCTTTGAGCGGTTCTGATGTTGCATCAATATATCTGCCCTTCTCACAGACTGAACAGCAGCATTTATTCATAACAAATGCTGCCGTGCAAATTGCCTTGGCTGATTTTATAGGTGTCATCATTTTTTCAAAAAAATCATATTTATTAAAGTTTCCAAAAAATATAGAAATACAAAGATAAAATACACTTAAAGCCTTACTTTCAATACCAACTTTCTGGGACTCCCCCTTCCCCCTCCCAGCTGTATTCCCCTTTCATGAATTTAGTTCTACAATCTCTCACTCCCCATTTAAAACTTAATTTGTTTAACCCACTATCCAATTTAAATTACACAATCTTACCTCCCTCCCATATCATTTACAAAAATAGAAAAAAAAGATTTTCCCCCCAGATCCACCCCAGTTTCCTTCCACGAATTCCCTTTTTTTAAAAAAAACATGTCCAATCAAAATGAAATGATATACAAGAGTTATATAAAGATATAAAAGATAAAAGATATAAAAAGATTCAAAAAATAGTTGCACAGCCTTTGGATTCCAAATCTCCCCCCCCCCTTCCCCGGTTTAGATTCCCTATGTCCATCAGTCTGTATGTTGTCAGCCTGGAGGTCTCAAATCCATGGCCAGATTTCTCCCCAGTTCCACCTTGCCGGTTTTCTTTTAATTTATTTATTTTAATAATGTTTAACTTCAAACGTCCAATCTAAAAAAGGCCTTTAATTTCCTTGGTCTTTACCGCTCCTCCCTTTTTTCTTTCCATGTCGTAATCAGTCCTTTGTTCTTTTTATTCCTCACTTTCTCAGGTTTCTTGTCCTGTTCAGCTGCGAAAACGTTCTAATTCGGAAATCTGGTATCTCTACAGAGGTTTGTTGTTCAGGAACAAAAACTTATGTCCAGTCCCTTCCTTTTTTTTTTTTAATTTAAATTCATCATTAATACACATATACAAGCATACAAACATACATTTCTTACAATCCTTAAAAATGTTCAAACATACTTACACTCAATCCCACAAATAGTTCCTTTCCCCATCACCATCCACCAACCCTTCACCCCACCTTTGTGTTTGACTTCCAATCTACTCAATTACAATTTCTTTCCACTTCTATTACTTTCTTTCACACACCTTTACCCTAATTTCATATTTCTTTTTCTATTACACATTGTTTTCCATCTTATTTGATATATCAGTATTTGAAACAGAACTTGTTTATTCTAATAGGAGTTCTGATTTTTCGATATGATTTTGCAAGTATCTTTTAAACACCTTCCAGTCCCTATCTATCTTTTCTTTTGAAATCCTTCCAATTTCTTCCATTGTTTTGGATATATTGTAATACTCCAATAATTTGGCAAGCCACTCTGTTTTTGTCGGTATTATACCACTTTTCCAGTTTTTCGCAATCAATAGCCTTGCTGCTACTGTTGCGTATAAATATAAAGTCTTACCTTCTTCCCTTAGGCTTCCTGGTACAATTCCCAATAGAAAACCTTCTGGCGTTTTCCTAAATGAGTATCTAAACATTTTTTTCATTTCATTATATATTATTTCCCAAAATTGTTTGATGTTTAAACAATTCCACCATATATGTATCATGGTACCTTTTCCCGTGTTACATCGCCAGCAGATATCGCTACAGTTTTTATTCATTTTTGCTATTCTTTCAGGTGTTAAATACCATCTATGTTGCATTTTAAGGTAATTTTCTTTCAGTATATAACACATGGTGAATTTCATATCTTCTTTCCACAATTTTTCCCATTGTTCAAACATAATATTTTCCCCAATATCTTGCGCCCATTTAATCATTGATGCTTTAACCAATTCATCCTTTGTTTCCCACTCTAAAATCAGATTATACAATTTAGATATATTTTTTGATTTTTCTTGTATTAAATATTTATCGAATTTTGATATTTCTTTTTCAAATCCTAACTTTTTGTCTTTTGCTAATCTATACTTAATTTTAATATATTGGAACCAATCACTAATATGAGCTTTAATCTCTGTGTAGTCCTTTAATTCCAATTCTCCGTTTTCTTCCTTTAATACAGTTTTATAGGTAGCCCAATTTTCTTTCATATTTAATTTTTTCACTGCGACAATTTCTGCTGGCGATGCCCACCAGGGAGTTTTCGGTTCTAAGAGTCTCTTATATTTCTCCCATATTTTATATATAGATTTTCTGATTATATGCCCTAGGAAGCCTTTATGTACTCTCACTTTTCCATCTATTAAATAGGCATGCCATCCAAATCTCGTCTCTACTCCCTCTAAATCCAATACATCCGAGTCATCTAATTTGATCCATTCCTTTAGCCAGGTCAGACCCACCGCATCGTGATATAACTCCATATCTGGGAGACCAAATCCTCCTCTCTCCTTCTTATCTATCATTATTTTGTGTTTTATTCTTGGCTTTTTCCCTGACCATATGAATTTAGCCAAATCTCTTTTCCAGTTATTAAAACATTTATCTCCTCCTAGTATTGGGATACTTTGAAATAAAAACATCATCCTTGGTAATATGTTCATCTTTATTACCGACATTTTCCCTAGTAAGGAAAGATTTAATTTTCCCCATACTTGCAAGTCATTTTTTATTTCATTCCATGTTTTCCCATAGTTCTCTTTACTTAAGTCTATAGTATTTGTTGTTAAATTTATTCCAAGATACCTTATTTTCTTTTTAATTTCCAATCCTGTAATTTCTTGTAATTTCACTTTATCCTTTTCTTCCATATTTTTCACTAGTATTTTGGTTTTCCCATAGTTTAATTTGAATCCTGCTAATCTGCCATATTCGTTTATGCATTCCAATATTCTAGGTGTACATTGTAGGGGATTTTCTGTTGTGATCATAACATCGTCTGCAAAGGCTCTTAACTTATATCTTTTTTCACCAACTGCTATTCCTCTTATTTGGTTGTCCTGCCTTATTTTCTTTAATAGAACCTCTAATACTATTATAAATAACATTGGGGATAGGGGGCATCCTTGTCTTGTACCTTTAAAGATGTTGTTTTCTTCTCCAAACTCTCCATTAATAATAATTTTTGCTTTCTGTTGGTTATATATTGCATTTATACCTTTTTGGAATTTTTCACCTAGACACAATTCTTTTAATAGTTTTTTCATAAATTCCCATGAGATTTTGTCGAAAGCCTTCTTCGCATCGATTGAAATCAGGGCTGCTTGTTTGTCTCTTCTTACTTGTAGATATTCCATTATGTCTATTATATTTCTGATATTATCCTTTATTTGTCTACCTTCCACAAATCCAGCCTGATTTTTATGTACTATTTTTCCTATAATTTTTTTCAACCTATTAGCCAATAATCCTGCGTAAATTTTATAATCGGAATTTAACAATGAAATGGGTCTATAATTTGAGACCGATTCCAAATCCGTACCTTGTTTTGGCAGGAGCGTTATATACCCTTGAGTCCAAGAGTCTGGAATATTCCCCTTCTCTACTGCTTCCTCTATTACTTCTTTTAGTGGGTCAATTAATTCATTTAACATTTCTTTGTAATATTCTGCTGGTATGCCATCTGGACCTGGGGATTTCCCTATTTTTAATTTTTGAATTGATTCCTTAATTTCTACGGTTGATATTGGTTCATTTAATAATTTATGGTCTTCTTCTGCTATCTCTATTAATTTATTTTTCTTTATATATTCCTCTATTTCTTCTATTGGCACTTCATCTTTTTGATATAATTTTTTGTAATATTTTTCAAATTCTTTTTAAATTTCTGTCAGATCCCTTATTGTCCTCTCTTCTACTTTTATTTTATTTATTAATTTTTCATTTCTTTGTTTCTTTAGCTGCCAGGCAAGGATCTTGCCTGGCTTATTTGCCCATTCAAAATTTTTATATTTCCAAAATTTGATTTCTTGTTCTACCTCCTGTTCTATAATTTTATTATATTCTACTCTCAGTAATTTAATTTCTTGATTTAATCTCTCTTTATTTTTGCTTGCATAGGCCAATTTTTCCTTCCTTTTAATTTCTTCTAAAAGCCCCCTTTTCTTTTTTTCTTTATTCTTACATGCTATTGAGTTTGGTTGTATGAAATATCCCCTAACAACCGCCTTCCCAGCATCCCACACTGTTTTAACATCTGTCCCTTTCCTCCAATTGTTTTCAAAATATTCCTTCATCAACTTCCTGGCTCCTTGTATTACTTTTTCATTTTTTAATAAGAAAACATTCATTCTCCACATTTTTTCCCTTTCTCCTCTTTTCCTTTAAGAGTTAATGATACTGGATTGTGATCTGTAAGTGTTTTTGGCAATATTTCGGCATTCTCTGCTTCAATTGTCATATCCTTAGTAATCCATATACTGTCGATTCGACTATACGAGTTTTTTGGTTCTGAGAAATATGTGAACTCCTTTTCAACAGGATGTTTATATCTCCATATATCCACTAAATCAAAAATCTTTACCATTTCCATAAAGCTTTTTGGCAGCTTCCCTTCATCCCCCCCCCCCTCTTCTTCTGTGATCTATCCAATTCTGGTTCCATTACTCCATTTAAATCCCCTAACACAATAATTCTCATATCTATATATTCCATTAATAATGATCTTACTTTAACATAGAATTCTGATTTTCTTCTATTTGGTCCATAGACTCCCGCTACTACAATTGGTTCCCCCTCTATTGATATTTTGACTATTATAATCCTCCCCTCTTTGTCTTCATATATCAATTCCGGTTCATATTTGCTTTTAACATACATTACAACCCCCCTCTTTTTTCTTACATCAGATGCGATGAATTCTTCCCCTAACTTTGGTTTTACCAATAGTCTTTTATGCTTAGTATTGATGTGGGTTTCTTGTAAGCAAGCAAGGTCCCACTTCTGCCTCTCTAAGATACGTTCTATTTTCTGCCTCTTCCTCCTATTATTTAGACCATTCACGTTCCATGATAACAATTTAAATTTCATTATTTATTAGTTTAAAAATTCTAAAGTTAATGGAAAGAGTTTACGTTATCTGCAGTGGTAAAGGAGAGGGGTTTTGCAATAGTTATTGGTCTGATTGTTTACCACTGGCGTAGTTCTTTATCCTTCCACCCTTTGCTGAGCTTTTTCTTCTTCTTCCGCCTCATCCGATAGCTCTCCCTTTCTTCCTTCCTCATTTCTTACTTCACTTTTCCCACCTCCTAATTCTCCTCGATACTTCCTCCAAAACATATCTGCTTCCTCAAATGTCTCAAATCGTCTTCTTTTTCCTTTGAAGTTGAAGGAAATCCCCACTGGGTATTCCCATCTGAAAGATATTGCTTTGGCCTTTAATGCTTTTGTTAGAAATTGGAATTGCTGTCTCTTTTTTATCAGCCTAGGTGGGACTTCTCGTAAAATTATTATTTCCTTTCCATCTATGGTTAATTTGTTCTTACTCTTTAGTTGGAGGATCTTATCTCTCATCCAATTCGATGTGAATACAATGATGCAGTCTGCCGGCCATTTGTTCATTTTTGCTTTTCTTGAGTTCACTCTGAAGATTTTCTCTGTCTGTTCTATTATGTCTTTTTCCTGTAAATGTAGCCACTTTGCTAAAGTTTCAATCATCTTCTTCCAAATATCCTCCTTCTCCTCTTCTGGAACATTTCTGAATCTCAAAGTCTTCTCTTTAATCTGCATCTGTATCATTGCTAGCGCGTCCCTTCCTTTCTTCAATAGAAAATTCTATTGTCTCCTTTAATGTAAACACCTCTGTAGACAAAATACTATTTCAGTTTTGCAGCTTTCCCAGAAGATAACAAGTCCTGTACGAATCCAAGAGTATTTTTCCACTTACGACCGTTCTTGTAATGTCCCGAAACCCCTCTAGGGGAATTGTAATAACTTTGTATCCTCTAATCCAAAAGTCAAATTGTTGTTCCTTATTTTCCGACAGTTTATATCCATATTGTATCAAATTGTAACAAAATTAACCAGCAAAGTCCTCCTAACAAAGTCCTCTTTATATTCTCCAACTTTGACAGCTACTTTGACAGCTGTCAAAGTCTCCGTCTCTCTTCGCCAGGCTCTGCGAATCGCCCCGGTTCCCAGGGGGGGTTACATTTTCCTTCTCACCCTCCACTCTTCTCCTCCAGCACAGTTCTTGTAATTTCCCATCGTGGAATTAATGATTTTTGTCAAGAGTATGCTTCTCTTTCGACCTTGGTTACAGAGTCCTTGTTTTAGAATGTTTACAGTAGGGGGTGTTGGGAAACTGCCAGGGAGATAACGTCCATCTGAGCCCCAAGCCGGAGTTCTGGACGTCCATCGGCCTCCCGTAGTCACGCAGATCCAACAGTTAGGGGCACAAAACCTTTGGAAATTCCTAGCCGCATTCCTAGGCTGGTGCACCCTCTTTATCAGCAGAAACACAGCCGAAAGCTTGCATCACAGAAGAGCAGAAGAGCATAATTTACAGACTTTATTTAGCGTTTAACAGAACAAAAGAAAACACGTCCATTCTGTCAGCGTGTCTGAGCCGACTGACGAAAACGAAAGGAAACAACAGCAGACATAAACATCCTGTGACTAGGACATGCGCAGACTCTGTTACTTACAAAAGCCTGCTCCCTTTTAAGGTGGAACGGAAATATCCTAACAGGGGGGGGGACTGACTTCCTTTTTAGATCACCCCCACTCGTGCCGAATCCGAAAAAAATTTCTATTTTTCTCCTTTTGAACCCGGTTTCCCAATTACTCACGGGTTGTTGTTAATAGTCCGAATTTCCAATGGAAGAAGTCAGCGCTCTCCGTCGAATGGCATGCGGCTTCGCTCGGCAGGGAAAGCAGAGGACTCAAAGCACCACGCCGCTCCCCGGCACCCGATTCGAAGCCTTTAAAAAGGCTCCTTCACGAGTCGGGAGGGCGCTAACGGTGCCAGCCGAGTCACCCATGTCCACGGGCTCCGTGCCCGTGGTTTTTAAGGGTCCCCACGTCGCCGGCGCGGTAGGACCCAGCCCCTGCCGAGCAGACCCCCTCCGGAGCTCGGAGGGAGTCCGCCATGCGGCGATGGCGACAACCCGGAAGTCTATAGGTGTCATCATTTTTAACGCTCCAAAGGATGACGGTTTGACATTTCTGACACAGGTCACCTATGTTTTGGCTACCCCCTTGTCTCTCACACCTCTCCCCTCTGCATTGACCCTTTTCGCAGATGGAACAAGAAGTAGAGGGGGTAGTGACATGGGAGGAGGGAGGACAATGGAAATGTTTATTTACCCCCCCCCCACAGTCTTCTGCTCAGCAAGCTGAGCTAGCGGCTGTGATTCTTGCATTTCAATCCTTTCCTACTCAACCTTTCAATCTTATTGTGGATACTCAGTATGTATATCACCTTTTTGCTATTTTACCAATATCTTATATAACTCCTTCCTTGGATTCTGACTTGTTTTCCTTGTTTCTTGCCCTGCAGGCCTTACTTCAGCACAGAGAGTTCCCTTATTATGTTGCACATCTTCGCTCCCACACATCGCACCCATGGTATTTAGCAGAGGGCAATGCAAGAGCAGATGCGGCTTTGGGGGACATTTCTGCCTT
Source organism: Podarcis bocagei (assembly GCF_964188305.1). Lineage (NCBI taxonomy): Eukaryota > Metazoa > Chordata > Lepidosauria > Squamata > Lacertidae > Podarcis > Podarcis bocagei. Next base: position 58,160,017 of record NC_138131.1, on the reverse strand, counting down.
TTCTCTCTTTTCTGATCCTATACTATGTCATAACACCTTTCACCTTCCTGCGAAAGCATTGGCAAAGCAGTTTTCTATTCCCTTGGCCCAAGCAAGGGATATAGTTTCCCAATGTGCTTCTTGTTCTAAATCTCAGCTGGCCATTCATAGAATCATAGAATCATAGAGTTGGAAGAGACCACAAAGGCCATCGAGTCCAACCCCCTGCCAAGCAGGAAACACCATCAGAGCACTCTTGACATATGGTTGTCAAGCCTCTGCTTAAAGACCTCCAAAGAAGGAGACTCCACCACACTCCTTGGCAGCAAATTCCACTGTTGAACAGCTCTTACTGTCATTCCTTTTGATGCTGTCTGGGGGCTGCAGCAGGTTGCTCCGCCACTCACTGTGGGTGAGGACCAGGTCCAAGATAGATGATTCCCTTGTTGCTTCTTCCAACTTCTGGGAAATGAAATTGTCAGCTAGATAATGGAGGAATACAGTGGTGCCTCGCAAGACGAAAATAATCCGTTCTGCGAGTCTCTTCGTCTAGCGGTTTTTTCGTCTTGCGAAGCAACCCTATTAGCGGCTTAGCGGATTAGCGCTATTAGCGGTTTAGCGGCTATTAAAGGCTTAGCGGCTTAGCGGCTAAAAGGCTATTAGCGGCTTAGCGGCTTAGAAAAAGGGGGGGAGTGAAAAAAATTGCAAGACTCGCAAGACGTTTTCGTCTTGCGAAGCAAGCCCATAGGGAAATTCGTCTTGCGAAGCGCATTGAAAAACGGAAAACCCTTTCGTCTAGCGGGTTTTTCGTCTTGCGAGGCATTCGTCTTGCGGGGCACCACTGTATGTTGGACCTTACATGAAACCCATCTGCAATCCATTTTCCCCAAGCTCACAAACTTCAAATGCAGAAAACAACACCTTAAACTTTTTCAGACCTGGGACCCATGCTTATTTCTTTATAAGAATATTTTTAAACTACCAACTCATTTTTAGAAATTGATGTGGTATAGCTTCCATTCAAACATGAATTTGTGGACTCTCCTCTTAGCTGGTCCCAGGACAGTTGTTGTGAGCCACCTTCTGTCAGCTGTGGCCGCAGACCCACCCACTGAAGATCCAAGCTTTGGCCCAAGTCTTCTGGAAAGCCATTTCCGAGCTAGAGAGGAGAGGGGCTTGCGGGCTAACCCCTCCCACACACTCCACTCGCGGGGGCTGGCCTTCTGCCCCCACGAGAGCAGGGGAATCCCCGGGCGTGCCGGCAACCCTGCCCGCCAATCGGCGGGGCTGGGGGGGGCATGGCCTAGCCCATTTAAGGCCAGGCACGTCCGGGGACCGCCCTCTTTTGCCCCATTCAGCTGAAGGTATTGGCGGCGAGCTTTGCTCGAGTGGCGGTTAGGCATTGGCAGGGGTTATTGTTAGGCAAATGAATGGGGGGGAAGGGAGCGCCATCACCTTCCCCCAATGAAAATGGGTAGTCCGGTAGAGGACTCCGGGGGGCATTGCCTTGTCCGAAACCTAGGGAGGTAAGGGCCTCCGGCACGCCCCCGAGCGGTGACACCCGTGGGATCCTAGTTGGCGTACTCCAACAGGACCCCCCCACGGCTTGTGGTTAACCCTTCCCGGTCTCCATGCCGGGTAGTCGATAGGAGCCAATGCCTAAGGCCAATACCTTCCAATTCTGTAATCAATACAGTTGTGGCCTTTTTATGCCCATTAACCTTAAATAATGTGTCACGTGTCTTTATTTCAATTGGGGGAGGGGACTTGCCACGCAAAGCCATTTCCGAGCTAGAGAGGAGAGGGGGTTGCGGGCTAACCCCTCCCACACACTCCACTCGCGGGGGCTGGCCTTCTGCCCCCGCGAGAGCAGGGGAATCCCCGGGCGTGCCGGCAACCCTGCCCGCCAATCGGCGGGGCCGGGGGGCGTGGCCTAGCCCATTTAAGGACAGGCACGTCCGGGGACCGCCCTCTTTTGCCCCGTTCAGCTGACCGGTTTTCCCACCCCACCCACCCTTTAGGTTTAGGTAGGTTTGACCTTGCTATGGACTTCGGTTGGTCGCCGCAAGGGGCCTGGTAGGAATTTTTCCAACTTGGTGCACTTCCAGCCTTTTGGTTTTTTCGCCTACCTCATAGCAAACGTCACAACTTCTCGGTTTGGGCGGTTAGGCATTGGCAGGGGATATTGTTAGGCAAATGAATGGGGGGGAAGGGAGCGCCATCACCTTCCCCCAATGAAAATGGGTAGTCCGGTAGAGGACTCCGGTGTTGTAATTGCAGAGTCCTGTACACAGCGGAATGATGAGCAGTATGTGCCACATGCTTAACTTTGCTTTATTTTCATTTCAATGTTGAGAGATTACAAACATGCAATCATCCTTTTCCTCGGAACAAAGAACACCGAGAGAAACAGTGAAAAACAGGAAACCAGTGTACATCACATCCAGTCTCCCATTCCCGTGGGAAACCCAACAGTACTCTGACCGTGGAATGCAAAACATTGTCCCGTGACTAGCACTTCGCTGCACAGTGAAGAAAGCAGAAACCAACATCCTCCCCCTTTCTGTGAACATCACTGGGCAGCGTGTTCGTACAATATCAGTACAAACCCAACTTCTGTACATAGGTACAGTGTTGATCCCTTGATACAATCTTGGACAATACATCAGCAGGAATTTCATTACCTGGCATATAGGACACCGTTACGAGTCCCTTCTGAATATGTTCCCTAGCATGTTGGAACTTCAATTGCAAGTGCTTCGTGCTTTGCTTACAACCTTCCGAATTCAGCAAAGCCAAACATGCTTTGTTGTCCTGGTAAACCTGGATTGGACATTTGACAGGAATTCTCATGTCTTTGCACAATTGTAACAACCATTCACAATCCTTAAGTGAATAAGACAGTGCATTCAGTTCAGCTTCACAAGTACTTAAGCTAATTGTTGTTTGCTTCTTGCATGACCAATCAAATAGACCCTGATTGTACATGTAGCAAACTCCAGACGTACTTTTCCTGTCTGTTGTGTCACTTCCCAAACTTGCATCTGCAAAAATCTCAAGACCACCAGACTTCTGATTGTTAAATCTCAGTCTGTAATGCATAGTGCCTTTCAAATAGCGTGCTATGCATTTCAGAGCTTTCCAATCCTTAACGGTGGGATTGTTAACTTGTCTGTTTAGCAAATTACAGCTAACAGCAATGTCAGGTCTTGAACATCTGGCAATGAAGTTTAGCTTGCCTAGCACACTTCTGTACAGTGTAGTGTCAGAAAATGCTTCTTCAGTGTCTTCTACCTGATAACCTGTTGTCATCGGTGTGTCTACAGGGTTAGCATCTGTCAGGGGTTCAGGAGCAGAGACGCAGAGAAGGGAGGAGACAGAGAGCGGGGGGGAGGAATACGAAGGAAAGATGAGTGGGGATGACGACCCGAGATCACCGAGCCTGTCCAGTGAGTCCGAGGATTCCCAGAAGGGAGCGCCAGCGGTCAGAGCAAGGGGGGAAAGCAGGGGGACACCCCAGGAAGAAGGGTCCAGAGAGGGATCAGAGAGCAGCAGTTGGAGATCGGGACCCACGTGCCCAGCCGGGAGCAGCGGGGAGAAAGGGGACCAGATATCGGGTTCCGGAGGCTTTCAGAAGGAGGGAGGGCATGAGTCAGGAGTAGTCACGCCCACCTCGGGGAGCGACGAAACGATCAAGAGGAAGGTAGGGAGTTGGGCGCGCGCGCCAAGTTCAAATGTAGCGGAAGCTGGCGCAGTAAGCAGCCCAGAGAGTGAGCCAGGTCCCAAAGCCCGCCGCAAGGAGGCGGAAGGGTCAGGGGAGTCCGCGTCAGAAGAGAGTAGGAAAGAAGAGACCCCGGGGGGCAGAAGGACCCAGAGACGGAAGGAAAGGCGCAGGAGGTGGAGCAAGGCTAGGGTATTAAACTGGTGTGCTAGAGGCAGAGACTCAGACGGGTCTTCGCCGGTCTGACCTAGAAGAAGTAGGGCTGCACATTGCAGTTTGGAAATGGAACCTGTAATCTAATAAAGACTCTTTTAACGTGAACGCTGGCTAACGTGGTCCTATGTCAGCTGGGACTGGGTGGCAGCCCTGACAGTAAGACCCGTCTCTCAATAGCTTCGGACACCTGATACCTCGCAGCGGAGGCAGAAGCAGCGAGAGGAGGAAATTGGTGTTTGGGAGCAAGCTCACAACGGTTGGCAGAGATGACGGAAGCAGAGAAAATTTCAGCGCTGCAACAGGCAGTGACACAATTGAACGCGGAGGTACAGGCATCCAAGAAAAGGGAGGAGGATGCGGCGGCCGCCTACAGAGATCTCCACGCCAGGTTTGAAGCATTGGTTAAGCAAGGGCAACCAGGACCCAGACCGGAGGGGGTTGGGTTGGCACGGAGAGCAGGGGGGCTTGTGGCTCACTTCGATGGGAATTTACAACAGTACCCCAATTTTCGAGCAGACGTAATGTGCGCACTGCAACTGCTGGCAAAAGACTTTAGAGATGAGGAAGAGAAAGTGGGGTTTATACTATCCCATTTGCATGGGGATGCTAAAGCGTGGCTACGCAATTTGTGGAGGGATAAAGATCCGGCGCTTCAGAGTGCAGATGCCTTTATCAAAGCGATGGATGCGTGCTTTTTATCTACCATTGACGTGGATCTTGCCCGACGGGAGATTCATGGACTGAGACAAGGGAAGGCGAGCGTAAGGCAGTATCACGCCCGCTTTTTTGCGCTGGTCAGTGCCTTGGAATGGGACCGGGATTCGCCCCCAGTCAGAGACCTGTTCTGGGAGGGTCTGAGCAGTGCTGTTAAAGACGAAATTGCGAGGGGGGAGAGGCCCCGGAGCACGCAGGAGGTGGTCCAAAGGGCGCTGACTGTGGGGGTGAGGCTGGAAGAACGTCCATGGTGCAGAGACGAAGGACGTGGAGGGCGCGAAGCAGCGAGAAGTTTCTCTTTCGTTCCCAGGGAAGCTGCGCGTGCGCAATCCACACCTCCGCCAGGAGGGGGAGTGGAACCTATGGAGGTGGGAGGCGCCAGGGCTCAGTCAGCTACCAGAGCCCCTGCACCGGCGGCAGTCAAGACTAAACCTCCTAGAGGGACCCGGAAGTGTTATATATGCGACAGCTCTCAACACTTGGCGAAAGAGTGTCCCCAGAGGAGCTCCAGGCACACTGCAGGCTCCGCAACGGTGAAAGCGGCCACGCAACACAGCGAATCCCAGCAGGGAAGCAACGATGTCTGGCTGGAGACAGAGGCACTGGGGCCCAGCCAGACGCATCAGTGAAGCAGTCCCCAGCGATCTTGCAACCCACGGACCCCCTCCCACCCAAACCAGTAGTGCAGCTCACCGCATCTCTCCAGCTACCCGATGGCGTCACTATCGAAGTGCCGCTTTCTGTGGATTCGGGAAGCAACGCAGACTTTATAGCGCAGGATTTTGTGGAGCAGCACGCTATACAGCTACTGCCTGCCACTCTGCCCCTGCAAGTCGTCACAGTGGATGGCAGAGAGTTGCTGGGGGGGCAGGTGGTGAAGCAGACGCCGCCAATGGTGATGCGACTTGGTAACCACAGGGAAGTCATCAGTTTTAATGTCACCCGACTGTCGGACACACCCATTGTGTTGGGCATGAGTTGGCTGGACAGGCACAGTCCGACACTGGCTTGGTACCAGCGACAGCTGATCTTCGGCTCCTCTTACTGCGCAGAACACTGCATCCTGCCCAGACAGGAGGGAGAGGAGGAGGAATCACAGCTGCAGTTGGGAACGTTGCAAGCAGTCCCCCACAAATACGCAGACTTTCTGGAGGTCTTCTGCGAGAAGGAGGCAGACAAGCTACCACCGCACAGGCAATATGACTGCAAGATTGACCTCCTACCAGGGGCGACGCTACCGAAAGGGAAGCTGTATTCCATGTCTGAGGACGAACTACAGGAACTCAAACAGTTCATAGATCACAATTTGGAGCGCGGTTTCATCCGGGAGTCCAAGGCAGTAGGGGGCAGTCCTGTTTTCTTCGTGAAGAAGAAGGACACGCCCCAAAAAAGACTGGTGGTGGATTTTCGCCTCTTGAACAAGATGACCAAGCCCTCTGATTTCCCCATGCCCAGGATTGACGACCTACTGGCGACGGTGCGCAAGGGACGCGTGTTCACCAAGTTGGACCTGCGAGGGGCGTACAATCTCATCCGCATGAGGGAGGGCGATGAGTGGAAGACAGCCATGTTCACGCCTCTGGGCACCTACGAATACAGAGTGATGCCGTTTGGATTGCAAAACGGTTCTCACTGTTTTCAAGCTTTCATGCATCATGTGTTGGCGGGACTCCTCTACAAGAAGTGCGTCTGCTTTCTGGATGACATCCTGATATTCTCCGAATCGCAGCAAGCACATGACCAAGACATTCGGGAGGTGCTGCAGAGGCTGCAGCAGCATAGACTGTACGCCAAACTGGAGAAGTGCCAGTTCGACACGAATGAGGTGGATTTCTTGGGCTACAAGTTGTCGGACAAGGGGCTAGCCATGGACAGCGCCAAGGTTCGCGCGGTGTTGGATTGGAAGAGCCCGCGCAACCGGAAGGAGGTCCAGCGGTTTGTGGGCTTCGCCAACTTCTATCGCAAGTTTATCAAGGGGTTCGCGATGCAGACGGCGGCTATTACGGACACGCTAAGCTCCAAGAAAAAGAAATTCATCTGGACGGAGCAGGCGGAGCAGTCCTTTCAGGCACTCAAACGTCTCTTCGCGTCGGAGGAGCAACTGCTGCATATCGACCCCAGCAGACCGATGCGGGTAGAGACAGACGCGTCCGATAGAGCAGTGGGAGCGGTCCTGCTGCAGAGGGACCCACAGGGGGTCTGGAGGCCGGGAGCGTTCTACTCCAGAAAGCTCAGCAAGTCGGAGCAGAACTACACCATCTGGGACAGGGAGTTGCTTGCCATTCATGCAGCTTTCAAGGCGTGGAGGCACTTCCTGATCGGCGCCAAGCACACGGTGCAGGTCTGCACGGACCACAAGAATCTGGAGCACTGGCGCACGGCGAAGTTCCTGAACCAGAGGCAGATACGTTGGGCGGAGTTCTTTGCTGACTTCGATTTCCGAATAGAGTACGTCCCAGGCGACACCAACATCATGGCGGATGCACTGTCCCGAAAACCGCAATACCTCGAAGAGGCTACGCCAGCGGCAGCCATGCACATCTTCGCGCCAACAGCGTGGGCGTGCGCTTCAGCCACAGTAGACCTGGATGCGGTGCGGCGGGCGTTGCAGGACGACTCATTCGCGCAGGCGAAGATGGCCGAGGTGCACAAGGGCACGGCGAAGAGCGACGAGTTCCAGATACGAGATGGCTTGCTCTTACGTAAAGGGGCCATCTACGTGCCGGGAGACGAACTTCGCGCCAAGGTACTGCAGCAGTTGCACGACGCACCCACGGCCGGGCACTTTGGCACAGAAAAAACGGTGGAATTAGTCGCAAGGGACTTTTGGTGGCCCAGACTGAGAGGGGAAGTCGCGGACTACGTCGCGAGGTGCGACACCTGCCAGAGGGCCAAACCAGTGCACAAACCACCGGCGGGACTGCTGGAACCGCTGCAAACGCCGTTTGAACCGTGGGAGAGGGTGGCCCTGGACTTTGTCACGGATCTACCCAGCTCGAGGGGCAAGACAGCTGTACTAGTGGTGGTGGACTTGTTCACCAAGATGGCACATTTCATACCGTGTGCGAAGGTGGCCACGGCAGAACAAACAGCCAAACTGTTCATAGATCACGTGTTCAAAGTGCACGGGCTGCCGCGGTCTATACTGTCCGACCGCGGCCGCCAGTTCATCTCGAATTTCTGGCAGAAGCTGATGGGCTTCCTGAACGTCAAGATCAACCTGACATCAGCGAGACACCCGCAGACCAACGGGCAAGCGGAGAGGGTCAATGCCATCATGCAGCAGTACCTGAGATGCTATGCCAATCAACAGCCTGCAACGTGGGTGGATTACCTGCCGCTCGCCGAGTTCGCCTACAACAACACGAAGCACGTGTCCACGGGGGTGACGCCGTTCTTCGCCAACAATGGGAGGAATCCCAGAACCTTCCCGGGACTGGACAGAGTGGGGGAAGGGGAACCCCAGACGGCGGACGCTTTCGCGTCTGAGTTGCAGGAGGTCCACGATCAACTTCGACGGCAGCTGGAGCTAGCGAAGCATGCATACAAGGTGCAAGCTGACAAGCACAGGCGGGTTGGCGAAGAGATCCGAGTGGGAGACTGGGTCTGGTTGGCAGCCCACGCAGTGCCGACCAGATCGTTAGCCAAAAGGAAGTTGGGGCACAAGCAACTCGGTCCATACCAAGTCGAAGCGCAGATCAACCCAGTAGCTTTCAGGCTGGTGCTACCGGAGGGTTCCAGGATGCATCCGGTGTTCCACAGGTCGGTGCTCACTCCCTACAGGGCACCTCACAGGTTCCAGGAACCAGGAACGGCACCGAGTCCGTCTCAGGAGCGGACGGAGGCGAGGAGATTGCCGCAGCAGGACCCCATCAACGAAGTCACGGAGATTTTGGACTCCAGATGGGGGGAAGACGGAGTAGAATACCTCCTAGCCAGAGAGGGCACCCGGGCCAGTGCTAATAGCTGGGTGCCAGACTACACTTTGGAGGAACCCCTGCTCAAGGACGAGTTTCATGCCCTTTTCCCACACAGACCCATGCCAGCAGGCTTCTTCGACGACTGGTTGTTCACGCCCACACTTTCCTCCAGCACGTTCCATGGATTTGACTCGGACGGGGAGCCCGCACAGGGCACACGTTCCCCAGAGGGGTCACCGGAGGGTTCGGCGTCCGACACCTCGTATTGGTGGGACGATCGGCCAGAGGAGCAGTGGCGCCGGAGGTGGCTGGAGATGCCAGGTCAAGCGACCGACGCAGAGACTGACATGGACGTGGGCGGGGAGGATCTTGGTTTCGAGCACGGCGGCACTGAAATGGAGGTGGAGCAGCTCACCGTTGACGAACGCGAGGAGGAAGACTCGGAGGTCTTCAGTTGGCGGTCAGCGACGAGGAGCGAACTGTATCCGGCATTCACTCCCGTGATGATGGAGCACCCAGCAACCACCCTTGAAAGCGGGGAGGGGGGGCTTCGAGGGGGGATGGATGTCAGGGGTTCAGGAGCAGAGACGCAGAGAAGGGAGGAGACAGAGAGCGAGGGGGAGGAATACGAAGGAAAGATGAGTGGGGATGACGACCCGAGATCACCGAGCCTGTCCAGTGAGTCCAAGGATTCCCAGAAGGGAGCGCCAGCGGTCAGAGCAAGGGGGGAAAGCAGGGGGACACCCCAGGAAGAAGGGTCCAGAGAGGGATCAGAGAGCAGCAGTTGGAGATCGGGACCCACGTGCCCAGCCGGGAGCAGCGGGGAGAAAGGGGACCAGATATCGGGTTCCGGAGGCTTTCAGAAGGAGGGAGGGCATGAGTCAGGAGTAGTCACGCCCACCTCGGGGAGCGACGAAACGATCAAGAGGAAGGTAGGGAGTTGGGCGCGCGCGCCAAGTTCAAATGTAGCGGAAGCTGGCGCAGTAAGCAGCCCAGAGAGTGAGCCAGGTCCCAAAGCCCGCCGCAAGGAGGCGGAAGGGTCAGGGGGGTCCGCGTCAGAAGAGAGTAGGAAAGAAGAGACCCCGGGGGGCAGAAGGACCCAGAGACGGAAGGAAAGGCGCAGGAGGTGGAGCAAGGCTAGGGTATTAAACTGGTGTGCTAGAGGCGGAGACTCAGACGGGTCTTCGCCGGTCTGACCTAGAAGAAGTAGGGCTGCACATTGCAGTTTGGAAATGGAACCTGTAATCTAATAAAGACTCTTTTAACGTGAACGCTGGCTAACGTGGTCCTATGTCAGCTGGGACTGGGTGGCAGCCCTGACAGCATCCATCAGGTTTAGTTTGCTTAACACATCAGCAATTTTTCGTGACTGGTGTACTAGAATGTTACCACTTTGATCTCTCTCTATTTCCAGAGATAGGTAGTTGTTTACCTCACCAAGATCTTTCATGTCAAAGTGCTCTTTCAGTTGAGCTAGGGCGTTATTGTACATTGTGACATCTTTCCAAAAGAATAAAATATCATCAACATAAAACAAACAATACAGCTTCTTTTGCCCCTCCTCTTTGACAAATACACATGGATCAGCTTTCCCTTGCTGAAAACCTAGAGAAAACAATGTCTCAGTGAGTTTTGTGTGCCAACACCGTGCACTTTGTTTGAGACCATAAAGGGACTTCTTTAGAGCACAAACAAATCCCTGTTTTACCTGTACGCCATCAGGTGGAAGCATATAAAGTGATTCACCTAGAGATCCGTACAAAAATGCTGTATTCACATCGTGGTGACTAACGTGTAGATTCTCCTCTGCAGCTAGCTTGAGCATAAGCCTAATGCTCTCATATCTCACTGTGGGTGAGTAGGTCTGGTGATAGTCTTCACCTGGTACCTGTGCAAAACCTCTGGCTACCAATCTGGCTTTGTGTCTGACTATCTTGCCATTTTGATCAGTCTTCGCTTTGAAGACCCATTTGCTTCCAAGCAGTTTCATTCCTGGAACTAGAATCATAGAATCATAGAATCATAGAGTTGGAAGAGACCACAAGGGCCATCGAGTCCAACCCCCTGCCAAGCAGGAAACACCATCAGAGCACTCCTGACATATGGTTGTCAAGCCTCTGCTTAAAGACCTCCAAAGTAGGAGACTCCACCACACTCCTTGGCAGCAAATTCCACTGTCGAACAGCTCTTACTGTCAGGAAGTTCTTCCTAATGTTTAGGTGGAATCTTCTTTCTTGTAGTTTGGATCCATTACTCTGTGTCCGCTTCTCTGGAGCAGCAGAAAACAACCTTTCTCCCTCCTCTATGTGACATCCTTTTCTATATTTGAACATGGCTATCATATCACCCCTTAACCTCCTCTTCTCCAGGCTAAACATGCCCAGCTCCCTTAGCCGTTCCTCATAAGGCATCATTTCCAGGCCTTTGACCATTTTGGTTGCCCTCCTCTGGACACGTTCCAGTTTGTCAGTGTCCTTCTTGAATTGTGGTGCCCAGAACTGGACACAGTACTCCAGGTGTGGTCTGACCAGAGCAGAATACAGTGGCACTATTACTTCCCTTGATCTAGATGCTATACTCCGATTGATGCAGCCCAGAATTGCATTGGCTTTTTTAGCTGCCGTGTCACACTGTTGGCTCATGTCAAGTTTGTGGTCAACCAAGACTCCTAGATCCTTTTCACATGTACTGCTCTCAAGCAGTACTAGCTCCCATGTTTTGTTCCTTTCTAAGGAATCAAGCTCAGCCTTCATGGCATTTAACCATGGCTCAGCTTCCTTAGAATCCAAATCCTGGATTTCTTGGAAACTTGAAGGTTCAAATACCTTCTTGGAGCTTTTAACAGCTGCTACTGCTGTCTTAGCATATTCATTAGCAAATCTCTTTGGAGGTCTGCCTTTTGTGGCTCTTTGTGACCTACGAATCAGCCTTAAGTCCTCAACACTTTCCTCTTCCTTCTTAGGAGAAAAGTGGCCTATTGTGAACAATGGTTCTTCCAATTCTTGATCAGAGCTTTCAGAGGGTCGCATAGAGGCTTTCGCACTCTTGAAATCCTCTGAATCATCCGATTCAGTTTCAGACTCAGAACCTTCATCAGTGGGTGTGGGTTGTTGCGGCTGCTTTTGCTGTTGCTTATCCTCAGTCTCATCACTGTCATCAGGATAACATTGGAAAATTCCCACATTCTCCCCCCACTTGGCATTGTACTCAACACTTCTTGTGAGCTTAATTGTCTTAGAGTCAGTCATCATTATGTTGGCTTTTTGCAGTATAGTAACGCTGCAGAGAGCTTGCTGGGGAGATCATGCATTAAAAAGAAAGGACTCAAAAATAACTTAAAGAAGGTTTTAATAAGAAAAACAAAAACTCCATTTACACTAAATATATTAACAAACAAACATGACCCAACCACCAACCCATCCCCCAGGGTAATGGGAGAGCTAGGTGCTGCTCCTTATATACTACACCCAGATGCTGACACGCCTTAATCAAATACAACTCAGCAGCACCTGCTATGTTTCACAGCTGTAAAGCTGGGTCTCGTTATCTTGCTCTGGCCCTTGCTCCGGCCCCTTAAAGACATACACATGGAGTGGAACAATGATGAACCTTTACATTTAAAGAAACCATTCAACACATTATTCTGTAAGAACCTTTCTGATAACCTAGAAAGATACCATGCAATCCACGCTTGCCTAACTTGGAGCTTTGTGGTGTGTGAACCCACATGTCAGAACCAAAAATTCTCATGTGTTTGATGTACGGTTTCTTGCCAAACATCTTCTCATACGGGGTACAACCAATCGCTGAAGATAACCTGCGATTGTAACTGTAAACAAAACATGAGAGAGATTCGGCCCAATAACTCTCTGGAAGATTGGCATCATGCAGCAAGGTTTTTAACCCTTGAAGCAATGTCTGATTTGCCCTTTCGCAAAGCCCATTCTGCCATGGCGAGCGAGGACTGGACAAATCGTGTTGAATTCCTTTCTCAGTCAGAAAAGCTTCAAACTGCTGAGAAGTGAATTCTCCCCCGCGATCAGTGAAAAGAGTCTTTATCTTCTTACCATGCACATTTTCCAACCAAGCACAGAATTCCTTGAACCTTGGAAAAGCCTCTGATTTCTGCTTGAGATTGTACACATAAATATACCTGGAAAATGCATCAATGAGAACCATGAAGTACCTATTTCCACCCAAAGAGGGCGATAGTTGACCAACTAAATCAGCATGAACAACCTGGTATGGTTCAGTAGCTTGCCTACTAGACACCTTACCTTTCGCAGCCATTTTCACCTTGTTTGCTGCGCATGCCTTGCACTTCATGTGGTACCTGCAGGGTTTAATAGTCGTACCTTCAACCAAGGCAGGCATTTTAGATACTGCCTCAAAATGCAAATGACCAAATTTTCTGTGAAAATCATGAATACATCCTGCATGCAAACATTTGTTAGAACCTGCAATGCAACAAGTCTCATTCTGCACAACATCATCATAATACAAAACAAATAAACGACCAACATTTTCAGCATGCAATACATAATCATTTTTCTTTGTGATGGTGCATTTCTTGTTCTTGAAGGAAACATCAATGTTCCGTTCATTCAGCTGCATAACACTGAGTAGATTGTGTGTAGCATCTGGAACGTAAAGCACATCTTGTATCGACAAGTCCAAACTGTGAAGAACAACAGTTCCGTAGCCTTGACTGGGGATCGTGTGGTCATCCGCCTGGTGAATCGCACCTTCCTGTGGTGTAAAAGACACGAACAGTCGCTTATCGTTGCACATGTGGTGGGTAGCTGCTGAATCAACAACAAAGAAAGATCTAGACGTCTTCTGGACCTTTGCGATGTTTGGAGTGAAGCGTGAGACCATTGCCTTGTGCTGCGTTGTCCTGGAGACCGGACCTTTGCCTTTGCTTTGGCCTTTTCCACGCGATGAGCTTCCGCTGCGCTGCTCTGTCTTGGCTCTGGGATATCTGCATTCCCTCTTCATATGGCCTAGACATCCACACAAGTAGCATTTCACTGCCTTCAAAGCTTTGGCGCCATCTGGTGGTTTCACTGCACTCTGGGATGACGTCTGTGAAGACTCCTCCTTACCCATGCAGCTAGCACCCTGGCGGTCTGCTTCATTCAGAATCACGGCAGTAACATAGGCTACTGTGAGCTGAGCAGTTGGCTGAACAGCAATCTGAGTGGCAACGAACTCCCAACTTGGACCCAAAGAATGTAGTATCCTGAAGGAATACACAGCCTCTGGAAAGGTGAGTCCTCTCTGTTGCAGCTCATGTCTCAGATTCTGCATTTCCATCAGATGTGTACGCACATCTCCACCTTCAGCAAGAGCCATACCATGCAGCTTGGCATAATAGTACATTGAGGAACCAGCCTCTGTCCTCAAGTGAGCTTCTCTTAAAGTGTCCCAAATTTCTCTGGCTGTGGTCTTACCACGCAACAGACAGAGCTCTTCTGGGGATACTATCAATGTAAGAGTTCCCATCGCTTTGGTATCTTTAGCTCTCCACTCGTCTGTAACTGGAGCTGGGGGGGTTGTCTGTAATAACTTTATACAGACCCTCTTTCCGCAGAATAGCCTCTGCATAGAGTACCCAGTCCGCGTAGTTTTTCTTATTGAGCTTAGGAATCCCAAAAGCATCAGCCAGCTTTGCATCTGCCATCTCCGCGGCGTTTAATCAAGCTGCGTCACTGCTGCTTTCAAACCTTATTCCAAAAGCACGTTCAAAGGTACTTTCGGTTTTCAAGCCTCCCAAGCCTGTGAGCCTGTGCCTTAGAGCCTTTGCCTGTATTGCGGCAAAACGGCTTTAAAAGTTCAAAGTCCAGCCATAAAGCCATAAACTAGAAGCTGGCAGGCTGCCCGGAGCATGAGCACATACCTCTCATCAATCAACTCGACGCGCAGAGCAGATAACACCGATCCGTTTCTCTGTTCCTCTGCCGGCATTCCGACTCGGCTTCTGGAGTCCATCCTTCAGCTGACTGCATTTATCTGGGCCCGGAACTAAAAATGTTGTAATTGCAGAGTCCTGTACACAGCGGAATGATGAGCAGTACGTGCCACATGCTTAACTTTGCTTTATTTTCTTTTAAAAAAAAATTATTGGTTTTACAAAGTTTTTATAAACAATACAAACAAATAAAGAAACAAACAAACATGTATAATTTCATCTCCTTTTTTCATAAACCTCACTTCTCTGACTCCCCCAAACCTCCCCTTTCTACATCCCAATTTCCAAAATTGTTTCAGCAAATCCTAAACTTAATTTTATCAAATTTGTCTCTTATTTCTTCTTTTCTTTTACTTAATCTTTTGTCGCTGTAATCTCCTTTTCTTACTAAAAACCTCAACATTTTAGCATTCATTAATTTTGCAGTATTTCTTGAGATAAGTTTTAAATTTCTTCCAATCTTCATCCGCCGTCTCTTTCCCCTGTTCACGGATTCTGTCGGTCATTTCAGCCAATGTCATATAGTCTATTACCTTCATCTGCCATTCTTCCAGAGTGGGTAGATCTTGAGTCTTCCAATGCTTTGCGATAAGTATTCTTGCTGCTGTAGTAGCGTACATAAAAAAAGTTCTATCTTTCTTCGACACCAATTGGTTAACAATGCCCAAGAGAAAGGCCTCTGGTTTCTTAGGGAAAGTACATTTTAGTACCTTTTTCATTTCATTATATATCATTTCCCAGAAAGCCTTAATCTTCGGGCAAGTCCACCAAAGGCGGTAGAAAGTACCTTCAGTTTCTTTACACTTCCAACACTTATTGTCAGGCAAATGATCTTGAACTTTGTTGGTCAGCCGCGGTCCCCGCTAATTGCTTTGCGACTCTCAATTAGCGATTTATGGCCGCCCGGCACACTTCCTCTTGCGCAGCTCTCAGTTACGTCTCAGCAGAGTTTCACACAGCGGTGTAAAACTGTCAAGTATCTTGGCTCAGCTTCCAGACAAACACACAGTACCGGTTTGTCTATTTACAGTTGTTTATTCCAACAAATCTCCGGAAAAACCAGGACTGCTTGCAGCCATTATAGGACTGCTCTTTTTCCCTCACAGCATAGAGTGAGAATGAGCAAACTCCTCCCAAGCTCTTCCCAAGCTTCCAAAACTGACGTCAGAATGCTGAGGCATCATGGGAACAACTTAACCTGTTAAGTTCCACATACCACACCCCCTCTTGCCGAACCATTCTGACAAGACCTTTTTGAGCTCAACACCTTTCCCTTTGCCTTGTGCCCCTTCCCGGCATCTTTCCCAGGCACCTGTTGAACCCCTTCAACATTCCCAGAATCACACTGTGCGACACTTTCCCACGCACCCGTGACCTGAAACCCCTCTGACCCACTTGGGCCAGCAGTTGTGTCTTCTCCGTCAGACTTTTCCCCCTCTGACTTGACAACCCGTCCGTGAGCTTTCTCCATTACGCTTACCGGAGATGAAGCCTCACACCTGGACATTCCTTTCACAACCCTTGGAGATGCCCAAACCTGCCCTGACCCCTGACCCTGGACCTGGTCCCCATCACCGGGTTCTGAACCCTGATCCTGGACCTGGTCCCCATCACCGGGATCAGCCTCTGCCTCCCTCTCCTCCCCTTGAGGAGACTTTGCACCCGTCACCTGGTGACGTATTCCCTTTTCCTTGAAAAACTCCTCCAGAGCAGACCCAGCAAACTGTGACCCTCGGTCGCTCTTGAACACTTGCACCCTGGTGGAGAACCTTCGTTCCACCTCTGCAACCCAATCCTGGATCAGTTGCGCCACCTCCCCCTGTGATTTGAGAGAGAAGCCCCAGCCAACCTGGCTGTGGTCATCTGTCAGCGACAGCACATACCTGGCCCCACCCAGACTCTCACACCTCATGGGTCCTGACAGATCTGTGTGAACAAGCTCAAAGGGCTCTTTGGCTACCCTCCCAAACCCGGGAAAACCAAGTACCTTTGCACCTTTGCATGCCCTGCACCCTTGGGATCTCCTCCCACATTGTGTGATTTTACACCCTTTTGTGCACCTGTGCAACTTTTGCACATGACTGGGAACCTTAGCACACTGCACCTGTGCTTTTCCAGCATTCCCACCACCCTCCAGAGGTGACTCCAGAACAAAGAGATTGTTCTCCCTCTGCACGTTGACCAGTTGTCTCTCTCCTCTGAAAATGGAACAGGTGTCATTTTCAAAACAAACATTGTATCCCTGCTTCATTAGAGCTGATACAGATAATAGACAACAATTCAGTCCCGGCACAACGTAGACCTCTAGCTCCTCCTGTAAAGGAGAGAAAAACACGTTAGCCACACCACAGACTGATTTTTGTGTTCCGTCTGCGAACATAACAGTCATTCCAGTTGAAACAGCCCTGCAGTTCTGCATTTCGCCAGCAGGTTCGCTTATCAGGTGACGACTGACAGTAGTATCCAAAACCCAGCGCGTCACCGTGTCCTGGCTGGAGTTGTTCTTCACAGTTGCCATAGAAGCAGTGATAAGAAAACAACCCTCCCCAGTGTCTGAGCCACGTCCTTCCCTTGCGTTCCCACGCTGGCCTCCTCTTCCAGACTGGTTACCATGGAAACCCGCCTGGTTCCCATGAGAAGTGTCCTTGGCAACATCCTGCCTCGGCTCTCTGCTCCGGTGGGGGCAACTGCCACGCAGATGTTGAACTCCAGTGGAAAAACACTGCCCGGGGCTCCTCCCAGCTGGCCTGGCCCTCCTTCTTCCGGAAAAGCACTCCTTGCCAGATTTGCCCCCTCTGAACCGCCATCTCATTCCAGCAGGCTTCTTAAACTTGCCTTTGGAATCCTTCGCCCCCCCCCCGACTTGCTCACTAGCACTCCTTGAGGCTAAATCATCAGGAACAGGGGCTACAGCCATCTCTAGGCTTTTGTATTCCTTCCCCAGGGCTCTGGCCTCCTGCTGAAGCTTCACAGCAAACGCAGCAGTACATCCCCAGACAGCCCTTGCTGACTTCACGTCCTTGCCCAACTTCTTAGAGTGAGCTTTCCAGACGGAATGTCCTCCAAGACCTGGCTGCCTGCCATTGTCTTCCGTTCTCCCCAGACGCCCCAAGCTGTACTCACGAAATCACCAGCTCCCCTGGCGTGGAGAAACGATTCCCTGCTGCTCTCAGCACTTGGCTCCACAGCATTCAGCAAACCTCTGCGTCTTTCAGCTTGCTTGCCTCAGATTCCGGCCCCCGCCTCCTGCCGTGCTTCTCTGCTCTACTCCGCAGATCAAACCTTTTCGGCAGCCTTCAGTGACAGTTTTATGATCGGTGATTTAGGTTACCCATAACCTCTTGAACTTTGTTGGTCAGCCGCGGTCCCCGCTAATTGCTTTGCGACTCTCAATTAGCGATTTATGGCCGCCCGGCACACTTCCTCTTGCGCAGCTCTCAGTTACGTCTCAGCAGAGTTTCACACAGCGGTGTAAAACTGTCAAGTATCTTGGCTCAGCTTCCAGACAAACACACAGTACCGGTTTGTCTATTTACAGTTGTTTATTCCAACAAATCTCCAGAAAAACCAGGACTGCTTGCAGCCATTATAGGACTGCTCTTTTTCCCTCACAGCATAGAGTGAGAATGAGCAAACTCCTCCCAAGCTCCTCCCAAGCTTCCAAAACTGACGTCAGAATGCTGAGGCATCATGGGAACAACTTAACCTGTTAAGTTCCACATCCCACAAATGATAGATTTTTGCTAGCTTGACTGTGGTCATGTACCACCTGTAGATCATTTTCATAATATTTTCCTTTAAGGCATTACATGCCATAAATTTTAGGCTTCCGGAGGCGGCGGGAAACAGCAATGGCGGTCCTCTTCAGGCTCTGAAGAGGGGCTCCACGGAAAAGGGTCGTGCGCTGCGGCACAGCGACGACCCATTAAGAAAAACCACGGGCAGAGCGAGCCCGTGGCCGTGGGACTCAGCGGGCACCAGAAGCGACCCCAGAAACGGAGAAGGAACCCCGTAAGGGGCTCCGGAACGTGGAAGGGGGAGCGGTGCTGTGAGTTCATCGCTCTTTCTGCGGTGCGGCTGCTGCTGATGAGCGCTGACCTTTCTTCTTGAAACATCAGGCTTCAAACTACATACTCGTGAGTAAGGATTAAATTTTCGGGACTAAAAGATCTAAAATTTGGCTGAAAACGGGAGACGCAAAACAGGAAGTCCGTCTTCCGACCGTGCTTTAAAGATCAAAAGCAAAGACTTTGACAAGCGGGAAGCGCTTTAAAAGGGATTACAAAGTTGGGACTATCGTGTATTGACGGAATTGGCTTTTAAGGGGTAAAAAAGAGGCATCTGTTTTTAAGCTTACGGGATTTTAAATGGGACTTTCCTCCCTTTTGTGGATTACAAAAGATTAAGAAACCAAGCCTCGGACTGCCAGGAGATAAAAGAACTGTCAAATTGCGGAAACTGTATCTAAAATTGAAATTGTTACATTTGAGCGTTGCTGACAAGATACAATCAGGGAAACTGTTTCTTGCACCTCTTTTGTGAGACTTTGTTTTAACTGGGGAAGAGCTCTGCACGTTAAAAGAGTGATTGAAGGACTTTTTGTAAACTGTTTGGGACTTCAGGAACTTTAATGGCGGATAAAATCCTTTCTTTCTTGTGAGCTACAGTGGTACTCCCCCTAGTGGATTCTGGATTTATAATTGTCTGGGAACAACATTTTATTTTGACTCTCTGCTGCTTTGTTATTTACACTTTGGAACTGTTTTTCCCATGGGACAGTATATAATTTGACCTT
Source organism: Podarcis bocagei (assembly GCF_964188305.1). Classification (NCBI taxonomy): domain Eukaryota; kingdom Metazoa; phylum Chordata; class Lepidosauria; order Squamata; family Lacertidae; genus Podarcis; species Podarcis bocagei. Next base: position 58,140,701 of record NC_138131.1, on the reverse strand, counting down.
GACACATAGACAGGTGTGGAATGAGTGGCCCAGCGAAAACAAGATCTGCAAAAACGAAAGCAAAACAAGCCCAACTTGTTCAAACAACTTTGACTTCCCAGTCACGTAGATCATCCGTCCCAGCTGTTTTGGGAGTACAAGAGGGGGAAGTTGAGCAGCCAGCATCAGAGGACATGGCTACAGGAGGATCTGAAACCTTTTTAAAACAAATCTTGGAACAATTGGCAATCTTGAACCAGAAGGTGGATGACCAATCGACAAAAATTGATCAAGCTACAACCTCTATTAGTAAACTAACTGACCAAGTTGCTCAACATACACAAGTAATTGGGAACCTTAAGGAAGCAACTGTAGAAATTGTAAACTGGCTGAGGAAGCCAACCAAAAAGCAGAACAAGTAAATCAGAAGGTTGAGGCAATAAAAGGGGAGGTAAGGCCGTTACACAAGCAGATCAGTGAACAGCAGGCCTACCTGTCTATGGTGGAGCTGAGAAATCGGGAAAACAATCTGAGATTGAGAGCTATTCCAGAACTTGAACAGGAAGATCTGACTGGCTACCTGACAGCGGAATTTTCAAAGTTCTGGGGTATAGAAGAAGACAAAGACTTTAAAATTACAACTGTGTTCAGACTGGGAAGAGTCGTGAGGAGGGACAGATCCAGAGACTGTTTGATTATCCTGAGATCCAAGCAGGAGAGAGACAAGATATTAGGCCTTCATTTTAAGAAATCACTGGTTATTCAAGGCAAAAGAGCAGAAATTTACAGAGACATACCAAAACAACTTTTGGACCTTAGAGCTACATACTCAGACTTAGCAAGATTACTGAGAGGCAACTCAATTCCTTATAGGTGGGAGTTCCCTCAAGGATTATCCTTTAACTTCAAAGGAAAGAAAGTTAAAATTAAAACAACAGAAGACAATCAGAAGTTCCTGAACGACCACGGAGAGGATCTCCAAAAGGGAGCAGCAGCATCTTGGCCACTGCCACCGCCTGGAATTGTACCGACACCTACACCCTCGGGATCAGAGGAAAAGGAAGAGACGACACTATAAGACCAACAGATTGATCCAGGATGTCTCTGCAGCTACTCAGTTGGAACATTAATGGCGGGAATTCTCCGGAAAAAAGAAGAAGAATCTTTCATATATTGAAAAAAGAACAATTGGACATTATTTGCTTGCAGGAAACTCATGTGACTAGGCTCCACAGGAAAGTATTAATTAACAAAAGACTAGGCCAAGAATTTATTTCATCGGATAGAGTCAAGAAAAGAGGAGTGGTGATCTACGCAAAGGAGAGCCTGTCACCAAAATTTTTATTTAAAGATGAGCAAGGAAGAATTGTAGCTATTGAAATACAGACACAAGGAGAAAAATTTTTGATATTAGGAATTTATGCACCAAATGAGGGGAAATCAGACTTTTACAAGAAGCTGCATGAGATAATGCTGGACTATCTGGACTATACCAACATCATTATGATGGGAGACATGAATGGTGTGGTCTCTACAAACATGGATAAGTCACAAAACCAAAACTTAACAAAAGATGGTAGACTACCTAAGACTTTTTTTGAACTAACTGACAATATGGATTTGATTGATATATGGAGGACAAAGAACCCCTTAGGTAAAGAAGGAACCTTCTTTTCTGAGGCCCATTTGTCATGGACAAGAATCGACCAAATATGGACAACTAGAGGGCTGGCACCTAAGATTAGAAAAGTGGAAATCTGCCCTAAAACCTGCTCCGACCATAACGCCTTGAAAGTGGAATTGAGACTTACTCCAATCGGTTCCTTCAGATGGAAAATGAATGACACCCTACTAAGAGATCAGGAGATTGTGAAGAAGGCCCCAAAAACTTTAAAAGACTATTTTGAAATAAATTTGAACACCCCGGTGGAAAAGAGAACAATCTGGGACGCGAGTAAAGCAGTTATGAGAGGGTTTCTGATACAACAGAATACGATTAAGAAAAGACTCTGGAATGAAAAAAAAGATAAGATCTTAGAGAAGATAAGAGAAGGGGAGAAAAAACTGAGATCAAAACCAAAGTCGAAGGAGGTTCTCAGAGAAATTAAGTTCCATCAAGCACAATATGCGAAACTGATAAATCAAGAAGTTGAATGGAAAATTAAACAAATGAAACAAAGATCATTTGAATCAGCGAATAAGTGTGGGAAACTGCTAGCATGGCAGTTGAAAAAGAGACAAAAATTGAATACGGTTACAAACCTAGAGATTGAAGGGAGAAATATCCAGAAACCAGAGGAAATTAGAAAGTGCTTCCAGAGATATTTTAAAAAACTTTATACGCAAGGGCCGCAGGAAGAGACTGAGATAGACCAATTTCTAAAAATTAATGGATTACCAAAATTAGCCCAGGAAAAGAGATCAATCCTGAATTATAAGATAACACAACAAGAAATTGAGGATGCCATTCAGAATATGCAACTAGGCAAATCTCCAGGACCAGATGGACTTACCTCCAAATATTATAAGACATTGAAAGACTTCTTGATACATCCACTATTGGAGGTTTGCAATCAGATCATGGAGGGGAGGAAGGCGCCGGAATCGTGGAAAGAAGCTTTCATCACATTGATACCCAAACTGGAAACTGAAAAGACTCAACTCAAGAACTACCGTCCCATCTCACTCCTAAATGTGGATTACAAAATTTTTGCAGACATTTTGGCAAGTAGGCTTAAAAAAGTGTTAAATGAAGTAATTCATAAAGACCAAGCAGGCTTTCTCCCAGGTAGACATCTGTTTGATAATACCAGGAATATAATCGACATTTTAGAACTCTTGCAAACTAATATCAATACGAAAGCAGTGTTGATTTTTATAGATGCGGAGAAGGCCTTTGATAATATTTCTTGGAAGTTTATGAAGAGAAACTTGGAAGGGATGGGAGTGGGACGGGGGTTTGAAAATGGAATAGAGGCTATATACTCAGAGCAAAAAGCTAAACTGATAGTGAACAATGTGGTGACAGAAGAGTTCAAAATTGAAAAGGGAACACGACAGGGGTGCCCCCTATCCCCTCTTTTATTTATCTCAGTCCTGGAGGTGCTTTTGAACATGATTAGGGAGGACCGGTTGGTGCAAGGAATACAGGTCGGAGTGAAACAATATAAACTGAAAGCTTTTGCAGATGATTTGGTTTTAACATTACAGGAGCCAGAATCTAGTACAGAAAGAGTTTTAGAACTGATTCATGAGTTTGGTCGGGTGGCAGGATTTAAGCTGAACAAGCAACAAACCAAGGTTTTGGGGAAAAACTTGACACCTTTAGAAACAGATGGGTTTCAGAAGGAGACAGAGTTAAATGTGGTTAAAAAAGTGAAATACCTAGGGGTCAATTTGTCTTCCAAAAATTTGAATTTATTCAAAGATAACTATGAAAAATGTTGGTCAGAAGTTAAAAAGGATTTAGAAATTTGGTCAAGATTAAAACTTTCCTTGTTGGGTAGAATTGCAGCTATAAAAATGAATGTATTGCCAAAGATGTTGTTTTTGTTTCAAACCCTACAGATTGTGGACAGAGTGGAATGTTTTGGAAAATGGCAGAAGGATATTTCTAAGTTTGTCTGGCAAACATAATGTTGTGTCAGCAAACATAATGTTGTGACCAATATCCTGTGCCCACTTAATCATAGCTGATTTAACTGTTTTGTCTTGTGTATTCCACTTCAGCAACAAGTTATACATTCTTGACAAATTCTTAACATTGGGTTCTAACAGTTCTGTTTCTAATTTTGATTTCTCCACCTGGAAGCCAATTTTCCTGTCTTGTTTGTATACCTCCATTATTTGGAAATAATGGAGCCAATCTCGTACCTTTGTTTTTAATTTCTCATGACTCTGTAATTTCAGTTTATCTCCTTCTTGTTACAAAATATCCCAATACTTTGGCCACTTGGCCTCCATATTGAGTTTTTTCACCGCTTTAGCCTCCAAAGGTGACAACCATCTAGGAGTTTTGTTTTCCAACAAATCCTTATATCTAGTCCAAACATTATATAGTGCTTTTCTGACAATATGATTTTTAAAGGCCTTATGCACTTTAGCTTTATCATACCATAAATATGCATGCCATCCAAATACATTATTAAAACCTTCTAAATCCAAGATATCTGTATTCTCGAGGAGCATTCACTGTTTCATCCAGCAGAACGCTGCTGCTTCATAGTACAGTTTTAAGTCCGGCAGGGCAAATCCCCCTCTTTCCTTTGCATCCGTTAATATCTTAAATTTTATTCTGGGCTTTTTGCCCTGCCAGACAAATTTCGAAATATCCTTCTGCCACCTCTTGAAACAGTCCATCCTGTCAAGAATTTGCTATGTTTGAAATAAAAATAACATTCTAGGCAATGCATTCATCTTTATAGCTGCAATTTGGCCCAACATTGAAAGCTTCAAATTTGACCATGTTTCCATATCCTTTTAAAACTTCTGACCAACATTTCTCATAATTGTCTTTAAATAAATTCAAATTCTTAGATGTCATATGAACCCCTAAATATTTCACCTTCTTAACCACCGTCAAACCTGTTTCATTCTGGAACTTCTCCCTTTCCATGACTGATAATTTTTTTTCCAAAACCTTAGTCTTTTGTTTGTTCAGTTTAAATCCAGCCACTTGACCAAATTCTTGAATTAATTCTAAAACCCTTTTTGTACTAGTGTCTGGCTCTTGTAAGGTAAGCACTAAGTCATCTGCAAATGCCCTAAACTTGTACTGTTTGGCTCCGACCTGTACCCCTTTAACCAGCTGGTCACCTCTAATCATATTTAGCCACACCTCCAAGACAGATATAAAGAGTAATGGGGAGATTGGGCACCCCTGTCGTGTTCCTTTTTCTATTTTAAATTCTTCAGTTATCACATTATTTACAATCAGCTTTGCTTTTTGTTCTGAGTATATTGCACCCATACCATTCTCAAAACCTTGGCCTACCCCCATCGCATGAAGATTCTTTTTCATAAAGCTCCAAGAAATATTGTCAAAGGCTTTCTCCGCGTCCACAAATATCAAAACTGCTTTAGTGATTATGTTCACCTCTAATAGTTCCAAAATGTCTATTATGTTCCTCACATTATCTGACAAATGTCTTTTTGGGAGAAAGCCTGCTTGGTCCATATGAATCTCTTCCATCAGCACTCTTTTTAATCTTTTTGCCAAAATGTCTGCAAAAATTTTGTAATCCACATTAAATAATGATATAGGGCGGTAGTTCTTAAGTTGAGTCTTTTCAGTCTCTGTCTTTGGTATGAGTGTAATGTACGCTTCTTTCCACGATTCTGGTGCCCTTTTCCCCTCCAAAATCTCATTGCAGACTTCCTTTAACGGTTGCACTAACCACTCCTTCAAAGCTTTGTAGTATCTGGAAGTCAGCCCATCTGGTCCTGGAGATTTGCCCAGCTGCATGTTTTGGATGGCACCCTCTATCTCTTGTTCTGTTATTTTCTGGTTTAGATCCACTTTGCTTTGATAAGAGATTTTTTGTAATCCATATTGCTTGAAAAACTCGTCTATATCTTCTTCCTTCTGCGGCCCTTGTGAATATAATTTTTTAAAATAGCTCAGAAAGCAATTCCTGATCTCATTAGGTTTATAAATATTCTTTCCATCAACTTCTAGGCTTGTAACCGTATTTAATTTCTGTCTTTTCTTCATTTGCCAGGCCAGAAGTTTGCCACATTTGTCTGCAGATTTGAATGTCTTTTGTCTCATTTGTTTAATCTTCCATTCAATCTCTTGGTTCGTCAATTCCATGTATTGTGTCTGATATAACTTGATCTCTCTCAGGATCTCCTGGGACTTTGGTTTGGATCTCAATTTCTTCTCTCCTTCTTTTATCTTTTCCAAAATCTTATCCTTCTTTTCATTTTGTTTTCTCTTCTTTATTGAATTTTGTTGTATTAAGAATCCTCGCATCACAGCTTTACTTGCATCCCAGATTACTCTTTTTTCCACATCTGTTTTTAGATTTATTTCAAAATAGTCCTTTAGGGTTTTTGGGGCCTTTTTGTGGATCTCCTCATCTCGAAATAGGGTGTCATTCATCCTCCATCTAAATGAACCAGCTGTTGTAAGTTTCATCTCCATCTTAATGGCGTTATGGTCGGAGCAAGTCTTTGGGCAGATTTCCACTTTCTTAATCTTTGGAGCCATCCCACTAGTAATCCAAATTTGGTCAATTCTAGTCCAGGTCATCATAGCTTCAGATAAGAAAGTTCCCTCTCTCTCGAGAGGGCTCCTTGTCCTCCAAATATCAATCAAATCCATATTTTCAGTCATTTCAAAAAAAGTCTTTGGTAATCTCCCATCTTTGGAAATTATCTGTCTTTGTGCTTTGTCCATATTCGTAGATACTACTCCATTCATGTCTCCCATCATAATTAGGTTGTAATCCAAATAGTCCAATAATGTCTCATGCAACTTCTTAAAAAATTCTGACTTCCCTTCATTAGGTGCGTAAATCCCTAATATCAAAAAATTTTCACCTTGAACTTGGATTTCAACTGCCAAATATCTCCCTTGTTCATCTTTAAACATAAATTTCGGGGAAAGTTTTTCCTTTGCATAGATTACCACTCCTCTTTTTTTTACTTTATCTGATGAAATAAATTCTTGGCCTAATCTCTTGTTGATGAGTAGCTTCCTGTGCAATCTTGTCACACGAGTTTCCTGTAAACAAATCAAGTCCAAATGTTCCTTTTTCAATAGGTGAAATACATTTCTTCTCTTACGAGGGAGGTTCAAACCGTTACAATTCCAGCTTAAAAGTTGCAGAGCCATATTGAAACTATTTGCCTCCTGTCGCTCCGAGTAGCTCTTCTTCTTCTGTCGGTAGTTTAAGTCCAAACGACAAATTTAAGATGTCTGTTACTTCTTTTGTCTCTGATGTTGGTTCCACTCCCACTGTTCCTTTCAGAAGGTCTTCCCTGTAGTCTTTCAAGAATTGGTCTCGGTCTTGAACTGATCTTATCCTGATTTTCCTACCTTTAAATTTAAAAGATAGGCCTTGAGGGAATTCCCACCTGAAGGGTATTTCGTTCTTCTTCAGCAGACCCACTAGTTCTTTATATAGTGTTCTTGCATCCAGAATCTCTTTTGGTATATCCTTAAAAATATCCACAAAAGAATTCTCAATCTCAAGGGTTCTTTGATAATGCAAATTCAATATTTTGTCTCTTAAAGTTATCAGGCAATCCCTTGGCTTTTTCCTGCCTTGCGCTCTGCCCAGTCTGAAGGCAGTCACTATCTTAATTTCTTCCTTCTCCAACTCCTCTTGCCAAAAATCCGAAAATTCTTTTGAAAGGAAGTCCACCAAGTTATCTCCTTCACTTTCAGGAACTGCTCTCAATCTTAAATTCCTTTCCTTCCTCTGCAGGTCAAGCATGGACAGGGCTAATGTATGATCTTCTAGTTTTTTGCAAACTGGCTCTATTTTTTCCTGTGTAGCATCTGCAGAGACTTTGGCCTCCTCAGCAGAGACCTTAGCTTCTTCTGCAATTTTACGTATGTTGGCAGAGTCCTCTAATATTTTATTAATAGATTCTGTATTAGACGTCACTCTTTTCCCCAATTCATTCACGCTTTGTGTGTTCTGATCAAGTTTTATTGAGAGTTCTGTCAACTTTTTGCTATTTTCCAATCCCTGCTTTGTCAGAGATTCCAAAGACTCATTTATCTTGACTAAAGCTTGTGTTACAGCATCTGATGTCATTGTTGTTTTTGTCTGGCCAGTTGCAGCTGGTGCCGTAGGGATGCCTGAAGCTGAAACTCTACGCTGTTGTAAAGATTTTGTCTTGTATGGTCTTCCAGATCTAGTTGTTGTCTCTTCTGGTACGCCGCTCATTGCCTAGCCAAGGTCACTCTCACGCCTGGGTTGTTTTTAAAAGGAAATTTCCACTGCCTTAATAGTTACAGTCCAAATTGCAGCAATTACCAGAATGTCCTCTAGGGGAAAAAAGTTTCCAAAACTTCTGAAACAAAATGTCTTATAGTCAATCCCCTAGGGTTTTCCAATAGTCAATTGCAACAGTTTCCTGTATTTCCAGAGATTAACAAAACAGTAATTTTGTAAGTCTCCTGAGCCCAATAACTTTAAAACAAAGTAGCTTTCCAAGTAGCCATTTAACTCACTTACAGTTCTCTTCCGGCATCCTCACTTAGACAGTCCGTTTCAGGAGCATTTGACACAGCGGTAAAAGTTTTTTAAACTCCTTTTCCAGCAGGTTTAAATCAGAAATTCAGCCCCCTTCTGCTCCTGCCAGCCAAAAGGGGGAATTTTCAAAGCCAATGTCTAGTTCGCTTAGTTCTTTAAGATCTTTCAAAGGTTGCAGCTTTTAACTTTCTTTGCTGTATACTTTTGCAGTCCAGGAAAGGCTGACTTCCTTGCTTTAAAGCCAATCCCGTTTTCAGCCAAAATTCTTTAAAGTAATTGTAAATCCCAAATTAGTTTCAGTCCTACTCACAGGTTTTAATTTGTAATCCAGATTTCAGGAAGGAATCGGCGCTCTCCGGCTATGGCGATGCGGCTTCGCTTCACGAGCTGGGTGACGACTCTCAGCACCGCGCTTCACCCCCGCTGCCGTTCCGGAGCCTTTAAGAAGGCTCCTTTGCGATTTCGGGGGGGCGCAATGGTGCCCACCGAGTCTCCTTGTTTACAGGCTTCAGCGCCTGTAATTTTTAAGGGTCCCCGCTTCGCCGTAGCGACAGGACCCGAACTCGAAAAGCAGACCCCCTCCAGAGCTTGGAGGGAAATCCGCCATTAACCGATGGCGCCGACCGGAAGTCAACTTTGCTTTATTTTCAGTTCAATGTTGAGAGATTACAAACATGCATCTTGCCTCTGCGGGAGCAGAGAAGCAACCATCCTTCTCCTCGGAACAAAGAACACCGAGAGAAACAGTGAAAAACAGGAAACCAGTGTACGTCACATCCAGTCTCCCATTCCCGTGGGAAACCCAACAGTACTCTGACTGTGGAATGCAAAACATTGTCCTGTGACTAGCACTTCACTGCACAGTGAAGAAAGCAGAAACCAACATCCGGGGGGCGTTGCCTTGTCCGAAACCTAGGGAGGTAAGGGCCTCCGGCACGCCCCCGAGCGGTGACACCCGTGGGATCCTAGTTGGCGTACTCCAACAGGACCCCCCCACGGCTTGTGGTTAACCCTTCCCAGTCTCCATGCCGGGTAGTCGATAGGAGCCAATGCCTAAGGCCAATACCTTCCAATTCTGTAATCAATAAAGTTGTGGCCTTTTTATGCCCATTAACCTTAAATAATGTGTCCCGTGTCTTTATTTCACTTGGGGGAGGGGACTTGCCACGCAATAGAATTCCCATCAGCCCCAGCATCATATGGCCATGCTGACAGGGGCAGATGAGAGCTGCAGTCGAAAACATCTGGAGGGCACCAGTTGTGGTGGGAGGATGCTACTGTTCACAGAAGACCTTCCCATTAGGAAGCACCATAGCTCCGTGACCGAGTATCTGCATTGCAAACAGAAGCTCCCAGGTTCAATGCCCAGCATCTCCAGGTAGGGTTGGGAGAGAATCTTGCCTGGAACCTTAGAGCAGGGGTCCCCAAACTACAGCCCGCAGGCTGGATGTGTCCCGCCACGGTCCTGGATCCAGCCTGCCCGAGGTCAGGAGAGGAAGATGCCCAGAGTTGCTGGAGGACGGATGCCTGCAGGGAAGCTCGCCAGCCTCGGCCGCAGGTTTGGCTTGCCTTCCGCTGTGCATGGGTGCATGAAAGGCCTGCACATAGACTGGGCCATGGGAGTGAGGGAGATCCATGTGTAGGCTGGGTTGTAGGGATGAACATTGGTGATATTGACCATCTCATTAGCCAAAAGCAGGCCCACACTTCCCATTGAAATACTTATAATCTCCCTTGGCCAATAAAGCGAGATGAGCGCCACAACCCCAGAGTTGGCCACGACTGGACCTAATGGTCAGGGGTCCCTTTACCTTTACCTATTCACCAAACTAAATGTTTTTCCTTCTGCAGTGTTGGATGGCAGATTGAGAGGAGTTCCCTACCAGGACAGACTTTGCTCGTGTGACCAAGACATCGATTCTATAGAACATATTTTGCTGCACTGTGCGAAATACGAGCACGCCAGGGCTGAACTGATATTACCCTTGCTGGTACCTTTCCCGGGAAAATCAGAGGTTCACTATGTCAGGTTCCTATTGGAAGACTGGACAAACACTAGAACATTAGCAGTGGCAAAGTTTTTATCAGTGGTTGCAAGAACCAATGATCCCTATCTTTAAGTCTGAACAAAATGCTTGTTTAACCTGGTGGTAGGCTGTCTGAATTGTGTACAGTGGACGCTCGGGTTGCACACGTGATCCATGTGGGATGCACGTTCGCAACCCACAGTGGCTCGTCTGCACACACGCGGGTTACAATTTGGCGCTTCTGCGCACGCACAACTGCCGAAACTCGGAAGTAACCTGTTCCGGTACTTCCGGGTTTCGGCGGGTCTGTAACCCAAAAAAATGCAACCTGAAGCATCTGTAACCCGAGGTATGACTGTATTGTTTTGTAATGATTTGTTGGGTCTCTGGACCGTAATAAAGACTGATGATGATTTACTCGAACCTACTTTTCAAAAATTAGATACTGCTTCTTATAATGCCAAAATCAACATCTTGACATAATAAATTAAAATGTAGCTTTCCAGTTGACCACCAAGTCCAGTATGTACAAAACACAAGTCCTATATTGTCAGCACCATAGTACATTCTTTTCTAATTTCTTCATCTTCTCTTGTATTTTGTTGTCTGTCCTATTGCTTAGAAGAGTGGCGTGAAATAATCTTCTAAGTGTCTAATGAAGATGATTGGGTTGGCAAACAAAAGAACTTGGCACTGATGGAAACTGGCACAGGCAGACAAGACAAGGATTCCTGGATATTTCCCTGTTTCGCCCGAGGGGGCTTCATCAGCTGTGCATGGTTCTAAATCATATAAACATAGACACTTTGTAATATAATAGCTACACAAATTCCAAACTAACAAACAAAGATATTAAAAAATGTACATATATATAATAGCTACATGAAGCTTATTCGTAATGGATTCTCAGTCGTGGTGACCCAATAGGCAACAAGTGCAGATAATTCATGTTAATTCACTCTTAAAGGAACATTGTTCAATGACATACTACAAACAGTAAATTGTTACAACAGGCATACTATATGGTCATAAAGGTTTTCCCAATATATAACTAAAGAAAACAACTATAATCTAATTCAGTGTTTAACCATAAAGGATGAAGCATATTCCATAGGAAAACAAACCTACTTTCTTTCTGTTGTAGAACCTTCCTTGCTTGATCTAGAGGCCCCTGGTAAGCCTAAAGAACAAAAAATGTTAGATCATCTTCAGTATGTGATTCCTGAATGAAGTGCTGTACCAAAGGTGCATCTACGTTTTTGTTTCTGATCCTACTGCGATGCTCTGATAGGTCCTGATAGGTCTTATGCCCAACATACAGTAAGCCACAAGGGCACTTAATTATATAAACAACCTGTGCTGTGGCACACATGACTGTATGGTAAAGTTGAAGTCTTAACTATTCTTTTACTAGTAATGCAAACCTACATGTGGTGCAATGTCCACATTTGAAAAAAACCTGTTGTCAAGGTCTACTGTGTACATGTGTGTTTTAAGTCAGTGTGTACTAACATATCCCTAAGTGATCTAGTACGTCGTTTGGCGAGGCAGGGAAAGACTTCACAGCCAGGAATTTCTTTCAGAATATACCAATGGCGTCTTGTTATTTTTTCAATTTTGGCTGTCATATAGTTGTACTCAAAGGAAACATAAATCCTCCTATGACTCTTGTTGGTATCAGAGTGGGTTTTTATTTTTTATTTTTTTATAAGATATTTATTAAGATTTTCAGAAAAATTACAAAAGAAAAAGAAAAAAGAAAAATACAAAATAAAAATAGTTAAAAAACAGTTCAATCTTTCTATCACATATTTTTCATTTGCTTATTTCCCGGACCCCCTCACACCTTCCTTTTCTGTATTCCAGTTCCAATTGTTAATTCAGCAAATCCCTCCCCTCTTCATTCATCTTAATCTTCAATTTTTAAATATAACATTATTATTTTTTTACCTATTAATAACCATTTTCTCATATTCCCTTATAGCATTACAGCAAAAGACCACTTAATTTCTATCCACCATCATTCTAACATTCATTAATTTTACAGTGTTTCTGTAAATAGTCTTTAAACTTTTTCCAATCTTCTTCCACCAACTCTTCTCCCTGGTCTCAGATTCTGCCAGTCATTTCTGCCAGTTCCATATAGTCCATCACCTTCATCTGCCATTCTTCCAGGGTTGGTAGATCTTGTGTCTTCCAGTACTTTGCGATGAGTATTCTTGCTGCTGTTGTGGCGTACATAAAGAAAGTTCTATCCTTCTTTGGCACCAATTGGCTGACCATGCCCAGGAGAAAGGCCTCTGGTTTCTTCAGGAAGGTATATTTAAATACCTTTTTCATTTCATTATAAATCATCTCCCAGAAAGCCTTAATCCTTGGGCACGTCCACCAAAGGTGAAAAAATGTACCTTCAGTTTCTTTACACTTCCAACATTTATTATCGGGCAAATGATAGATTTTTGCAAGCTTGACTGGGGTCATGTACCACCTGTATATCATTTTCATAATATTCTCTCTTAGGGCATTATATGCCGTAAATTTCATACCTGTGGTCCACAACTGTTCCCAGTCAGCAAACATAATACTATGTCCAACATCTTGTGCCCATTTAATCATGGCAGATTTCACAGTTTCATCCTGAGTATTCCATCTCAACAGCAAGTTATACATCTTTGACAAAGTCTTACTTTTAGGTTCTAACAGTTCTGTTTCTAATTTTGATTTTTCCACCTGGAAGCCAATTTTCTTATCCAAGTTATATGCCTCCATTATCTGATAGTAGTGAAGCCAGTCTCGCATTTTATCTTTTAATTTCTCAAAACTCTGCAATTTCAATTTATCTCCTTCTTGTTCCAAAATTTCCCAATATTTTGGCCATTTGACCTCCATATTAAGTTTTTTCTGAGCCCTCGCCTCCATTGGTGATAGCCACCTTGGGGGTTTGTTTTCAAGTAAGTCTTTATATCTTATCCAGACATTAAACAATGCTCTTCTGACAATATGGTTTTTAAATACTTTATGTGCTTTAACCTTGTGCCACCCAAAAACATTGTTAAAACCTTCTAGATCCAAAATGTCTGTGTTCTCAAGAAGCAGTCATTCTTTCAGCCAGCAAAATGCTGCTGACTCATAGTAAAGTTTAAGGTCTGGCAGGGCAAATCCACCTCTGTCCTTTGCATCAGTTAATATTTTAAATTTTATTCTGGGCTTCTTGCCCTGCCAGACAAATCTAGAAATGTCTCTCTGCCACTTCTTGAAACAGTCCATTTTGTCCAAAATTTGCAATGATTGAAACAAAAACAACATTCTTGGCGATACATTCATCTTTATAACAGCAATTCGACCTAACAAAGAAAGCTTCAAGTTTGACCATATCTCTAAGTCCTTTTTCACTTCTGACCAACATTTCTCATAATTGTCTTTAAATAAGTTCAATTCAATTCAAAATCCTTTATTAGGCATAACACACCACACATTAACAAACAAACATCATATACAGACTGTATAAAATACGGGCTCAGCGAACACAATTTATCCTAGTCCTATTCTTAACTCCAAGAAATGAATCGATGTACAAAGATAATATAATACAACACAGCAACATCACCTACCATTAAAACCACTAAGTCTCTTTATCATGGCCCATTCTTTCTTCATGGACAGCACTTAAAAATCTTTAAATAAGTTTAAATTCTTAGCGGTCATATTCACCCTCAGGCAGGGGCGCCGACTTATAAAAAATATTGGGGGGGGGGCATACCGGGGTCCTGCCGCTGGTTCGCTCGGGTAGCCGGGAGAACGCAGTTCGAGGTGGCGGTGTTGGGGAGAGACCCTCGCTCAGGGCGCCACGAGACTTGCCGGCCGGCGGCCTATCTGGGGGGTTTTGGAGCGTATTTTGGCGGAGCGATTGGGGAGGAGGGGGCTTGTTGCCGGATTCTTCAGCTGGGCCGGAGATCCGCTGCTGGGGGGTCCCTGGGCCGAGTTGTGAGCACGGCCTGCTGAAGGGAGATCCAGCCGATTGCGCGACGGGGACGGCCGGGGCTCTCCGGCTAGGGCGCGCGGCTGGCTGGCTGGCTGGCGAGGGAGCAGGTGGGGAGGAGGCGGGGGTCCTGATACAGTCGGGGGCGGAGGCAGACGGGGCCGAGGGGTGAAGAGGGCAGGCAGGGACGGGGCGCTTGCTCAGGAGCTCAGCTAACCTGTCCCAAGAGACATAGCCTAAGTACTCCTTCCTTCCTTCCTTCCTTCCTTCCTTCCTTCCTTCCTTCCTTCCTTCCTTCCTTCCTGTTTTTTCCCCTCCCTCTTTCCACTGCTCCCCTCTTTCTTTCTTTCTTTCTTTCTTTCTTTCTTTCTTTCTTTCTTTCTTTCTTTCCTTCCTTCCTTCCTTCCTTCCTTCCTTCCTTCCTTCCTTCCTTCCTTCGTCTCATTCCTTCTTATTTCATTCATTTTCTTCCATTCCTCCAACCCTTCGATGCTCCTTCCTTCCTCCCTTCCTATTTCATTCCTTTCTTTCCTTTCCTGCAACCCTTCCCTGCTTTTTCTTTCCTTCCTTCCTTCGTCTAATTGCTCCTTATTTCATTCATTTTCTTTCCTTCCTTCCTTCCTTCCTTCCTTCCTTCCTTCCTTCCTTCCTTTTCCACCCCCTCCCTCAATCTCACCCTCCCTCCCTCCCTTCCTTTTTCCTTCCTTTCTTCCTTTCTTTGCTCCAACCCTTTCCTTCCTTCCTTTCTTCTCATTGCTTCCTGTTTCATTCATTCCTTTCCTTTCCTCCAACCCTTCCCTGCTCTTTCTTTCTTTCCCTTCTTCCTTCCCTCTCTCACTTTCCCTCCCTCCTTCCTTCCTTTTCCACCCCTCCCTCAATCTCACCCCTCTCTCTCTCTCTCTCCCTTCCTTCCTTCCTTCCTTCCTTCCTTCCTTCCTTCCTTCCTTCCTTCCTTCCTTCCTTCCTTTCCTCCAACCCTTTCCATCCTTCCTTCTTCTCGTTGCTTCCTGTTTCATTCATTTCTTTCCTTTCCTCCAACCCTTCCTTCCTTCCTTCCCCCACCCCTCCTCCCTCCCCCTCTCTCAATCTCACCCCTACCCCTCCCTCCTTCCTTCTCGCCTTCCCCACAGATTCACACTCTCCCCCCCTCACCGCCCGCCCTACAGCCCAGCTGAAACTCTCGCTCACCCTCCAGCCGCAATTGATTTTATATCGCTATTCTCCCTTACTCCCCGCTGCTGCTGCTGCCTCTCCCCTCACCCCCCGCTCCCCCCGCCCACCTCCCAGCACATGCCTTTCCCTGTGGTGTGTGTGAGAGAGAGAGAGAGAAAGGGGGGAGAGGGAGAGAGAAAGAAAGAAAGGGGGCACACACCCTTGTCGATGCCTTCTATACACTGAGAGGCAGAAATCACATTCATAATAGGAACCAGAGAAGCCACACTGAGGCTAGCAGGTGGGCGCTCGTTAGGAGCACGCTGGGCAGGTTGTGTGTGTGTGTGTTTGGGGGTGGTGTCGGTGGAGAGGGGGGGCGGACAGACCGTAGCTGGGTGCCGTGACATCAAGGCGAGAGGGAAGCTGAGCCGAGGAGCAGAGCTGCGCGATCGGCGGCGGCGCTCTGCTGGAGGGGCACCCAAGATTATTGGGGGGGCAGAGCCCCCCCAAACGAATTTTTGAGGGGGCTCGGGCCCCCTCAGGCCCCATGGAGTCGGCGCCTATGCCCTCAGGTATTTTACTTTCTTGACTAATGTTAAACCTGTCTCCTTCTGAAACCTCTCTTTCTCAATCGGTGTTAAATTTTTCTCAAGCACCTTAGTTTCAGCTTAAATCCTGCCACATGAATTCAGCTTAAATCCTGCCACATGACCAAATTCCTGAACCAATTCTAATACTCTTTTAGTACTAGATTCTGGCTCCTGTAACGTCAATACTAAGTCATCTGCAAAAGCTTTCAATTTGTACTGTTTAGCTCCGACCTGTATACCCTTGATCAAACGGTCCCTTCTAATCATGTTTAGCAAAACCTCCAGGACCGAAATGAAAAGCAATGGGGAAATTGGACAGCCTTGTCGTGTCCCTTTTTCTATCTTAAATCCCTCTGTTACCACATTGTTAACTATTAGTTTGGCCTTTTGCTCTGAATAAATTGCACCTATACCATTTTCAAACCCTTGGCCAACCCCCATCCCCTGAAGATTTTTCTTCATGAAACTCCAAGAAATATTGTCAAAGGCTTTCTCCGCATCTACAAAGATTAAGACAGCTTTAGTGTTAATATTCACTTGCAGCTTCTCTAGAATATTAATTATATTTCTCGTATTGTCAGACAAGTGTCTGCCCGGGAGAAAGCCCGCTTGGTCCTTGTGTATCTCCTCTACTAGGACTTTTTTCAGTCTTTTAGCCAAAATGTCTGCAAAAATTTTGTAATCCACATTAAGCAAGGATATGGGGCGCTAATTCTTAAGTTGCGTCTTTTCAGACTCATTTTTAGGTATTAATGTAATATAAGCTTCTTTCCACGACTCTGGCGCTTTTCCCCCCTCCAAAATTTCATTACAAACCTCCTTTAGTGGTTGTATTATCCAGTCCTTCAAAGATCTATAATATTTTGAGGTTAAACCATCTGGCCCTGGAGCTTTGCCCAACTGCATATTCTGAATGGCACCTTCCCAGAGTGGGTTTTTAAAAGTGTTGACCTATCTAGCATTGTAGTTCTCTGCATTGCAGCAGAGACTACTGTGCATGCGATGTTGATTTTGGCATTATAACAAGCTGTATCTAATTTTTGAAAAGTAGTTTCGAGTAGATAGCTTTGCAATTGTTACTATATGGCCTATTACGCTTATGTATCTAAACTTCCAAGCTGCAAATCACGACTCAGAGTTCAAGGGCCAATGGCAGAGGCCCAAATCCTGAAATGTTCTGTGATTGGACATCATTTATCAAATCAATTTATCAAATTATCACAGGAGCTCAGAATCCTTAGTCCAGGCTCAAGCTCAGGCAAAGACAGACCACTGAATACATAACAGTGAAAATATATTATTCCTTTCCACTTGGGATAATCTTGCCATAAATGCCCAAAACTAGCCTGACTAAGGAGTGGTGGAGAGGTATACTTCTGAATATTCAATAATTCCATAACACTTGCAGTATCAGATTGAGGCCTGCTGTTTCACATCAACAAGCTGAATGGATTTACTCCATGACTTTATACTTTCCTTAATGGTAAATATTAAGTAGGGTAGACAAATTGCAACACTGAGCTATTGTAGTTCCCATGCCAATATTGCAGTTCCCCATTTAAAATTCCTTCTTGCTCCCTGTCAGTGGAGGCTCATCCTTAAGGGGGACTGGGACACTGCTCCACCAAGCTCAATTGCTTCTCTGCTGTCCTCCAACAGCCTGCTTCTTTCTTACATCCTCTCTAGGGTTGGCATGAGCAGTGAGCTCTTTCCTCCTCAGTCTCAGGCTGCCTTTGCAGAACTCAACGAGGGGAGAGGGGCATGCCCCACATGCCCCTGTCCAGGGGAGGAGAGGGGCAGGAAAGCTGCTGCTCAGGCTCCTTGAGTGCGCCAGGTCAGACGTGACCCGGAGGCGGAGCTGCTGCTGTGACTGGGAGCGAGGTGCACTGCGGCCACCCACCCTCCTGCTCTCTTCCCTGGGTCAGGCCTAACATAAGGACAGAACTCTGGCCAGCAGAAGCACAGCAGCTTAGGTCAGCTCCTTCTCACACAGAGCCAGGCACCAATGAGGGAGCCTGCTTTGGGGGCACCTGTTTGTGCCCCCTGCCACAAATTTGTGCCCCCACGGCCCACACATGCTACACTGTAGTTGGCTTCATCCATGGGCGTAGCCAGCATTTTTGTTAGTGGGGGCAGGCTTTTTTTAGGGGGTCAGAACCTCAGTTAGCTATGTATTTTTATTTATTTTTATTTAGTAGGCCCCCCTTGGCCACATCCATGGCTCCATCTATCATAACATTTTGGAAATGCCCTGACCCACCCACCCCAACACTGATGTTGATTTTCTGAGATATCAGGCGCTCAAGCACAAGTCAAACATAAAGAATCGCTGCTGTTTCTTTTTGTGTAGCCTGTTTAGGCTGGAAATTTGCCTCAGTTTTTTATTCTCTAAGGAAGGTTCTGTAAAGTGCAGGATAATGTAGTAGCTCACAGCATGGCAGGATCACTTAGTTGGGGACATGGGCATAGCCAGGGGGTGAAGTGGCCACCCCTAAATCAAGTAAATAAATAAAAATACAGAGAGTCTGATATTCCAGATGCAATCACACTTCTTCCTTAGGGCAGCCTCCTATTCATTTATTTCTTGTTGAAAGATAAAGAAGTGTTTTGCAGAAACCAGCAACAACTTTATATATCAAGAAGACACATGTAGTTCATAGTAACTGTCTTTCAGGGCAGTTTGTCTAGGAACAAAAGCAACTGTTGCTATGAACACTGACTAGTCACTAGAATAATAAGATGAAAGCTGGAGGTGGGGTTCGGGGTGGGGTTAGTCTTTCTTTAAACAAACATGTAAGTATGGATGCTAAGCAGAAGAAGAAGTAAGACAAGCGTTTCTGTGGGGGAGGGAGTTTATTGACTGCTCAGATATAAGACTCACAACATCATTTTATAACCAAAGAAAGTGCCTTTATGTGACCATTAAAACAAATCAACTGGAATTATATTCACAGAAAGCCTTTAGCAGAATCATTTCCTGTCCTCGGAATCCAGCTGGAAGTGTTGGGCGAGCCGACTGCATAATCAAAAAAGCCAGTAAGTTACTGTGAGACAAACAGAGGAAGCTGTGTTCCTTTTCAAATCTGTCTGTCAACAGTCACACACACCAAGCAAAAGCCACCCATAACAGACGTTTTCCTTGATAAATGGGAGAATTGTCTGATAATCAACAACCATATAATTTTATCCAGTAGTATTAGTTTGATCTGACGGAAACTGCACATTTCCCAAGAAGCACTGAAAGAACGCTTCATTTAACTACAAACCCCCAAATCTGGGATCCCATCAAAACTGATGTTTGGCAAAAGTTTTGCAGCAAAACCCCCACATTTTGTAACACCCCACAAACAGAGTAATTGATACATCAAACTGGGGTTCATAATTAATATCCAAAACCAAACATTGTCCAATTCACTCCACACTGGTGCCAAAGTCTGGCAAAAGTTTTGTAGCATTTTGCAGCACCCCACAAACCAAGTAACTGACAGGGGTCATGAGGTCACCCAAAAACCCAATGTCGTCTGACTCACTCCAAATCAGGGCCAAAGTCTGGCAAAATGTTTGCAGTAAAAACCACACATTTTGCAGTGCCCCACAAACGGAGTGGTTCCTAGCACATCAGGAGGAAGAGTCCAGACAACCAAAAGTGGATAAATAGGTTGTATTTATTAAATATAACAACTTGAGGATCAGCAAAACTAGTCAGATTTGACCAATGAAACCAAATCAAATTAAGTCTGGGCAGGTGTGCTTGTTCACCTCCACCCACAAACACGCAAGTGCTCAAACAGAGCTCTTTGCAGATCCTTAAGAATTATGTCACAACCCAAATCAGAAAGATGCATACCACCAGGTCCATACAACTGTGGGGCACAGAACATAATTCTGCCATGAGGGATATAAGCACCCACATTCTCAAACACAAACATCGTTGTAGAATGATTAGCTTTATGTCTTGCCCATCCACCTTCTTAGGAAGGCTGCCCCCACTCCATAAGCACCTCTACAACATTCCAAACCAAACTATGATAAACTCAGGGATGAGGAAGCACAGCTGATATTTACCTCACCAGATTGTTATCCCCAAGATGGATGACCAGAATATCAGGATTAGGGTTAGGGAGGGGATAGGTGGACGTTCAGGGTTAGGGTTAGTGCCTGGGTTTTTTTTTTTTTTCATGCTTTTTAAGCTTCTAATGATATTGCTTCATTTTTATGAGACTCGATAATTCCAAAAAGTAAGCAAACTACCTGAAACGTAGCAAAACTAAGAGAAATGTGAAAACCAAAAGTGAGATACCAGAAACCCAAGAAGGAAGGAATTCATGAAAAAGGAAAATTGCCAGACAGAGACTTCAATCAAATCATTACCAAATTCACCAGAATCCCAAAACCAATTGAAAAGAAGCAGATTTATAACTTTGTAATCAACTTTGCATAGCCTCCCCTCTCCCATGAAGTGTTGCTATCTTTCCTTTCCGGGGATTTCTGTTTGTCGTTGGCTGTGGACTGCCATGGACGCTCAACGGAGTATAAATCAATTTTACAACGGCTAAGAGTACTTCTGCTGACTCACGTGCTCTGACGTTTTCTTAGACCAACATTTTCCTGGTTTGAGGAACGGAAATGAATTGTATAAGACTGACATAGACTGACATAGATTGAGAAGAGGGTTGAAAATTGCAGAGAGGGAGTGACTCAAACAGCGACATCAGCTGGTGAATAAAAATTTTGCACTCTTTCGAAAAAGACGTTCCTCTAACAAGACTTATAAGATCAATTACAGGGATTTTTGCAAGATCAGCAACTAGTGAAGATACCAAAGCACTGCATCATAATCTGCTGAAAGAGAAAAGGTTTCATAAAATTTTATAGACCTTATACCCCATTACTGGAATAGCATTCCTGTTGCCTCTGGAAGAGTAACATCTAGAGAGAATAGTACCTAATATTATTGCATTGTACATTATTAATTGAAAATACTCACCAGCTCCTTTCTTATTATTTATATATACTTTTCATATTTTCTTCCCCCTCTTTATTCCTTTACAAATTATAAATTATAAATAGCATTATTATTATTACTTTCTCTTGCTTTATTTCTCTCTTACCCTCCCATCTTTTCTTTGTTTCTTTCTTTTGTAAATTTTTTGGGGGGTATTTTTTGTTTTGTTTTGTTTCTCTGTTTCACTTCTGTTGTTTTTCTGGTTGTGTTTTTGTGTGGTTTTGTCTTGTGTGTGTTTTTTGTTTTTTGTTGCTGTTTTTTCTGTTTTTATTTGCTTTGCCTTTCGCCATCTATTGGTAGCTAATGCAGTTGATATTAGCATCAGATGTCATTAGTTTTGTTGTAAGGTGCTGATTAACTGAACCGCTAACCTGTTTAAAGATTTGTATATATGATCTATCACCCTGAATGAGTAAGTGAACGCAAGGATTGCAATCATTTATTATATTTATTTGAGCTGATGAATTTGTGATAGTTCTGTATTGATGATTGGCTGTCACTAATTAGATAATTGTCCATAATCAATTTTAAATATATTTAGTGAAACTGGTGCATATAAAGAATTAGTGGATACATAGGCCAGAGATTATTATCAGATTGGTAAAACTGTCGTGATTGCATTAAGAAAGATTGAATTTAATTGACATTCATTAATTATCACATTGGAAATATTGTCACGATTGCATTAAGATTGAATTTTATTGATATTCAGTCTGTAAGACAGAAAGAAAGAGAACAAATTACCTTGTGAGCTAATTGAATTTCTTAGTGATGTCTGGTAAAAAAACAACTGTGTCAGGTTCTGTGGCAGTTTCAGTCTCACAAAACAGGAGAACTTCTGTAATTGACATGGATCAACCACTAGATATGAGAGAATTAATTTTAAGTTTGAAGAAAGATATCCAAGATTTAAAAAATAATGTAAATGAAAAGGCAAAAGCAACAGAAGAAAAATTTATTTCAATGGGTGTTAAAATAGATGAAAATGTGAAAATAACAGCTGAGTTATCAACTTAGGTCAACAATTTAGTACAAAAAAAATTCAGAACTGACGAAAATAGTGCTAGACCTTAAAGGTAAAACACAGAACCTAGAGGAAGCTCAGAAAAAATTACAAAATGAAAATAGAGAGTCGAAAAGGGAATGTGATGAGATAAGGAAAGAAACAGCAGATCTGAAAGCGCAGCAGGATTCAACTCTGGACTCTGTTGCGATGTTGCAAATGCAGAGAAGGGAGAATACCCTAAGATTCAGAGGACTAACAGAGGACGCAGAAGAAATAACTGGGGGGAAAAACTCAAAAGAGCTAGCAGCTTGGTTAGACCTAGAAGAAGCAGAAGTAGCACAAAAAATAGAAAAAGCATTCAGAGTCAAATCTAATGCAGCAAAAGCAAATAACTGTCCGGCTGACTGTTTAGTCTCTTTTAACTCTTTAAAGGAAAAGAAGAAAAGGTTAAAAGGTGGCAACTTAATGAGAGTATGTTAAATGATGAAAAAACTGTACAGAAGGCCAAGCAAATCTTAGAATAATATTTTAAGTTTATTTAAATCAAGGAGTAGATCTAGAGAAAGTTTGGGACGCGGGTAAAGCCGTCATAAGAGGCTTCTTTATCCAACAAAACGCATTCCAAAGGAAAATAAAGGAGGAGAAGAAAATGGAGATCTGGGAGGAAATTAGAAAAAAGGAAAGGACCCTTTCCCAAAAACCAGATGATGAACTAATTAAGCAAAGTATAAAAATTTTACAGATGCAATTCTCCATGATAATAAACGAAGAGATAGAATGGAAGATAAAATGGTTGAGACATAGAAATTTAGAGTTTGCAAATAAACCTGGCAAACTTCTGGCCCGGCAATTAAAGAAGAAAAAGGAAGATAGAATTATCAATAAAATTAAAACTGAAGACAAATGGATCCAAGAACCGAAGGAAATTAGTAAAAACTTTGCTAGTTTTTTGGGGAAAACTATATAAAGAAGGTCCAGAGACTCTAGAGAAAATAATTGATTATTTGGGCAAAAATAAACTACCTAACCTAAGGAAAAAATTGAAATTTTGAACTCACCAATAACAGCTATGGAGGTGCAACAAGCTATACAGAGATCAAAATTAGGAAAGGCCCAGATGGTCTCCCAGCTAATTACTATAAAAAGTTAGAACAAGCATTATTTCTTCCCATGAAAGACCTAATGAAAGCTACCGAAAACCTGGAAGGACAGCTTTATTACTCTTATCCACCAACAGGGAACAGATGCCTCAAACATGGCCAATTACAGACCCATTGCACTGCTAAATAACGATTACAATATATTTGCAGACATTCTTGCAAATAGATTAAAAATGGTGCTGAAAGAGATAATTCATAAAGATCAAACCAGATTTCTTCCCGGACGATTTATGCAATCCAATATTAGATGTGTGTCAGGGAACTGCAGGCAGCGAGGGAGGAAAGAATTAGAGGATACAGGGAACGATCTCCACTGCTCAGTACTGAGTCCTCCTCAGAAGACAGAGAAGAGGATGAGTCTGGGGAGGAAGGGGTGCTTCAGAGAGATGGGGATCCACGTCACAGGGGGAAACGGAAGGGGCTGAGCCGTTGGCTCTGTTGGTCTCGAGGGAGGGGTCACTTTGTTTATTCGGCATGTAATCTTGTCTGAAGAAAATAAAGAAAGGAATTTATGGCTGGCTGCCGGGAGTGTTTTTCTGCTAAGTGCAGCAACGTGTGCAGCTGGCAAGCTGACAATGTGTGATTAATGTATTAGAATATTTGGATATTAACATTGATAAACCAGCAGCTATTATGTTGGTGGACGCTGAAAAAGCTTTTGACAACGTGTCCTGGAAGTTTATGAAAAAATTAATGGAAGAAATCAGACTGGGAGAAAATATTTGTAAAGGAATAAATGCCATCTATTCAGAACAATATGCAAAATTAATCATCAACGGAAGAATTACTGAGGAGTGCAAAATAAACAAGGGAACCAGACAGGGCTGCCCACTGTCACCACTGATATTTATCTTGGTGATGGAAGTCTTGAACAATCAGGTAAGAAAGGATCAGCTTGTTAAAGGCATCACTCTGGGAAACAAAACATATAAAATTAAAGCTTTTGCGGATGATTTACTTGTTATGACTGAAAACCCTAAAGAAAGTCTGAAAAGAGTGCTGGAATTGATTAAAGAATTTGGAGAAGTGGCAGGCTTTAAGCTGAATATAACAAAAACAAAAATGCTTGTTAAAAATGTAACCACGGAAGAAAAGGATGACTTAGAAAAAATATTGGGCCTTAAAATCTCCTCAAGAGCGAAATACTTGGTGTCAGGGGTTCAGGAGCAGAGGCACAGGAAAGGGAGGAAACAGAGAGCGAGGGGGAGGAATCTGAAGGTAAAATGAGCGATGACAGCGGCCCGAGATCTCCGAGTCTTTCCAGTGAGTCGGAAGATTCACAGAAAGGGGCGCCAGTGGTCAGAGCAAGGGGGGCGCCTAGGGGGACACCCCAGGTAGAAGGGACCAGAGGGGACTCAGAGAGCAGCAGTTGGAAATCGGGACCAGCTTCCCCACCAGAGCGCAGTAGGGGGGAGGGGTCCCAGGTATCGGGATCTGGCGGCTCGCCGCAAGCGGGAGGGCAGGAGTTAGGATTGGCCACACCTCCATCGGGGAGCGAGGAAACGGTCAAGAGGAAGGTTGAAGGCTGCGCGCGCGCGCCAAGTTCAAATGCACAGGAAGGCGGCACAGTAAGCAGCCCGGATAGGGAGCCAGGTTCTAAAGCCCGCCGCAAGGAGGGAGAAGAGTCGGGGGGGTCAGCGTCAGAAGAGTCCAGGAAGGAAGAGACCACGGGGGGGTAGAGGGACCCAGAGGAGAAAGGAAAGACGGAAGAGGTGGAGTAAGGCTAGAGTATTAAGTTGGTGTACAGGAGGCGGAGACTCAGACGGAGCTTCGCCGGTCTAGCTTCTAAGACGTAGAGCTGCGCGCTGCGGCTTGAAAATGGAAACTGTAACTCAATAAAGAAGTTTGTACAATACTGCCGGCTAGCGTGGTCCTCTGTGAGCTGGGACCTGGAAGCGGCTCTGACACTTGGGTATTTGGATCACCCCCAAGAACATAAACATATTTCAGGATAATTACACCAAAACTTGGTTAGAGATTAGAAAAAACTTTGTAACCTGGAGTAAACTAAAATTAACATTTCTGGGTAGGATTTCCATTATAAAGATGAATGTGCTTCCAAAATTCATCTTTTTATTTCAAATGATTCCAATACTGGGCGAAGCAGGTTGTCTCAAGATATGGCAAAGAGAAATTTCCAAATTCCTGTGGGAAGGGAAGAAACCTAGGATTAAACACCTGATCTTAATAGACATAAAAGAGAGAGGAGGTTTTTCTCTACCCGACCTAAAACTTTACTACGAGGCAGCCTGTTTCACCTGGCTAAAAGATTGGTGCACGTTGCAGGATTCGGACCTCCTGGAAGGTTTTGACAACTGTTGGGGATGGCACGCCTACCTGATATATGGAAAAGCGAAAATTCATAAAAAAATTACCAACCATATAATAAGAACGTCACTCTTTGCTGTATGGGAAAAATATAAAGACCTGATGGAGCCTAAAGTCCCGTGGTGGACTTCTCCAATAGAAGCCATAGCAGTAAAACGGAAAAAAAAAAAACCAGGAAAGCTGGCCAACATATAAAGCACTTCTAAAAAATGGAGATTACCAAATAAAATTTAAAAACTTTGAGGAAATAAGAGAACACATCTCAGACTGGTTTCAATACCATCAGTTATTTGAAAAATTTAAATCTGACAAACAAAAGGGGTTCTCAACAGAAATTTCCCGATTCGAACCTGATCTGGTAAATTCTAAAAGAAAAACTCTTTCCAAAACTTATCGACTCCTCCTTGACTGGACAGTCAAGGAGGAGGAGGTAACAGTGGCAATGGTGAGGTGGTCCCAGAATTTTGGCCATTCAATAACCATGGCACAATGGGAAAATTTATGGAAGATCAATTGGAAATTCACAAATTGTTACACGATTAGAGAGAACTTTCAAAAATGCAACATCGATGGTATTCTAACACCATGGAAACTTTCAAAAATGTATAAAAATGTGTCAAGTAATTGTTGGCAATGCGGGGACTCAGGAACATTCTACCATATGTGGTGGATATGTAGGAAAATACAGGTATTCTGGGAGAGTATACATGCAGAACTGCAAAAAATGATAAAGATCTCTTTCAATAAAAAAACAGAGGCCTACCTCCTGGGAATAACAGATTTAGATATTCCACAAAAGAGGAAGGGTATCTTTTTATATGTGACAGCAGCAGCAAGAGTTTTGATCGCAGCAAAATGGAAGAGTAATGAAATCCCCTCTATACAAGATTGGAT
The DNA here is from genome assembly GCF_964188305.1 of Podarcis bocagei. Lineage (NCBI taxonomy): Eukaryota > Metazoa > Chordata > Lepidosauria > Squamata > Lacertidae > Podarcis > Podarcis bocagei. The sequence goes on along the minus strand of NC_138131.1, from coordinate 58,114,371 downwards.
TCAAAAGCTGACAGAATATGCCGAATTAGATGGTTTATCAGAAAAAATAAAGAATAAATCAAAACAGGAATTTGTTTCAAAATGGAAGGTTTTCAAAGAATATCTGAAAAATACATATAGTAGTTTAAATTCTGTTGCAGCATTCGAGTAATAGTTGCAAGGTAGATATAAGAAATTATATTTACCGTATTTTTCGCCCCATAGGACGCACCGGCCCATAGGACGCATCAAGTTTTTTTGGGGGGGAAATAAAGGGGGGGAAAATTATTTTCCCCCCAGGCGCTTGTGGGGCCGGCAGCAGGGAGAAGCGCTCTTCTCCCCGCTGCCCGCCTTCAGATCAGGTCCGGGGACAGCGGGATGACGCGCTGCGCCTCCCTGCTGTCCCCGGAGCTTGCGGGGCTGGCGGCGGGGTCTCCCCGCTGTCAGCCTCCAAACCACTTCGGGAGACATCAGGATGGCGGCGTTCCGCCTCCCTCTGTCCCCCGACCTTGTGGGGCTGGCGCTGGGGCTCTCCTGAAGTCTGGAGAGTGAGAGGGGTCGGCGCGCACCGACCCCTCTCGCTCTCCAGGCTTCAGCGAAAGCCTGCATTCGCCCCATAGGACGCACACACATTTCCCCTTCATTTTTGGAGGGGAAAAAGTGCATCCTATAGGGCAAAAAATACGGTATTAAGAATAAGTTTAATTATGATAAAAGTGTGTATTGGCAATAAGTAATATGAATTTGAAATATGGAATAGAAGGGAGGTTGGTTCTTTAGTGTTAAGACCAATAGATGTTTTATTATTTGCTAAGAAAATTATGTGTCTATGGTTATTCTTGTGCGTAATTTGGTACTTGTGTTCTTTTTCTTTTTTCTTGTTGTACCAATAAACTTTATTAAAAAAGAAAAGAAAAGAAAAGAAGTAGAAGTAGAAATAGAAAAGAAGTAGAAATGTGAGAAGCAGAAGAAATACCACCAGAAACCCCCGACAAGAGGGGGAAAGTAAATTGCGCAGAAACCCCAAAGCCAGTTAAACCTTAGTTTTGCATGGTGTGGGGGTGATTTCGCTTTTGCGTGGCTATTCCCTCCCCCCCCCCACAGGTGGAATAAATAAAGACAACGGACACAGCGTTTTAGGTTAATGGGCGAAAATGGCCACAACTTTATTGATTACAGGAAATGAAGGGTATTGGCTTTAGGCATTGGCCCCTAACCGACTATCCGGTCGGACCGGGAAGGGTTAAACACCAACAGGGGAAGCCACCCGAGATGCGTATCCCTAGGCGCTCCCCGAGGGGTTACCGCTCGGGGGCGCGCTTTAGGCCCTAGCCTCCGTAGGTTTCGGACGAGGCGTCGCCCCTCGGAGTCCTTTAACGAACTACCCTTCAAGCATTGGGGGAGGTGATGGCGTTCCTCCCCCCCAACCTCATCTGCATGACAATACCCCGGCCAATGCCTACCGCCAAAACCGAGGGAGTTGTGACGATTTGCTACGAGGTAGGCGAAAAAACCAAGTGGCTCACAAAACCAGCCAATTAGCCAAATGGAAAAACTCCTACCAGGCCCCTTGCGGCGACCAGCCAAAGCCCATAGCAAGGTCAGTGGCAAAACCTAGAGGGCGGGTGGGTGGGAAACCGCGTCGTCTCCAGGGTGAAAAGGGGCAAGCCGAGGGCTGCCCCGACCGTAAGTGGCCTTTCTAAGGCCCGCCCCTGCCGCCAGTCGATTGGCTGGCGCCACAGGGGATGCTAATTGGGGGAATCCCTGTCTCCCGCGAGGCTGGCGCCAGCCTCGCGAGAGCGAGTGTGGGCGGGGTCGTGATCCCGCAACCCCCCCTCCTCCTGACGATCGGAAGGGGCATTGCGTGGCTATTCCCTCCCCCCCCCCACAGGTGGAATAAATAAAGACAACGGACACAGCGTTTTAGGTTAATGGGCGAAAATGGCCACAACTTTATTGATTACAGGAAATGAAGGGTATTGGCTTTAGGCATTGGCCCCTAACTGACTATCCGGTCTGACCGGGAAGGGTTAAACACCAACAGGGGGAGCCACCCGAGATGCGTATCCCTAGGCGCTCCCCGAGGGGTTACCGCTCGGGGGCGCGCTTTAGGCCCTAGCCTCCGTAGGTTTCGGACGAGGCGTCGCCCCTCGGAGTCCTTTAACGAACTACCCTTCAAGCATTGGGGGAGGTGATGGCGTTCCTCCCCCCCAACCTCATCTGCATGACAATACCCCGGCCAATGCCTACCGCCACCGAGCCTCAAGCCGGCTCGCCGCCAATACCCTCAGACCTGTAACCAATCCCTAACACCTTGAAAAATATCAGCCAACCAAATATCATTTCCCGCATCAGATAGATGCACGCCATCCCAGCGATAAAGCATTTCCTTGTCAAACCGTATGCATGGGTGCTGAATGACCCGACCGCCCCATGCGGCCACTCTACGTGCCACCGTGCGCTCCACAATCCTTCTAGCTTTATTCACAGCCACGGGTTTCTCTGCATCCCGCCAACATCGCCTTTCCAGCAAAGATGACCAAATTATTGTAATGTTTTCATGGGATGCCCTCAACAATTCCAAGTCATTGATAATGTTCCACATCAAGTTCACCCCTTTCCTATACGCCAAGTCGTTCTCGCCCAGCTGGACGACCAAGGCACTGGGTGGGCCCTCGGCAGCGATTTTTTTGGATACAACTGGGAAAAACTCTTCCCAACGCATACCCCTCCTAGTGATCCATGATAGTTTGACCCAGCTGGGTAGCCGTAGCTCTTTAACCCAGCCCCTTTGTTCGGTGCGCCGCTTTGCCCAATATACGATGCTGTGGCCGAGGATCCACAGTCGAACCACACCAGTACCTGAAAAGAGAGAATCGGAGAACCGGATCAGGAGGAGTGCCCGGGGGGAAAGCTGAGGGGAATTTAGAAGGTCTACCGTATATAACCCTGGAATGCGTTGGATTTCCAGCGCTCCATGTCCATAATTCTTTCAGCCGGTGTGATGGGATGATGAGCTGCTTGTGCGTAAAATCGTAGTCCCTCAGAGTTTGTGCAACTCCACAAACCTCTGTGTGTGACAGAGCTCCTCAGACATGTCTGCTCTAGTCACTTGCAGATTCCGACAGTGGTTGTTTTCGGAAGCGCTTCCAGCATAAAAGCTCCTTAACGGAAACACGTCTTCGGGACTCGCGGCGTGACAGCTTCCGGCGAGGAATAGGTCTCCCTATGGGAGCTTCTGACACCTCCCCACTGTTCTCGCTGGACGTGTCCCTGAGCCCTCCCTCTTGCTCGCTTTCCCTCAGAGATCCTCCCCTTTCCCTGCTAGTTCCTGCTTTAGCTGCTGCGTCTCTCTCAGCCTTTGTGAGACTCTCCTCCAGAGACCCATCTCTCCCCCTGCTGGTCCCTGCTTCAGCTGTTGAGTCCCTTCCAGCCTCCGTGAGCCCTTTCCCCACCGGTTCCTCCGATGGCAGTTCCCTGACAGCCGGTAAGCCCATATGGGCGGCGGTGGTCGCCGCCCCAATGCGAAAGGAGTGCGCGGCGTACTCCTCTTGGGGAAGCCCGATGGCGGCAATTGCTTTGCGCATGACCCTCGTGAACTGCTGCTTTGAGAGGGAGGAACCGTCGGAATGCAAGAAAAAGGGGCCACTAGATTCTGGTCTTACACACAGGTATTTTCTAGCATCCTTTACAGGGCAAGGGCCCGCCTTTTGAGTCGCCTGGAGGCGAACCAAGGCTCCCTTGCCAAGCTGATCAGTCTTCGAACTACGGATTCTTAACATTACATAACATAGCCTATACAACCTCAAATATAATTCAGTACCAGCTAAATCACTATGACTGCGAATGCTTTCCTCAAACCAGGCTAGGTAGCAGATCTAGTTTAAAAAGGCCGCCACCAGGCCACGTGGGCGGAGGCAAATTAAATTAAATTAAAGAGGGACTTCTCAGCCAGGTAAGAAGGGAAGCACTAAGCCTCTATGCGCTCCCAACTAGAGATGCCTCTACTAAAATGGCCGCTTCTAAAGCCACGTGGTTCAATCAAAATGGCGACCGTTGGCTAGGCAACCAGGACGCTGCAATCTGCAACAGTCGCTGCAAAAGCCCCCCGCGTACCCACAAAAGGACTCTCCGGCCCTGAGGCTTCGTGGCCGCTAACCCTCACCACGCTCCCCAATAGCCTCCCGTTCCCCCTTGTAACCTTCAGTGAGCGCTGCAGCTGCTCACTATGGCGATCCGTCCAGGGAGGGTCAAACAAAGCGGCGCGGCACCAGCGGTGTGCCAATGGCTCGTGGGGAAGATGCGGACAGTGGCGCTTCGGTGGCGCGGCTCGTAAGCCTTGAGCGCGGTGGCTGCTCGCACCCGAGAGACCAGCACGGAGGTAGATTCAGGCAGGAGCGCGTCGCTCCGATCCGCTGCCGGAGGATCAGCTGATGGGCGGCCGCTTGCTGGCAGGCTGCTGAGAGGCTGAAGGCGCTCCCTTTCGCTGCCGCAGCTCAGCTAATGAGCGGCCGCTTGCTGGCGAGCTGCTGATCGGCTGCCGGCACGACGATCCCGGGCGCAGCTGACGAGCGGTAGCTGGCGATCCGAAGCTCAGCTGATGAGCGGCCGCTTGCTTGCGAGCTGCTGGGATGCTGCCGGCACGGCGATCTAGTGCACAGCTGAAGAGCAGTAGATCCGATCAGCTGATGAGCGCTGCCGGCGCGGCGATCCGAGCGCTGAAATCCGAACCACGAGGAGCGGCAAGTCTGGAAGACGACGAACCTCACGGCGACCCAGCAAACCGCGTCGTCTCCAGGGTGAAAAGGGGCAAGCCGAGGGCTGCCCCGACCTTAAGTGGCCTTTCTAAGGCCCGCCCCTGCCGCCAGCCGATTGGCTGGCGCCACAGGGGATGCTAATTGGGGGAATGCCTGCCTCCCGTGAGGCTGGCGCCAGCCTCGCGAGAGCGAGTGTGGGTGGGGTCGTGATCCCGCAACCCCCCCTTCTCCTGACGATCGGAAGGGGCATTCCCTGAGATGTTTACTGTGTGGGTTTCTTGTGGTTCTATTCCATTGGTTTTCTCATCTTTGGTGGATGTGGTTTGTTTCTGTTGTTTCTGGTTCGTTTTTGGGCTTATGTTGAGTTTGTTTCTTTTAGGGCGGTTTTCGTTTCATGGATTCTTTTATATAAATTACGATTGTGAGATATACTTGGGGTCCTGTATGTATTTCATGCTCTTTATTGCCCCCCCCCCCAACAACCTCAGGCTTTTATATACATTATTTACACAATGAGTCCCGTCTGACTGGCTAATTCTGGTTTTTTTAAAAAAAAATATTTTTTATTGGTTTTACAAAAAATTTTATAGACAATACAAACAAATAAAGAAACAAACAAACATGTATAATTTCATATCCTTTTTTTCATAAACCTCACTTCTCTGACTCCCCCAAACCTCCCCTTTCTACATCCCAATTTCCAAAATTATTTCAGCAAATCCTAAACTTAGTTTTATCAAATTTGTCCCTTATTTATTCTTTTCTTTTACTTAATCTTTTGTCGCTGTAATCTCATTTTCTTTCTAAAAACCTCAACATTTTAGCATTCATCAATTTTGTAATATTTCTTGAGATAAATTTTAAATTTCTTCCAATCTTCATCCGCCGTCTCTTTCCCCTGATCACGGATTCTGCCGGTCATTTCAGCCAGTGCCATATAGTCTATCACCTTCATCTGCCATTCTTCCAGGGTGGGTAGATCTTGAGTCTTCCAATGCTTTGCAATGAGTATTCTTGCTGCTGTAGTAGCATACATAAAAAAGTTCTGTCTTTCTTTGACACCAATTGGCCGACAATGCCCAAGAGAAAGGCCTCTGGTTTCTTAGGGAAAGCTGACTGGCTAATTCTGCTTCCCTCCTGGCGCCTGAATGGCCGGGAGGAAAAGACCAATCAGTTGTTGCATTCTAGGATCCTACTTGCCTATTTTTCTAGGATCCAAGGTTAGTACATAACAGATTGCTTCATTTCTAGGTTTTTGGGGGTTTGTACCTTTGAGTATATTAATTTTTATGAGATCTGATAATCCCCCCCCAAGAAAGGAAAACCACCAGAAATGAAGCAAAACCACCAGAAATGTCTAATGACCATTCCAACAATGAAGTCAACCACTAAAAACACAAGAACCTATTGAAAAGAAGCAGAAGAAACATGTAAAAGCAACATCAATGGAAACTGACAAAGAAGCCAACCAACCCCAAGCAAAGCAGATTTACCAGAAACCCCCAAAGCATTCAAAAGTATTACCACCTGAATGCAAAAACAAGAAAACTTCTCAAAGGAAGCAATAAAGCAAAAGTCCAAAAAACAAGCCAAACCAATGGAAAAGAAATGAAGCCAGCCGCAAATGAAGCACATTCACCAGAAACCCAAGACTAAGTGAAAACTACCGTATTTTTGGCCCTATAGGACGCACTTTTTCCCTTTCAAAAATGAAGGGGAAATGCGTGTGCGTCCTCTGGGGCGAATGCAGGCTTTCGCTGAAGCCTGGAGAGCGAGAGGGACGAACTGGCCGCCACAGGAGACAGGAAAGTGTTTTCTCCTCGTGTATCTTGTCGTGCCAGAAATGGGGTGGCCATGTTACACGGAAACCAAATTCCCTGCTGGGTCTGAGCCCACCCAGGGGCAGCAGCCTGTGCAGCACTAAAATCCAGCACCCTCTGCTTTGAGCATGTCCTGCTTTACAACGTCACAGAATGATAGCATTGTAGAGCTGGGTGGCACACCCAGGGTCATCTACCCTGCAGGTGGGTGCTGGGAGTCAAGGAACGGCTCCAGATCCCACCAGCCCTTGTCCTTTCCTAGGAGCTGGCCCCACCAGGTGGGCGTGGCGGGGTGGCACCTTGGAACAAGGTCTGCTTGACGACCACACCCTGGGCACACCGGAGGGTGAGTGGTGCCTTGCGGCAGGTTGGACTGGATGACCCCCAGGGTTTCCAATCCAGAAGAAGATCTAACTGGAACACATCTCTTCCCTTCCCCATGGCACTACATGGTTGCCGACACCAGCACTGGCTCTCTGGTGTCAGGTCAAGCAGCGGCACTGCGGATGGGGATATACCCGCTGCTTGGGGGCACCCAATGCATCGGCTTCTGGTACTACCTGAGCTCAGGGTGGGCTGGACGGCCCACAGAGTTCCCTCTTGCCTCCAAGCTAGAGGACCCCAGTGACTTCCACCGCCCCAAGTCCTTCATCCATTCAGCTGAGAGTCCCAAATGCATTGCTGTGCTGGTGGCCCCAATCCGAAAGGAGTTGGCCGCGAATTCAGCTGGGGGTAAACCACAGGCAGCAATCGCCCTTCGCATAGCGCGCATGAACTGATGCCGTGCAAGGTAGGAGCCATCCAAATGTATGAGGAATGGGCCTGAGACGGTTGGTCTCACGTACATGAAATGTCTAGTACTCTTTACTGGGCATGGCCCATTGTGACTAGTTGCTCGGAGCCGAATAAGGGCCCCCTTTCCCTGCTGATCAGTTTTGGAACATCGGACATGCAGGACTAAATTGGATCTGGACAAGGTCAGGTCTCTCAAACTTCCCCAAGCAGCGGAATCTTGTTGGCCCTCACAAACCACTTCGCCAATGCGCAGAGCGCCAAAGGAGGCAATGGTGTAGCCTTATTAGACTTTACTGATTGGTGGGCTCTGCGTTGCTCCCGGACAGGAGGAAGGAAGTCAAATGACACCAAGGTTGGTTCAAAGAAAGAGTTTATTCTGCTCTCCAGATAGCAGAAGGCACTTGTGTGGTGAGTCCACAGCAAGTCCAAAGAAATGAGAAATTTCATGCAGTATATATATCCTCCAGGCACCCTCTCCCTCCTTCCCCAGGAATCCAACCACATCAGCCTATACACGCAGGTTGACATCACATGTGTTCCTGCTCCGGTATTCTTAACCATAAAAGGATATTCGTTCCTGCACTTCTGACCATAAAAGGGTATTCCTGTTCCTACTCTTATCTTGGAGCAAGAGGTCACCAACTCCAAGAACACACTCTGGCACTGTTCCCGGACTAGGTCTATGCGTCAGGACGTAAGATAAGACCTAGACATTGTTGGGATACTGCCAGGGAGAAAAAGGCCATGATGACCCCACGTCGATTCCGGACGATCCATCGATCTCCCGTAGACATGCAGTATCATTCAATTAGTGACACGAGCTCCAGAAATAGCTTGCCACATTCCAGAGCTGGTGCACGCTCTATCAGCAGAATTTGCACAGCGAAAGATGCACGCAGGAGAGCATTATTTACAACTTTATTCAGTGTTGGTCAGAACAAAGAAAACATGACTGCCTGTGTTGATGTCTCGGGCACATAGAGAGAAACGAAAGCAATAGACAAACAGAAACTTCCTGTGAGCAGGAAATACATAGGCTGTGACTCACAACAGCCTGTCCCCTTTTTAAGGTGGAACGGAAATATCCTAACACCCTCCCCCTTTCCGTGTAACCTGTAGTACCTGTGGTTCAACCCAACTGCAACCTCTGTACATAAACCTTAGGTTGTTCTCTGTTAACAACCTTAGACAACAGATCAGCAGGAATTTCATTTCCTGGCATGTAGGACACCTAAATGAGTCCTTTCTGAATACACTCTCTTGCACGATGTAGCTTAATCTGCAAGTACCATATTTTTCGCTCTATAGGACGCACTTTTCCCCCTTCAAAAATGAAGGGGAAATGTGTGTGCGTCCTATGGAGCGAAGACGCCATAGCCCCGCGACCCTCTCCCGGCTGGAGAGGTGATGCGCGGCTATGGCAGGAACCTCTACAGCCCCGTGTCACCTCTCCAGCCGGGAGAGCACGCGCGGGCGGGGCTAAAGAAGCACCCCGCGACCCCCTCCCGGCTGGAGAGGTGACACGCGGCTATGGCAGGAGCCTCTATAGCCACGCGTCACCTCTCCAGCCGGGAGAGCACGCGCGGGACTAAAGCAGCCCCCCGTGACCCTCTCCCGGCTGGAGAGGTGACGCGCAGCTATGGCAGGAGCCTCTATAGCCGCGCGTCAACTCTGCAGCTGGGAGAGCACTCGCAGGGCTAAAGAAGCCATAGCCCTGCGACCCTCTCCCGGCTGGAGAGGTGACGCGCGGCTATGACAGGAGCCTCTCCCTGCGCCTTTCCGTTGCTCCCTGACCTGCTCTTTGGGACTGGTGGTGGGCTTCCCCGTGCCAGCCCCAAAGAGCAGGTCAAAAGGAACCTGAAGCCTGGAGAGCGAGAGGGGTCAGTGCACACCGACCCCTCTCGCTCTCCAGGCTTCCAAGGTAGCCGCCTGAACGCACCTTAAATGGCACCTTGTTTTAGAGCGGGAAAACAAGAGGGGGAAAGTTCTCCCCCTCTCTGTGCAGCGCCTCCTGCCGCTTCACTGAAGGGGTGCTGGGCAGAGAGGGGGAGAATTTTTTTTCTTGTTCTCCCCCCTCTAAAACAAAGTGCGTCCTATTGTCCGGTGTGTCCTATGGTGAGAAAAATACGGTACTTGGTTCTTTGCTTGCAACTCTGAGTTCACCAAAACCAAACAGGATCTATTGTCTTGATACACTTGTATAGGACATTTCACAGAAACTCTGATGTCCTTAAACAGTTGCATCAACCATTCACAATCCATGAGTGAAAATGACAGAGCATTGAGTTCTGCTTCACAGGAACTTAGGCTCACTGTTGTCTGCTGCTTGCACAGCCAGTCAAACAGACAGTGGTTGTACATGTAGCATACTCCAGAAGTGCTTGTACCATCTGTGGTGTCACTTCCAAAACTAGCATCTGCAAAGATTTCAAGACCTCCAGTCTTCTGACTGGTGAACCTCAGCCTGTAGTGCAAAGTCCCTTTCAAATAGCAGGCTATGCGTTTCAGAGCTTTCCAATCCTGAACAGTAGGATTGTTGGCATGTCTGCTAAGCAGGTTACAGCTTACAGCTATGTCAGGTCTTGAACATCTAGCAATGAAATTCAGCTTGCCTAGAATGCATCTGTACAGCGTAGTGTCAGAAAACGCTTCAGCAGTACTATCTACCTGGTAACCTGTCACCATCGGTGTGCCTGCTGGGTTTGCATCAACCAAATTCAACCTAGTTAATACATCAGCAATTTTCTGTGTTTGGTGTACCAGAAAATTACCTGCTTGGTCCCTCTCCACCTGCAGAGAAAGATAGTTGGATACCTCACCAAGATCCTTCATGTCAAAGTGCTCCTTCAGCTGAGCTAGGGTGCTTTGGTACAAAGCCTGATTCTTCCAAAACATCAGAAGATCATCAACAAAACATAAACAATACAGTTTGTTTTGCCCCTCCTCCTTGACAAACACACATGGATCAGCTTTGCCCTGGTGAAAACCTAGAGAAAGCAATGTCTCAGTGAGTTTTGTGTTCCAACACCTGGCACTCTGCTTGAGACCATATAAGGATTTCCGAAGTTTACAGACCATTCCCTTCTGTATCTGCATCCTGTCAGGTGGAAGCATAAACAGCTCCTCCCCCAAAACCCCGTACAAAAAAGCTGTATTAATGTCGTGATGGGAAACATGCAGTTTCTCCTCTGCAGCAATCTTGAGCATTAGCCGAATGCTCTCATACGTGACGGTGGGTGAGTAGGTCTCGTGGTAATCCTGTCCTGGTACCTGTGAAAAACCTCTGGCATCCAGTCTGGCTTTGTGTCTGACAACCTTGCCATTCTGGTCTGTCTTGGCCTTGAAGACCCATTTGCTGCCAACCAGTCTCATTCCTGGGACTACTGGTACCAGCTCCCAAGTTTGGTTCCTGTTCAAGGAATCAACTTCAGCCTTCATGGCATTAAGCCAAGGCTCAGCATCTTTAGAGGTTAACTCCTGAACCTCTTTGAAGCTTGAAGGTTCCCACACCTTCTCTGAGCTACTAAGAACAGCAGTTGCTATGTTAGCAAACTCATCAGCAAATCTCTTTGGAGCTTTGCCTTTCGTGGCCCTTTCAGATCTGCGTACTAGACGCAAGTCTTCTGCACTCACCTCCTCCTTCTTAGGAGAAAAGTGACCAATGCTGAACAGTGGTTCTTCCAGTTCATTGTCAGACGCATCAGATGGTCTGACTGAGGCCTTTGCGCTCTTGTAGTCTGCTGTGTCATCACTGTCGCTGACATCAGCAGCAGCGCTGCCCACTGAGCTGGAATCCGAACTCTGATCATCATCATCATCCTCAGCTTCCTCTTCTACCTCAACATTATCTGCTTTTTTCACATCACCTTCATCTTCCTCTGGGTAACTCTGGAAAATCCCCACATCCCCCCCCACTTAGGATTGTACGCAACACTCTTTGTGAACTTAATGGACTTAGAATCAGTCATCCATACCCTGTATGCACCTTTTTCTTACCCCATGAACAAACCATGTGCCCCACGCTTCCCAAGCTTGTTGCTCTGTGGGGTGTGTACCCACATGTCAGAACCAAAGATTCTCATGTGCTTGACGTAAGGTTTCTTACCAAACATATTTTCATAGGGAGTACAACCAATAGGTGATGACAGTCTCCTGTTATAGGAATAAACCAACGTTGATAAAGCCTCCCCCCAATACTTCCCAGGGAGATTGGCATCATGCAACAAGGTTTTTAGGCCTTGAAGCAATGTCTGGTTTGCTCGCTCCGCAAGTCCATTCATCCATGGCGATCTAACCATTTACAAGTTATGCTGTATTCCCTTCTCAGTCAGGAAAGCTTCAAACTGCTGAGAAGTGAATTCCCCGCCCTGATCAGTAAAGAGACAGCCAATACGTTTACTGTGAACATTCTCCAACCAAGCACAGAATGCCTTGAACCTAGGAAACGCTTCCGATTTCTGCTGCAGCATAAACACATGAATGTACCTGGAAAAAGAATCAATTAGAACCATGAAGTACCTTGCTCCACCCAAAGAGGGCGCAAGTGGACCAACCAGGTCTGCGTGGACTAGCTGGTAGGGTTTGGAAGCCTGCCTGCTAGACTCCTTGCCTTTTGGAGCAACCTTCACCTTGTTCTCTGCACAAGATACACATTTCATGTGATACTTACAGGGCTTGATGTTCAAACCCTGAACCAACTCCGGCATCTTGGCCAGTGCCTGCCAAGACATGTGAGCAAACCTTCTGTGTGCCTTGTGAATGCATCCTGCATGAAGAACTTTGTTAGTTTGTGCAACACAACAAGAATCAACATTTGACACAGCAGCACCATTGTCATCATAAGTTATACAGAATAAGCCATCCATAAACTTTGCATGCAAAATGTCCTATTTGCCTTTCCTGATGACACAGATGCTCCTCTTGAAGGAAATCTCAAAGCCACACCCAGTCAGCTGTGGGACACTGAGCAAATTGTCTGCAGCACCTGGAACATAAAGTACATCTTTGATGGTAGTGTGCAGACTTGCAAGTCTCACAGTCCCTTCTCCTGCGATTCACAACGTCTTTCCATCAGCCTGGTGGATCTCTCCGTCTTGAGGTGTGAAGGAGATAAACAGATGCTTATCTTTTGCCAGATGGTGGGTGCATCCCGAATCAACAATAAATCTGGCTTTGGCCTTTGGAGCAGCTTTTACAGCAAGCAAAACCTTGTTTTCCACCGGCGTGGGCTTTTGCTGCTTGCCCCCCTGCTCCTGGCCATCAAACAGGCATCTGTCTCTGTTTACTTCTGGCCTTCTGGCCTCTGCAAAGACGATGACCTTGGCTCTCATGGGAATCAGAGCTCTCAGCTGCCGACTCCTTGGCTCCCCCTGGAGGCTGGAATGCTGCCTGGGATGACATCACAGTCAGCTCCCCCTGCAGCTTGCAACCGGTGCCCTCAGCATCCCTGCATTCACTCGCATTCTGGGAAACAGCCAGGACCTCCGATGCAGTCAAACTCTGGGCTGGGATGACCGGCAGATGAGCTACTTTCAAAGCATTCCACATCTGACGTGCTGTCGTATTGCCTCCAGAGAGACGGACAAGACAATTACGTCTATGGCCCTTGAATCTTGGGCCCTCCATCTATCTGTCAGAGGAACTAGTGGGGCTTCACACACAGTATGCCACACTCCAAACTGACGAAGTAGACTCTCACAGCAACTTGCCCAAGTCTCATAATTGTGCCTGTAACTTTGGGCACTCAGTGCCTTCAGAGGCTTGGAAAAACTCCATTCCAGGCTTTTATTTGAGCCGTGAGCCTTTATGCCTTCAAAAACTTCTTATCTCGGCAGCTCATAAATCACGAAGCGCGGCTCCCAGGTCAATTAAGCCAGCCGGACATCAAAGTCACTCTGCCTCGGCAATTTTTCCACATAACTCACAGCAGTCTGTCGCAGTCTTACTCTCCTGTAAGTGCTGTGAATCTGGAACCATAACCTGTTGTTGGGATACTGCCAGGGAGACAAAGGCCATCATGACCCCACGTCGATTCCGGACGATCCATCGATCTCCCGTAGACACACAGTATCATTCAATTAGCAACACGAGCTCCAGAAATAGCTTGCCACATTCCAGAGCTGGTGCACGCTCTATCAGCAGAATTTGCACAGCGAAAGATGCACGCAGGAGAGCATTATTTACAACTTTATTCAGCATTGGTCAGAACAAAGAAAACATGACTGCCTGTGTTGATGTCTCGGGCACATAGAGAGAAACGAAAGCAATAGACAAACAGAAACTTCCTGTGAGCAGGAAATACGTAGGTTGTGAATCACAACAGCCTGTCCCCTTTTTAAGGTGGAACGGAAATATCCTAACAGACATGTCATCCCTACTCCACTAGAACAGCCAAGGTCATCCTTGTCGTCACAAACTGATAAAGGAGAGGGCTCTGAGCACTTGTTTATACAGCTGGGTTTTGGCTCAAGAGCTCAAGTTAAAGCATTCTAGAAATGCTCCCTTGGAAACAGAAAAAAGTGGATTTTGGGTCCCTGCACAGAAACCCATTCCTTCAATGGCGTATGCAGCCGAAAAATAACCGGGCCTTGTACTTGGACCAACAGATACTTCTTAACTTTTATTTTTGTTGTTGTTGTTGTTTGGATTTGGCATAGAATGTCATATGTTATGGGCCTTCTACCATCACTGCTGGGAGGCAGCAGCCTGCGCCAGCCCCCCAGTGCCCTTCACACTAAGAAATCCGCACAAGGGTCTATGGAGTAAATAGCCTTACAGAAGGAGGAGATTGCAGCTGACTGGATGTTATAGAGTCTTTGCTGCGCGACCCAGCTCCCTAAAATGTACCAAGTATTGCAGAACCTCAGCCTTGGTAGGGGGTGTGTCAAGCCTAGCATTTTTTAATTTGCCTTGAAACTCCATAAAGTCCAACCAAGCCTTTTTATGATGTCTAAGCGTGGATGGGACTACTAAAGCCAATACTCACTTCAGGACATCATGTTCCAAAGGTGCTCCAGGAATGGCTATGGCAATTGCTGCGCCTCTGGTGCTAATGAGCGGAAACAGTCCATCTGAAAACGAGACAGAGCATGCGCGATGTCATTGTTAACCCTAGGTGTAAATTTGGCAGAGAAATAGGTGATTAATTCTAAGCACAAAAGGACAAAGCACCGGAGCACGTTTGCCACCCTAGGAGAGTGTGATGATTGTTTAGACAGGACACTGACAACCGCTTGATTGTCAGTCCAGAAGCATACCTGGTGATTCCTGAACTCATCAGCCCACAAGTGCACCAGAACTACGATAGGAAAATTCTAAGAAGGTGAGGTCACACGTGATAGGTTTTCCTTGCCAGCTGGTAGGCCAACGCTGAGCACACCAGCATCCCCTAAAGTAGACACCAAACCCCAGGGAACCAACTGCATCAGACTGTACCTGAAAGTCTGAACGCAGCATCAAATTGTCCTGCCACAAAGAATTCCCCTGTACTTATCCAGGAACTTTAACCAAACCTCCAGGCCTTACTTGATCACTTTAGAGAGGCGCACTCTGTGTTGAGGAGCATGCAGTCCCACTGACAGCTTAGCCAATTTCCTACAAAAGGGGCAGCCAGGGGGCACTACCCGGCATGCAAAGTTGAGGTGACCCAAGAGTGATCGACTCTGCCTAAGGGTGACCTTCTTGAGAGGAAGAAGTTACAGAATTAATTCCTTAAGTGCTGCTAGCTTCTCCCTTGGTAGGCTGATGTCTGTGCGATTGTGTCCAATTCAATACCCAAAATAGGTTATGGTCGAAACTGGACCCTCTGTTTTGTCTGCCACCAAAGGTACCCCAAGCTCCTCAGCCAGGGAGGTGAAAGCCTCTAAAGAGAAGCGCAATCAGGGCTATTACTAGTGATGAGAGAAAAGTTATCGAGGTAATGGGTCACCCTTTCAGAACCAGTTCTAAAGCAAAGGGCCCAGTCTAAAATTGTACTAAATGACTCAAAAGCTGCACAAGCTACTGAGCACCCTATTGGCATAAATTTGTCTATGAATAAGCCCTAAACCTAAAACCTAGCCACAGAAAGTCCTCTGGGTGAATTGGCAGGAGGCAAAAGGCTGACTCAATGACACACTTAGCCAAGAGTGCTCCCCTGCTGAACCTGCGAATAAGCTTTTATAGCCTGATCAAAGGAGGCATATTTCACAGAACAAGGCTCCTGTGGATCATTGACTGAGCCACCTCTAGGGTAGGATGGGTTGTGGCTCATACGATACTCTCCTGGAGTCTTTTTAGGGACGATGCCTAAAGGTGAAATGTGTAAAGCCAGTATAGGCGGCTCCCTGAAGGGGCCAGCCACCCTCCCAGCCAGAATTTATTTGTTTATTTTCTTTTTGCAATAGCTAGCATTTCCCTAACTGGTTTGTTTGTTTGTTTGTTTGTTTGGTTGGTTGGTTGGTTTAGGGGGTCCCCTGAGTTAGGAGGGATCTAAGAGGTGAGAGCTTAACAGAAGAGAACGCCAAAAACATGGGCCAAATTAATACCGGTTTGCGGCTGAATTAATACCGGTTTGTGGCTGTTCTTTGGGCTGGTCTGTGAGCATTTCAAGACCCCTGGTGGAAATGCCCCCTACCGCCCAGAAAGGGCTGTTTACCTTTAAAACATGAGGACGCCGGGTAGTTACCTAGGCACTTTTCACATTCATGTGCATACTTACAATTTGGCCCCTGGCACACACCCAGCAAACCTCACGGTGAGGGACTCGCTTAGCTTTGGAATTTCCAAACTTAGAGGGATCTGGCTGCTTCTTTTCCACATAGGGACCCACGTGCTCCATCCAGTAATTCTGGTAGCTCAGGTCCCAGCAGGTGGTGGGCAGCAGGGAAGCATTTCTGAATTGTCCTCGGAATCAGAAGGCTTACTTCTCTTGCTCGTCTTGGCCGAATGCTTCAATGGGATCAATTCCAATCTGTTGGGATCAATTCCAATCTGTTACCTCCGAGGATGTGGACAGGCTGCTTGGACGAGTGAAACCAACCACCTGTCTCCTGGATCCTTGCCCATCCTGGCTAATAAAAGCAAGCCGGGAAGGGCTGGGAGATGGGCTTCGTGGGGTGGTGAATGCTTCCCTCCATGAGGGAGCCTTCCCAGACCCGCTGAAAGAGGCGGTTATTAAACCGCTTCTTAAAAAACCATCTTTAGATGCGGCCACGATGGCCAACTATCGCCCAGTCTCAAATCTTCCATTCCTGGGCAAGGTGATTGAGCGAGCGGTTGCCGAACAACTCCAGGCACGCCTGGAAGAAGCGGACCATTTGGATCCCTTCCAGTCGGGATTCAGGCCTCATCATGGGACTGAAACTGCCTTGGTCGCACTGGTTGATGATCTCCGGCGGGCTAGGGACAAAGGTGAGAGCTGTTTCCTAGTTCTGCTGGATCTCTCAGCGGCGTTCGATACCATCGACCATAGCATCCTTCTGGACCGTCTTGAGGGGCTGGGAGCTGGGGGCACTGTTATACAGTGGTTCCGCTCCTTCCTCCTGGGCCGTGTTCAGAAAGTGGTGGGGGGGATGAGTGTTCAGACCCCTGGGCTCTCACTTGTGGGGTGCCTCAGGGTTCTGTCCTCTCCCCCATGCTTTTCAACATCTACATGCGGCCGCTGGGAGAGATCATCAGGAGGTTTGGGCTGGGTGTTCATCAGTATGCGGATGATACCCAGCTCTACCTCTCTTTTAAATCAGAACCAGTGAAGGCGGTGAAGGTCCTGTGTGAGTGTCTGGAGGCGGTTGGAGGATGGATGGCGGCTAACAGATTGAGGTTGAATCCTGACAAGACAGAAGTACTGTTCTTGGGGGACAGAAGGCGGGCAGGTGTGGAGGATTCCCTGGTCCTGAATGGGGTAACTGTGCCCCTGAAGGACCAGGTGCGCAGCCTGGGAGTCATTTTGGACTCACAGCTGTCCATGGAGGCACAGGTCAAATCTGTGTCCAGGGCAGCTGTTTACCAGCTCCATCTGGTACGTAGGCTGAGACCCTATCTGCCTGCGGACTGTCTCGCCAGAGTGGTGCATGCTCTGGTTATCTCCCGCTTGGACTACTGCAATGCACTCTACGTGGGGCTACCTTTGAAGGTGACTCGGAAACTACAACTAATCCAGAATGCGGCAGCTAGACTGGTGACTGGGAGCGGCCGCCGAGACCATATAACACCGGTCTTGAAAGACCTGCATTGGCTCCCAGTACGTTTCCGAGCACAATTCAAAGTGTTGGTGCTGACCTTTAAAGCCCTAAACGGCCTCGGTCCAGTATACCTGAAGGAGCGTCTCCACCCCCATCATTCTGCCCGGACGCTGAGGTCCAGCGCCGAGGGCCTTCTGGCGGTTCCCTCATTGCGAGAAGCAAAGCTACAGGGAACCAGGCAGAGGGCCTTCTCGGTAGTGGCGCCCGCCCTGTGGAACACCCTTCCAGCAGATGTCAAGGCGATAAACAACTACCTGACATTCAGGAGACATCTTAAGGCAGCCCTGTTCAGGGAAGTTTTTAACGTGTGATATTTTATTGTATTTTTGGTTTTTATGGAAGCCGCCCAGAGTGGCTGGGGAGGCCCAGCCAGATGGGCGGGGTATAAATAATAAATTATTATTATTATTATTATTATTACTTAGACTTCTTTCTCCCTTGCCCATCATTGGAGACTGGTGCTGTTCTGCAGCCGCTGACACTTCCTGTTGCCCCTGCATCTCTTCCTCCGATGATGTTTCGGAGCCCCCTTCCGTAGTAAGGTTGTGAATCCTGTAGAATACTGGGAAAGTCTGGGGTATAGTGAGAGGCAGAAAGGTTATAATTGGTGGGTTTCTGGATGAAAAATCGGCTCTGGATCCATTCCAGTCCGGCTTCCGCGCTGGTCATGGGACCGAGACGGCTTTGGTCGCCCTAACAGATGATCTCCGCAGGCAGCTGGATCGAGGCGGGTCGGGGCTGCTGATTCTTCTAGACCTGTCAGCAGCCTTCGACATGGTCGATCACGAACTTCTGGACCACCGCCTTGCCGACGTGGGGGTCCAGGGCACAGTCCTTCAATGGCTGCGCTCATTTCCCTCCGGTCGGGGACAGAGGGTGGCGCTTGGGGGGGAATTGTCATCGCGCCACTCCTTGGTGTGTGCGATTCTCTCCCCGATGCTTTTTAACATCTTTATGCGCCCCCTCGCCCAGCTTGTCCGGAGTTTTGGGCTGGGCTGCCATCAGTATGCTGATGACACCCAACTCTATCTGTTGATGGATGGCCATCCTGACTCGGCCCCAGACACACTGATCAGATGTTTGGAAGCTGTGGTGGATGGTTACGTGGGAGCCGGTTGAAGTTAAATCCTTCGAAGACAGAGGTCCTCTGGCTGGGACGGAGTGATATGGGATTGAGGGGGCAACTCCCATCTCTTGCGGGGGTGCAATTAGTGCCAGCACCGTCCGTTAAGAGTTTGGGTGTAATCTTTGACACCTCCCTTTCCATGGAGGTCAGATTGCATAACAAAGGCGGCATTTTTTCATCTCCGGCAAGCTAAGCAGTTGGCTCCTTACCTCTCTCGCCCTGACCTAGCCACTGTGATCCACACAACGGTCACCTCCAGACTGGATTATTGTAACTCACTCTACATGGGGCTCTGGTCCATGGGGTCACGAAGAGTCGGACACGACTAAACGACTAAACAACAACAAGCACAACTGGGAAAGGAAACATCTATGCTCCTATCATGTACTAAGGAAGAGGAAAATAAAAGTACCCAACTTTACACAGAACCCTTTTAGCAGATCTTGAGATAGTTTGAGTGAGTTTGCTTCCTTAGACTAAAGAATGCAAGTTCCTAGAGAAATGATCTTTAAAGGAAAATTGAAGTGAACAGTTTTTTCCTAAGATAGGGAGAGGATCTTTTATTAAGCATAGTTAATTCAATTGACATAATCACTCACAAATGATTAAAAGAGCCATAGAATTAATCAATTAAAATAAAATTAAAATTAAAATTAAAAGGAATACAAAAGTGAACATTTTTTCTGAACTTGCCTAGGAACAGTAAGCCTAATTAAGATTTTTTAAAACAACCACACATAGGAAAGTGAGATTCAAGGTACCTTTAGAAAAGATTGCCCCCCCCCCCGTAGTTTCCTTTTAAAGGAAGCTTACTCAGGAGTAAATTTACCTGGCACAGAAGTAAGAAGGGGGAAAAAACTGAAAGAGACTGATACAAGGGAGGGGGGCATTTTCCAAGAAAAGAGGCCAGGAAGTCTTATAGAGGCTGGTATCAGGGCTCAGATAGACAATTGCTGGCTATGGAAGCTTCTCCCTTTTAATAACAATTTTCTTAGAAGGAACACCATATTTTCATAGGCATATGCTTAATGAAATACGTACACTGCATATTAGCTTGAGAGAGCAGTTGGCTCAACTAGGCTTTTGCAGCAGAAACATTAGTTTCTTCACAGCACATTTCAAAATACTGGAAAAAAAGACTGGAACACGGATGTAGGCTCACAAACTCAAAAGTTGCAACAAAACATCATTTACCGTCAACTTAAAATCATAATCCTCACTTAAGCTACTCGGAGGAAGACTCTTTGGAGCCTCTCTCAAATAACAAACATTTGCACGCTTCATTCTCATTTTTGTCCTGTTTAAGATTGCTAAGGCCCTTATATTTAAAATTTTTGAAGCAAGCTTGCAATTTTAAAACTATGTGCATTTAAGAACAGTCTGTGGATGCCAAAGCCAATGTAAACACAAACCCTTTAAATATTTCTAAATCTTTGAGTACATCTCTTATTCATTTTTTTTAGAGAAACTAAGATCTCTAATGCGTGGGTTCTCAGGCTGGGCTGTTATTATATCTACTGCCTTCTGAGCACCATTAAGTTTACGGTTTCACATTCTAGCTTTAGGTTATAGTTTATAGTTTAACAACACAAATTTGATGTGTTCAGCTCTCCCTAAGGGTTCGCACCCTGATTTTGTTGAAGGATCTGTGAGGTGGCCGCTGTGCCCTGGGTTCCAGGTGGTGGGCCTAAGCCACCCACTAAAAGTTACAACGGTCTCGCAATTTGTACTTGGAAAGACCATTTTGCCCCTTTATTTTATTTCATTTTATTTTTCCCAGTTGCAGATGACAAACTGGAGGGGCGTATCAGAATCCTCTCTGGGGCAAAAAGGCTTCATGGAAGCTTTGTTGCCAGGAGGAGTCCAGCTAGGGTGTTTAGAAGAGTGAGCTCCCATTTTCCCTCTAATACTGAGGGGGGGTTGCTCAGTAGATTACACTAGGAGATAGAAAAACAAGCACAAGAAAGGGACAGAGAAGGGGGGGGTAGAGAGAAGAATATTCTATCAGTACTTGATTTTTTTCCCCTTCAACTAAAAGGCAATCCCTGCCTACCAGAAAACCACAGGCACTAGCCTGGAAACCACGGGTCTCTCTAACCCGGTAAAAACCACGGATTCGCAATTTATTCAGCGCTGCTTACAAGACTAATACTCCGAGGGAAGACGTGGGGGAAAGAGGAAAGGAGACTTTCCACGGTTTCCCCGGTCAGGCTCCAAGAGGGAAATCGGGAAAGAGAAAAGGAGAGAAAGAGTTTAGGACGTTTCTGGGCGACTCCGAGGAAAAACGTCAGAAAAACAGCAAAAGTTCCGCGGTTTCCCCGGTCCGAGAGGGAAATCGGGGGAGGGAAGGATAGAGTTTAGGACGCTTCCAGGCGACTCCGAGGGAAGACGTCAGAGATGGAAAGAAGAAAAGCCCAGCTGTCGTGGAGACGTTACTTTCCCACCCCCTCCCAATGTATTAACTTCAAACCATACTCACATTCGTAGATGTCCCTCGTGGATCCCGGGATCCTTTCTCTTTAGCCAGCTTGACCTTGCCTTTGCTCCCCCTGGCTGGGCTTTTGGTGACGATTGATTACCGCCCGCAAAGAGGAGGTAGGGAGAGGAAAAAGGGATCCCTGGGCTAAGGTTGCCCAGTGGCACCCGATCCCCTCCATCTCCCCCCTCACCTTCACAGGAGGACCAAGTGTCCCTGAGCATGGTCGCCAAACTGTTACCGGAAAAATCTGAGGGCTCCCTTGGACAAAACAAAGACACCAACCAGGATAACTTGGAGCAAAACAGCAGCCTGTAGGGTTGGCCTTTATTGAACTGTTGCAACAGGGTGTTCCCCTCACTTGCAAGAGAGAGAAAAGACACAGAAAAATGGTGTGCAAGGCCTTATAAAAACTTTTGAAATTCTCATCCTGTAGGTCAAGCCCACCCCCAGAAACATCATGCATACATCACAGAAAGGAGGGGTTGAGGGAGGGGTGGTGGTGGTAATCTGAGTGTCCTGTCACCTGGCTGGTTCCCTTCTCCCCCTCCCCATGAGTCATTAACCAGGTGACAGAGGGGACTTTGCAGTTTCCTGCCCCCAGAGGGAAGAGCTGATTATTGTCCTTTGTTCCAGTCTGTGCCAAATCCACTCCCAGATGCAAGTTCTTGTGATCTTGATTGTCTTCTGTCTGGGACCATCAGGGTTATAGAATCATAGAATCATAGAGCTGGAAGAGACCAAAAGGGCCATCGAGTCCAACCCCCTGCCAAGCAGGAAACACCATCAGAGCACTCCTGACATATGGTTGTCAAGCCTCTGCTTAAAGACCTCCAAAGAAGGAGACTCCACCACACTCCTTGGAAGCAAATTCCACTGTCGAACAGCTCTTACTGTCAGGAAGTTCTTTCTAATGTTTAGGTGGAATCTTCTTTCTTGTAGTTTGGATCCATTGCTCCGTATCCGCTTCTCTGGAGCAGCAGAAAACAACCTTTCTCCCTCCTCTATGTGACATCCTTTTATATATTTGAACATGGCTATCATATCACCCCTTAACCTCCTCTTCTCCAGGCTAAACATGCCCAGCTCCCTTAGCCGTTCCTCATAAGGCATCGTTTCCAGGCCTTTGACCATTTTGGTTGCCCTCCTCTGGACACGTTCCAGTTTGTCAGTGTCCTTCTTGAATTGTGGTGCCCAGAACTGGACACAGTACTCCAGGTGAGGTCTGACCAGAGCAGAATACAGTGGCACTATTACTTCCCTTGATCTAGATGCTATACTCCTATTGATGCAGCCCAGAATTGCATTGGCTTTTTTAGCTGCCGCGTCACACTGTTGGCTCATGTCAAGTTTATGGTCAACCAAGACTCCTAGATCCTTTTCACATGTACTGCTCTCAAGCCAGGTGTCCCTCATCTTGTATTTGTGCCTCTCATTTTTTTTGCCCAAGTGCAATACTTTACATTTCTCCCTGTTAAAATTCATCTTGTTTGTTTTTGCCCAGTTCTCTAATCTGTCAAGATCGTTTTGAAGTGTGATCCTGTCCTCTGGGGTGTTAGCCACCCCTCCCAGTTTGGTGTCATCTGCAAATTTGATCAGGATGCCCTTGAGTCCATCATCCAAGTCGTTGATAAAGATGTTGAATAAGACCAGGCCCAAGACAGAACCCTGTGGCACCCCACTAGTCACTCTTCCCCAGGATGAAGAGGAACCATTGATGAGCACCCTTTGGGTTCGGTCAGTCAGCCAGTTACAAATCCACTGAGTGGTAGAATAGTCAAGACCGCATTTTACCAGCTTCTTTACAAGAATATCATGGGGCACCTTGTCAAATGCCTTGCTGAAATCAAGGTAGGCTACATCCACTGCGTTCCCTTCATCTACCAGGCTTGTAATTCTGTCAAAAAACGAGATCAGGTTAGTCTGACATGACTTATTTTTCAGAAATCCATGCTGACTATTGGTGATCACAGCATTCCTTTCTAGGTGCTCACAGACTGTTTGCTTCATGATCTGCTCCAGAATCTTCCCAGGTATTGATGTCAGACTGACTGGGCGGTAATTATTTGGGTCCTCTCTTTTCCCCTTTTTGAAAATAGGGACAACATTTGCCCTCCTCCAGTCTGCCGGGACTTCGCCTGTTCTCCAGGAATTCTCAAAGATGACTGCCAGTGGTTCTGAGATCACATCTGCCAGTTCTTTTAATACTCTTGGATGCAGTTCATCTGGCCCTGGAGACTTGAATACATCTAAACTAGCCAAGTATTCTTGTACTATCTCCTTAGTTATTCTGGGCTGTGTTTCCTTTGCTGAATCATTTGCTCCAAATTCTTCAGGTCGGGCATTGTTTTCTTTATCGGAGAAGACTGAGGCAAAGAAGGCATTGAGGAGTTCAGCCCTTTCTGTGTCCCCTGTTTGCATTTCACCATCTTCTCCTCTGAGTGGCCCCACTGTTTCTTTGTTCTTCCTTTTGCTACAAACATACCCATAAAAGCCTTTTTTGTTGCTTTTAACCTCTCTAGCCAGCCTGAGTTCATTCTGTGCTTTTGCTTTTCTGACTTTGTGTCTACACGTGCTGGCTATTTGTTTGAATTCCTCTTTGGTGGTTTCCCCCCTTTTCCATTTTTTGTACACATCCTTTTTTAATCTTAACTCAGTTAAAAGTTCTTTAGATAGCCACCCTGGCTTCTTTAAGCACCTTCCATGTTTCCGTCTCATTGGTATTGCCTGACGTTGTGCTTTTACTATCTCCCTCTTAACAAACTCCCAGCCATCATGAACTCCCTTTCCTTTTAGTATTACTGTCCATGGGATCTCACCCAGCACTCCCCTAAGTTTTATGAAGTCGGCTTTCTTAAAGTCAAGAAATTGAGTCCTAGTATGCTTGGCTGCTCCTTTCCGCTGTATGGTAAACTTCAGAAGAGCATGATCACTCGCGCCTAATGATCCTTCCACTTCTACCCCACTAACCAGGTCATCAACATTGGTTAGGACCAGATCTAAAATCGCTGTTCCTCTTGTTGCTTCTCCCACTTTCTGGACAATGAAGTTGTCTGCAAGGCCAGTGAGGAATCTGTTTGATCTTATGCTCTTGGCTGAGTTTGACATCCAACAAATATCCGGGTAATTGAAGTCCCCCATTACTACTATCTCCCTTCCTTTTGCATGCTTGGCCATCTGTTCCAGGAAGGCATCATCTATGTCCTCCGTTTGGCTTGGGGATCTATAGTAAACTCCCACAATGAGATCTCTGTTATTCTTCTCTCCCTTAATTTTGACCCAAATGCTCTCACTTTGGCTTTGAGGTTCTAAATCTTGGATCTCTTCACAGGTATACACATCCCTGACATATAACGCCACTCCTCCTCCTTTCTTGTCTGGTCTGTTTCTCTGAAATAGATTGTATCCCCCCATTATTACATTCCAATCGTGGGACTTATCCCACCAGGTTTCAGTGATGCCTATTATGTCATATGTAGTTTGCTGTACCAAGAGCTCAAGCTCATCTTGTTTATTTCCCATGCTTTGCGCATTAGTGTACAGACATTGAAGTCCATTAATCATTCCCCCGTGTCTCTTATTTAAGGATTTTTTCCTCCCACCACTAGGTCTGCGTGCTGTTTGCTCCATTTGGTCTATGACATTTGGATGATCATCTTCATCAATTGATAGACTCCTACCTTCAGGAGCACTGTCTCCCTCCCCCACATTAGTCAGTTTAAAGCCCTCCTGATGAGGTTTCTGAGATTTTTGGCAAAAACATTTCTCCCAACCGTTGTGAGGTGCAGCCCATCGCTTGCCAGAAGTCCATCTTCAAGAAACTGCAGTCCGTGATCTAAGAATCCAAACCGTTCCTGTTTTCACCATTTGCGAAGCCAGCTGTTCACTTCCACGATTTTTCCCTCTCTCCCTGGGCCACGTCGTTCAACTGGGAGGACAGATGAGATGCCAATTTGTGCATTTAGTTGCTTCAATTTCCTGCCGAGAGCCTCGTAGTCTCTTTTGATCTTCTGGAGGCTATTGCTTGCAGTGTCATTGGTTCCCACATGAACCAAGAGGAAGGGGTATTTGTCAGTGGGTTTTATAATTCCTTGCAGTCGTTCAGTTACATCTTGGATCTTAGCCCCGGGGAGACAGCACACTTCCCGAGACATCTTGTCAGGCCCACAGATCACTGCTTCTGTTCCCCTCAGTAGGGAATCCCCTATCACCACTACACGCCTCCTCTTAGGTTTGGTCGGGGTTCTTCCGTGAGCTGTCTGTTCCAAGGTCGCCTGCACATTCCCTGAGGACTGACTTTGCTGCTCGTCTTCATATACCTGATCGACTGTAATGAGGGAGAGATCCTCAAATGGAGTCTGCTCTTCGTCTTCCATGCTAGGGGAGAGGACTAGGGGAGAAATATGCCTCGATGCCGGAATTGGAGGCTTCCATTATTCTAAGCCCAATACGCAATCAAGATCCACAGCTTTTGTCAAATTTTGACCCGCTAGCAGTACCGACGCAAGATGCAGCTGTTGACCTGCTACCTGTACAGCCTATACGGGTCTGCAAAACCCTTGCTCTGCAAAAACCAGCTGAACATCATGATACATCAGCTGAACAACATGATATTTGTAACAGTGTCATTGAAGATCCTCTGGGCCAAATCAACCTATTGGCCCCTCAGTTAAAGCTATCATACCTACCTAGGGACCAGCGACCTCAAACCTGGAACCACCAAGCAGGGCAGAAAGAGGAGGAGCCCAGCTCAGGAGCCTCAAACCACCGGAAAAGAGATTGACTGCCACTATTTCCACCATCACCCTATTTCCACATCCTTTCTTGGAATGTGGCGGGATGGCTATCTAAGCAGGGTGATGTCGACCTTCTGGATTTCCTTACAAAATTTCAGATTATATGTCTACAGGAGACATGGTGTCTAGATCTCCATGTCCCTTCTTTACAGGGATACGAAGCCTTTGCTACCCCTGCGATAAAACCAAATTCCCGAGGCCGACCTAGTGGTGGTTTAGTCACTTTTGTTTCTACCAAGCTAAAGTGCAAGGCCCGGCAACAGCAGTGGGTGAAGAGCAACAATTTACAAATCTTACTTATTTCTAGCAGTGAAGGAGGAGATTTCCTTTGCTTTAATATATATATCCCTCCCATAGGCACCCCTCCCCAGTCGTTACAAATCTGGGAAGATTTAGAGCTATGTTTGGAGAAGGCTGAATTAGAATTCCCTGGCATGGATATCCTGCTGGCAGGTGATTTCAACGCCAGGATAGGAAATGACATTAATACGTACTGCTCTAAATCCCAGTTCCTGCCAGAGGCAGATTGGTTTATTCCCTGGTCCTCTGACGATAAGGTCTTGAATAAGGCAGGCATTACATTAATGGAGACTGCCTTCAAACATAATTTGTATAATTTGCATGGTACCCATATGGACAGGTCAGGGGGTTTCTTTTCTTTTCTTGGACCTAGAGGTGCGAGCGTTATTGATTATATCCTGGTCTCCCCAAAACTCTTGGAGAGGTCACAGGGCTTCAGGACTTTCAATAGAATTGAGAGTGATCATCTTCCTATATCAGTTTCACTAATTCCCCGTGGTTTGGAGGATCCGCAATACCGCAATCACTGTGCAGACCCACCTCCAACTCTGGCCCTTCGTAGGCGTAAATGGAACAGCGACCTGGAATCTAAAATCAAACTACACCTGCATTCATCAGACTTACTGGCCTTGAGAGACCAGTGTATCTCATCTAATTCTGACCCCTTTTCAACATTTCAGCAGGTCTCAGAGTCGCTCTTCCCACTACTCACGAATTCCAACCCTCCCAAACAACAAAACAACTCGAGGGCCTGGTTCAACAAAGACTGTAGGAATCTAAGATCTTTGCTTAGGAAATTACAAAATAAGGTAAAACAGGAAGGGACCCTGTCCTCAGTGGAAAACCTGCACAGGTGGCGTTCTCATTATAAAAATACTCTAAAATTTAAGAAATCCCTCTACAGAAAGGAACAATGGGAGGCACTTGACAAAGCGATCAAATTGTGGGACGACAAAAAGTTCTGGGAAATAATTGCTCAGGGAGTTTCACCCAAAGGGAAAATTGTAACCAACAGTATTTCATCTAACTTATGGTACCAACATTTTTCCCGGCTATATACAGCTCCAAACATTGCTAAACCGAGCCAGTTTCCTCCTCTTAAAAACGATCTATTAATGGGCTGGGATCCTGTTACCAAATCAGAATGTTTACAGCTAATTAAAACACTCAAGAATGGCAAAGCTCCCGGTGAAGATATGATTCCTCCTGAGGTGCTTAAATTAAATGCCTAGTGGTGGGCTGCTATTTTGGCCCAACTTTTTACAGCAATAAATGATATATGCAAAATCCCAGAAAACTGGAAACTGAGCCTGGTAGCCCCCATCTATAAGAAGGGAGACCCCCAAGACCCCTCAAACTATCGCCCCATAAGTCTCCCGGACATTGTGTATAAACTTTATACTCGATACCTGCTAAATAAACTGGTTGACTGGGCTGACCACTCTAACTTGCTTAATCCGGAACAGGCAGGGTTTAGAAAGGGCCATAGTACAACAGGCCATTGTTTGGTACTACAGACAATGATAGATAAGTATACAAAGGTACATAAGAGCAAACTTTTTGTGGCTTTTGTAGATCTCACATCCGCTTTTGATTCAATCTGTAGGGACAAATTATGGCAAAAACTATATGAAACAGATATTGATAGACGACTTCTTATCAGAGTTTGCAGGGCAGCGGCGCGCGAAGTTATACGCATCTTTTAGAATTAGGGGAGCTAGTCTCAAACGTTTGTTGGGGGAGACCTAGGGTTTTTTTGTGGGGGAAGTTATTTGTCCTGTCTTCAAGCTTTTTATGATGGAGGACCTCTGTAGCCACCCCCAACGACACGATCTCAAGATGGAAGGGGAGGGAACAGCTGCAGTCACCTGCGATTCCTGCGCAATGTTTGCCATCTTGCCAAAGGTTGCAGAGGACAGGGTCACACTTCAAAACGACCTTGACAGATTAGAGAACTGGGCAAAAACAAACAAAATGAATTTTAACAGGGAGAAATGTAAAGTATTGCACTTGGGCAAAAAAAATGAGAGGCACAAATACAAGATGGGTGACACCTGGCTTGAGAGCAGTACATGTGAAAAGGATCTAGGAGTCTTGGTTGACCACAAACTTGACATGAGCCAACAGTGTGATGCGGCAGCTAAAAAAGCCAATGCAATTCTGGGCTGCATCAATAGGAGTATAGCATCTAGATCAAGGGAAGTAATAGTGCCACTGTATTCTGCTCTGGTCAGACCACACCTGGAGTACTGTGTCCAGTTCTGGGCACCACAATTCAAGAAGGACACTGACAAACTGGAACGTGTCCAGAGGAGGGCAACCAAAATGGTCAAAGGCCTGGAAACGATGCCTTATGAGGAACGGCTAAGGGAGCTGGGCATGTTTAGCCTGGAGAAGAGGAGGTTAAGGGGTGATATGATAGCCATGTTCAAATATATAAAAGGATGTCACATAGAGGAGGGAGAAAGGTTGTTTACTGCTGCTCCGAGAAGCGGACACGGAGCAATGGATCCAAACTACAAGAAAGAAGATTCCACCTAAACATTAGGAAGAACTTCCTGACAGTAAGAGCTGTTCGACAGTGGAATTTGCTGCCAAGGAGTGTGGTGGAGTCTCCTTCTTTGGAGGTCTTCAAGCAGAGGCTTGACAACCATATGTCAGGAGTGCTCTGATGGTGTTTCCTGCTTGGCAGGGGGTTGGACTCGATGGCCCTTGTGGTCTCTTCCAACTCTATGATTCTATGATTCTATGATTCTATGATTCTATGATTCTCAAAATACGTAGAGAGTTACATTCAGACACCACAGTTAAAATCAGAACTGGGATGTCAGGCAACTATACTGACCCATGTGGTAGCGGTTTTTGTGATGAAGGCCATGAAAGCCAGGGAAAGATTTATGGATGACAATGTAAAGACCCCTTCATCGTCTGTTTAACTCATTGCTGGTTTTCCCTCTCTTTCTATTTTGTGGGATGAAGGTTTTGTTGGCATAGTATGTAATGAATTTTAATATTTTTAACTATTGTTGTGTTGATGTTTGTGTACAGGCATGGTCCTCACAATAAACGGATTTGTTGTTGTTGTTGTTGGTTTAGGGTTACGGTTAGGATTATGGTTAGGGTTAGGGTTTGGGTTGGGGTTAGCATTAGGGTTAGGGTTAGGGTTGGGGTTGGGGTGAATGACCACCGAAAGAACAATCCAAGCTTATTCGTCCTCTTCCTATTCAGATGGAACCCAAACACCTATGCTTGATTTGGGCTGATAAAAAACATTTCACTCTGCGATTTTTGAGTGAATGTGCATTCTAACCCCCAAAACAGCAATTTGAAATAAGCCCAATCAGGCCTTTCTCATCTTCTTTTTATGCAGATGGAACCCAAAGCACCTTTTTGCTGTGGTTGGGGGTGATTCTGGTCCACACCCCAAAAACACCATGCGAATTGAAATAAGACCAATCAAAGCTTATTCGTCTTCTGTATACACATATGGAAGCCAGGAGACTGTGTTGTTTTATTTTGGTCTCATTACACACACTTTGCGATTTCAGGGTCAATGTGCATTAACACCAAAGAACACGACATGAAATAAGCGAAATCCAAGATTCTTCTTTCTATGTAGCTGGAACCCAAAACAACCTGTTTGGCATTGTTTAGGCTTATTTTACTTCGCTTTGCTATTGTTAGTGTTAGTGTTAGTGTTAGTGTTAGTGTTAGTGTTAGGGTTAGGGTTAGGGTTAGGGTTAGGGTTAGGGTTAGGGTTAGGGTTAGGGTTAGGGTTAGGGTTAGGGTTAGGGTTAGGGTTAGGGTCAGGGTGAATGACCACTGAAAGAACAATCCAAGCTTATTTGTCCTCCTTCAATAGAGATGGAACCAAAACACCTATCCTTGATTTCCGCTGATAAGAAACATGTCATTCTGCGATCTTTGGGTGAATGTGCATTCTAACCCCAAAAACACCAATTTGAAATAACCCAATCACAGCTTTATCATCTTCTTTTTATGTAGATGGAACCCAAAGGACCTTTTTGCTTTGGTTGGGGGTGATTCTGGTGCACACCCAAAAAACACCATGTGAATTGAAATAAGACCAATCAAAGCTTATTCGTCTTCTCTCTACGCATATTGAAGCAAAAAGACGGTGTTGTGTTATTTTGGTTTCATTACACACACTTTGCGATTTCTGGGTCAATGTGCATTAACACCAAAGAAAACGACTTGAAATAAGCGAAATCCAAGATTCTTCTTTCTATGTAGTTGGAACACAAAACAACCTGTTTGGCTTTGTTTAGGCTTATTACACTTCGCTTTCCTAGGGTTAGTGTTAGTGTTAGTGTTAGGGTTACGTTTAGGTTTAGGGTTGGGGTTGGGGTTGGGGTTGGGGTTGGGGTTAGGGTTAGGGTTAGGGTTAGGGTTAGGGTTAGGGTCAGGGTGAATGACCACCGAAAGAACAATCCAAGTTTATTCGTCCTCCTTCTATTGAGATAGAACCGAAACACCTATGGTTGATTTCGGCTGATAACAAACATGTCACTCTGCGATTTTTGAGTGAATGTGCATTCTAACCCTAAAAACACCAATTTGAAATAAGCCCAATAAGGACTTTATCATCTTCTTTTTATGTAGGTGGAACCCAAAACACCTTTTTGCTTTGGTTGGGGGTGATTCTGGTGCACACCCAAAAAACACCATGCGAATTGTAATAAGCCCAATCAAAGCTTATTCGTCTTCTCTCTACGCATAGTGAAGCAAAAAGACGGTGTTGTGTTATTTTGGGCTCATTACACACACTTTGCGATTTCTAGGTAAATGTGCAGTAACACCAAAGAAAACGCCTTGAAATAAGCGAAATCCAAGATTCTTCTTTCTATGTAGTTGGAACACAAAACAACCTGTTTGGCTTTGTTTAGGCTTATTACACTTCGCTTTGCTAGGGTTAGTGTTAGTGTTAGGGTTAGGGTTACGTTTAGGTTTAGGGTTGGGGTTGGGGTTGGGGTTAGGGTTAGGGTTAGGGTTAGGTTCGGGGTGAATGACCACCGAAAGAACAATCCAAGCTTATTCGTCCTCTTTCTGTTCAGATGGAACCAAAACACCTATACTTGATTTGGGCTGATAAAAAACATGTCACTCTGCAATTTTTGGGTGAATGTGCATTCCAACCCCAAAAACACCAATTTGAAATAAGCCCAATCAGAGCTATATCATCTTCTTTTTATGTAGATTGAACCCAAAACACCTTTTAGCTTTGGTCGGGGGTGATTCTGGTACACACCCAAAAAACACCATGCGAATTGAAATAAGCCCAATCAAAGCTTATTCGTCTTCTTAATACGCATATGGAAGCGGAAAGACGGTGTTGTGTTATTTTGGTCTCATTACACACACTTTGCGATTTCTGGGTCAATGTGCATTAACACCAAAGAACACGACTCGAAATAACCGAATTCCAATATTATTCTTTCTATGTAGCTGGAACCCAAAACAACCTGTTTGGCTTTTTTTGCCTTATTGATAAAGCTCTGATTGGGCTAATTTCAAATCCAAGATTCTTCTTTCTATGTAGCTGGAACCCAAAACAACCTGTTTGGCTTTGTTTAGCCTTATTACATTTCTCTTTGCTAGGGTTGGGGTTATGCTTAGGGTTAGGGTTACTGTTAGGGTTAGGGTTAAGGTTAAGGTTAAGGTTCGGGTTCGGGTTCGGGTGAATAACCACCGAAAGAACAATCCAAGTTTATTCGTCCTCCTTCTTTTTTATATATATAAATTTTTTATTGGTTTTACAAAATTTTTCAAACAATACAAACAAATAAAAAGACATACAAACATGTATAATTTCATAGCCCTTTTTTCATATCCCTTACTTCTCGGACTCCCCCATACCTCCCCTTCGTGCATCCCAATGTCCAAATTTCTTTCAGCAACTTCTAAATAATTTTATCAAATATATGTCTTGCTAATCTTTTCTTCAACTTAATCTTATGTCGCTGTAAAGAAAGGAGGAGGAGTGGCGTTATATGTCAGGGATGTGTATACCTGTGAAGAGATCCAAGATTTAGAACCTCAAAGCCAAAGTGAGAGCATTTGGGTCAAAATTAAGGAAGAGAAGAATAACAGAGACCTCATTGTGGGAGTTTACTATAGATCCCCAAGCCAAACGGAGGACATAGATGATGCCTTCCTGGAACAGATGGCCAAGCATGCAAAAGGAAGGGAGATAGTAGTAATGGGGGACTTCAATTACCCGGATATTTGTTGGACGTCAAACTCAGCCAAGAGCATAAGGTCAAACAGATTCCTCACTGGTCTTGCAGACAACTTCATTGTCCAGAAAGTGGGAGAAGCAACAAGAGGAACCGTCATTTTAGATCTGGTCCTAACCAATGTTGATGACCTGGTTAGTGGGGTAGATGTGGATGGATCATTAGGCGCGAGTGATCATGCTCTTCTGAAGTTTACTATACAGCGGAAAGGAGCAGCCAAGCATACTAGGACTCAATTTCTTGACTTTAAGAAAGCCGACTTCATAAAACTTAGGGAAGTGCTGAGTGAGATCCCATGGACAGCAATACTAAAAAGAAAGGGAGTTCATGGTGGCTGGGAGTTTGTTAAGAGGGAGATAGTAAAAGCACAACGTCAGGCAATACCAATGAGACGGAAACATGGAAGGTGCCTAAAGAAGCCAGGGTGGCTATCTAAAGAACTTTTAACTGAGTTAAGATTAAAAAAGGATGTGTTCGAAAAAATGGAAAAGGGGGGAAACCACCAAATAATAATATTAATAATAATTTATTATTTATACCCCGCCCATCTGGCTGGGCCTCCCCAGCCACTCTGGGCGGCTTCCATAAAAACCAGAAATACAGTAAAATGTCACACGTTAAAAACTTCCCTGAACAGGGCTGCCTTAAGATGTCTCCTGAATGTCAGATAGTTGTTTATCGCTTTGACATCTGCTGGAAGGGCGTTCCACAGGGCGGGCGCCACTACCGAGAAGGCCCTCTGCCTGGTTCCCTGTAGCTTTGCTTCTCGCAGTGAGGGAACCGCCAGAAGGCCCTCGGCGCTGGACCTCAGCGTCCGGGCAGACTGATGGGGGTGGAGACGCTCCTTCAGGTATATTGGACCGAGGCCGTTTAGGGCTTTAAAGGTCAGCACCAACACTTTGAATTGTGCTCGGAAACGTACTGGGAGCCAATGCAGGTCTTTCAAGACCGGTGTTATATGGTCTCGGCGGCCGCTCCCAGTCACCAGTCTAGCTGCCGCATTCTGGATTAGTTGTAGTTTCCGAGTCACCTTCAAAGGTAGCCCCACGTAGAGCGCATTGCAGTAGTCCAAGCGGGAGATAACCAGAGCATGCACCACTCTGGCGAGACAGTCCGCAGGCAGATAGGGTCTCAGCCTACGTACCAGATGGAGCTGGTAAACAGCTGCCCTGGACACAGATTTGACCTGTGCCTCCATGGACAGCTGTGAGTCCAAAATGACTCCCAGGCTGCGCACCTGGTCCTTCAGGGGCACAGTTACCCCATTCATGACCAGGGAATCCTCCACACCTGCCCGCCTCCTGTCCCCCAAAAACAGTACTTCTGTCTTGTCAGGATTCAACCTCAATCTGTTAGCCGCCATCCATCCTCCAACCGCCTCCAGACACTCACACAGGACCTTCACCGCCTTCACTGGTTCTGATTTAAAAGAGAGGTAGAGCTGGGTGTCATCCGCATACTGATGAACACCCAGCCCAAACCTCCTGATGATCTCTCCCAGCGGCTTCATATAGATGTTAAAAAGCATGGGGGAGAGGACAGAACCCTGAGGCACCCCACAAGTGAGGGCCCAAGGGTCTGAACACTCATCCCCCACCACCACTTTCTGAACACGGCCCAGGAGGAAGGAGCGGAACCACTGTATAACAGTGCCCCCAGCTCCCAGCCCCTCAAGACGGTCCAGAAGGATGCTATGGTCGATGGTATCAAACGCCGCTGAGAGATCCAGCAGAACTAGGAAACAGCTCTCACCTTTGTCCCTAGCCCGCCGGAGATCATCAACCAGTGCGACCAAGGCAGTTTCAGTCCCATGATGAGGCCTGAATCCCGACTGGAAGGGATCCAAATGGTCCGCTTCTTCCAGGCGTGCCTGGAGTTGTTCAGCAACCACTCGCTCAATCACCTTGCCCAGGAATGGAAGATTTGAGACTGGGCGATAGTTGGCCATCGTGGCCGCATCTAAAGATGGTTTTTTAAGAAGCGGTTTAATAACCGCCTCTTTCAGCGGGTCTGGGAAGGCTCCCTCACGGAGGGAAGCATTCACCACCCCACGAAGCCCATCGCCCAGTCCTTCCCGGCTAGCTTTTATAAGCCAGGATGGGCAAGGATCTAGGAGACAGGTGGTTGGTTTCACTCGTCCAAGCAGCCTGTCCACATCCTCGGAGGTAACAGGTTGAAATTGATCCCACTCAACTTGACTAGACAGAACTCTAGCACTCTCCCGCCCCGGCCCTGCTCCCACGGTGGAGTCTACTTCTTCCCGAATCTGGGCGATTTTATCTGCAAAAAACTTTGCAAAATCATTGCAGGAGAACACGTGGCCCGTACTGGGCCCCGATGTTGCAGGTGGTTCCGCTAAATTGTGAACCACCTGAAAAAGTCTCCTGCTGCTGTTTTCTGCAGATGCAATAGAGGCGGTGAAGAAATTCTTCTTCGCCGTCGCTATCGCCACTTGGTAGGCTCGACGTTGAGCTCTAACCTGTGTCCGGTCAGATTCGGAATGAGTTATCCGCCACCGGCGCTCTAGCCGTCTCAACGATTGTTTCATTGCCCTCAGATCCGTGGAAAACCACGGGGCTGTCCGGGCTCCATGCAATCGGAGAGGGCGCTTCGGAGCCAAACAGTCAATAGCCCTGGTTAACTCCACATTCCAGCGGGCCACCAGGGAATCGGCTGAAAGGCCATCAACATGGGATAAAGCATCCCCTACCACTCTCTGGAAACCATTTGGATCCATTAAGTGGCGGGGGCGGACCATCCGAATTGGTCCCACCTCCCTGCAGAGGGGATGGGTCGCAGAGAAGTCCAGTTGCACCAGGAAGTGATCTGACCATGGCACTTCTTTCATTTCGCTTTTACTTAGTGTCAGATCACCAACATCCATAGAGGTAAACACCAGGTCCAAGGCATGTCCACGGCTATGGGTTGGGCCAGACTTATTCAGGGACAGCCCCATGGAGGCCATGCTTTCCACGAAGTCCCGAGCGGCCCCTTGTAAGGTCGTGTCGGCATGGATGTTAAAATCCCCTAGGACGACCAGGCTAGGTGTCTCCAGGAGAACATCCGCCACGACCTGAAGCAGCTCGGGCAGGGAATCCTTGGTGCAGCGGGGAGGTCGGTACACCAAAAGGAATCCTGTACTGCCCCTATTGCCCAACTTCCAGAACATGCACTCAGAAAACTGGGTCTTCCCAATAGGACGCCTGGTGCAAACTAATGACTTCCTAAAAATCACTGCAACCCCCCCTCCCCGCCCACGTGACCTGGGTTGCTGTGCGTAAGAGAAACCTGGTGGACAAGCAGCGGCAAGGACAGGCCCATCTGCTTCATCCAACCAAGTCTCTGTTACACATGCCAGGTCAAATCCTCCATCCATGATCAAGTCATGGATGGCAGTGGTCTTACGAATCATTGACCTGGCATTGCACAGCAGCACCTTCAGGTCCCGTGGGTATCCCTTGCTGATTCTAGTATCCATCCGGACAGGACCAGACCTGGAGGCAGGGATAGTCCTCAGACAACGACTAAACCTGCCTCCTCTGTAATGACATGGTCTGGTCTTAGCGTAACTCCTCCTCCTACCCGTGATCACTGAGATCGGTTGTCCCAGTGCGTCCCCCCCTGTGGAACATGCCCCAGCCATTTTGTGGGCTGGGGCCCACTCCCCGGCAGCCCTGAACCCTCCCCCTAAAAACAAAATAACACCTTAAACAAACAAACAAAACCAATAAAACAATACAAACAAAAAAATGTAAAAATTACAAAAACATCAAAATAAAAAAAATAATAATTCTCCAAGCCCAACCAAACATCCATCCCACCCCCACCCCCCACATACAAAAAATCCAAAGAAAATTTTTAAAAACATTTTAAAAACACTCTGTGCCTCTCCGGCAGTAACAACTGTCCTAGTGAGGCCTGTCAGGCCCCGCCCCGGGCCAGGTGGTAAGTGGCAGGGAGGAGCAGGGCCCTCAGGCACTCACTCAGGGGACTCCTCCTGGGCAGCAGGCAGCAAGCAGCACGCAGTCCTTGTGAGGCTTCAGGCCCCGCCCCAGGCCAGATGGTAAGTGGCAAAAGCAGGGCCCACAAGCACTCACTCAGGGAGTCTTCCTGGGCAGCAGGCAGCAAGCAGCGCGCAGTCCTTGTGAGGCCCCAGGCCCCGCCTCAAGCCAGATGGTAAGTGGCAAAAGCAGGGCCCACAAGCACTCACTCAGGGAGTCTTCCTGGGCAGCAGGCCGCAAGCAGCGCGCAGTCCTTGTGAGGCCCCAGGCCCCGCCTCAAGCCAGATGGTAAGTGGCAAAAGCAGGGCCCACAAGCACTCACTCAGGGAGTCTTCCTGGGCAGCAGGCCGCAAGCAGCACGCAGTCCTTATGAGGCCCCAGGCCCCGCCTCAAGCCAGATGGTAAGTGGCAAAAGCAGGGCCCACAAGCACTCACTCAGGGAGTCTTCCTGAGCAGCAGGCCGCAAGCAGCACGCAGTCCTTATGAGGCCCCAGGCCCCGCCTCAAGCCAGATGGTAAGTGGCAAAAGCAGGGCCCACAAGCACTCACTCAGGGAGTCTTCCTGGGCAGCCAAAGAGGAATTCAAACAAATAGCCAGCACGTGTAGACACAAAGTCAGAAAAGCTAAAGCACAGAATGAACTCAGGCTTGCTAGAGAGGTTAAAAGCAACAAAAAAGGCTTTTATGGGTATGTTCGTAGCAAAAGGAAGAACAAAGAAACAGTGGGGTCACTCAGAGGAGAAGATGGTGAAATGCAAACAGGGGACACAGAAAGGGCTGAACTCCTCAATGCCTTCTTTGCCTCAGTCTTCTCCGATAAAGAAAACAATGCCCAACCTGAAGAATTTGAAGCAAATGATTCAGCAAAGGAAACACAGCCCAGAATAACTAAGGAGATAGTACAAGAATACTTGGCTAGTTTAGATGTATTCAAGTCTCCAGGGCCAGATGAACTGCATCCAAGAGTATTAAAAGAACTGGCAGATGTGATCTCAGAACCACTGGCAGTCATCTTTGAGAATTCCTGGAGAACAGGACTTCCGGGGGCGGCGCGAAACTGTAATGGCGGTCCTCTTCGAGCTCTGAAGAGGGGCTCCGCGGAAAAGGGTCGTTCGCTGCGGCATAGCGACGACCCATCAAGATAAACCACGGGTAGAGTGAGCCCGTGGCCGTGGGACTCGGCGGGCACCAGAAGCTGCTCCGAAAACACAGAAGGGACCCCGTAAGGAGACCCGGAGTGAAGGAGGGGTAGCGGTGCTGTGAGTTCATCGCTCTTTCCGCGGAAGCGAAGCCGCGCGGCTGTTACAGATGAGCGCTGATCCTTCTTCCTAAAATCAACGCTAAACTGCAAGCAACATACCCGTGAGTAAAGGGGTTTAAAATTTGGCAAAAGAAATTCGGTAAATTTGGCTGAAAGCGGGAGACGAGAAAAGGGAAGTCCGTCTTCCGACATTGCTGACAAGATCAAAGCAAAGCTTTTAAAAACGGAAGCGCTTGAAACGGGACTGTGGGAAGCTTAAACTTTTTCGTGCTATAAGATCTGCTTATTTTATTGAGCTGAAGGTGGAAATGGACATTGACTAAAAGAAGTAGTAAATGGTGACTTTCCTCCTATCTTTTTTCTCCTTTGGGCTGTATTTCTAAAGAGCCAGATTGTCGGGCTGCCAGAGAGAGAGACTGTGTCAAACTGCGGAAACAGTTGCAAAACTTTGCTGGAACGTAACTGTTATATTTGAGCAGGAAAGACTGAATGGGATACTGTTACAAGCACCTTTCGTGAAACTTTGTTGATCTATAAAAGGCGCTTTGGGAAATTTTGAGTTTATGAAGGGACTTTTGGACTAATGAATTTACTGTCTTGAAACAATTTGGAACTTTAATGGCGGATTACTTCCTTCTTTGTCTTTGAAACCTGGTGGTACTCCCCCTACAGGGCTTTCGGATTATAAAATCCTGGGAACTGACTTTTGTTTTGAATTCCATCTCACTGGTTGTTTACTCCTGAATTTGTCTTTCCCATGGAACAATAGACAATTTGACCTTGAACATTGACAGATGTGTAATGAGTGGTGCAGGGAGAACAAGAGCATCTAAAGCAAAGGAAACTAAAGAGGCTAAGGAAAGAGAAAAGGAAAGAAGACCAGCACAATTTGTACAAACAACATTGACCCAAGGACGCCGTTCGTCGGTTCCAGCTGTACTGGTGACCCAAA
The DNA here is from genome assembly GCF_964188305.1 of Podarcis bocagei. NCBI lineage: Eukaryota > Metazoa > Chordata > Lepidosauria > Squamata > Lacertidae > Podarcis > Podarcis bocagei. Next base: position 58,075,632 of record NC_138131.1, on the reverse strand, counting down.
GAGAACAAGGGGAAATAACTGAGAAGTCCACTGAGGAAGATATGGCAGCAGGTGGGTCAGATACACTATTAAAACAAATATTGGAGCAATTATCAAGTCTAAACCAGAAGGTGGACGACCAGTCTGTGAAGATAGATAAAGCAACTTCCTCGATTCAAAAATTGACTGACCAAGTTTCCCAGCACACGCAAGCCATAGAGAAATTGCAAGGAGCAACTGCGGAAAATCGGGAATTAGCTGGAGAAGCAATCCAGAAAGTGGGAGTTCTACAAAAAGAGGTTGAAGAAATAAAAGGAGAAGTCAGGCCCCTGCACAAACAGGTGGGTGAACAACAAGTCTATCTGTCAATGGTGGAACTGAAAAACCGCGAGAGCAACATCAAATTGAGAGGTATTCCGGAACTCAAGCAAGGAGATTTGATTGGATACTTAACACAGGAATTCTCGAAGTTCTGGGGTTTAAAGGAAGATACAGATTTCAGGATTGTCTCGGCATATAGACTGGGAAGACTGGTAAGGAAAGACAGATCCAGAGACTGTTTGATAATTTTAAGAACAAAGGAAGAGAGAGACAAGATCCTAGGCCTTCACTTCAAAAAAGCAATTGAAATACAAGACAAAAGGGTGGAAATTTACAGAGATATCCCGAGGCAGCTGCTGGACCTTAGAGCCACCTATACAGAATTAGCAAAATTGCTGAGACACAACGCAATTCCCTATAGGTGGGAGTTTCCACAGGGATTATCCTTCACCTACAAAGAAAGGAAGGTTAAAATAAGAACACCTGAAGATAACCAAAAGTTCCTTCACGACCACGGAGAAGATCTCCAAAAAGGAGCGGATTGGCTTCCAGTTTTACCAGCACCAATACCGCCCGGAAGTGGGCCAACGCCTACACCCTCGGGATCTGAGCAAAAGGAAGACACCCCATCTTAAGAACATTTTAAATAGAACAGGATGTCTCTGCAGCTACTTAGTTGGAACATAAATGGCGGGAATTCTCCGGAAAAAAGGAGAAGGATATTTCATATCCTAAAAAAAGAACAATTGGATGTAATATGTCTGCAAGAAACACATGTGACTAGGCTCCACAGGAAAGTATTAATCAATAAAAGACTTGGCCAAGAATTTATCTCATCAGACAAAGTTAAAAAAAGAGGTGTTGTAATTTATGCAAAGGAGAACCTGTCGCCAAAATTTTTATTCAAAGATGATCATGGAAGAATTCTCGCAATTGAAATCCAAACACAAGGGGAAAAGATTTTGATACTAGGAGTTTACGCGCCAAATGATGGAAAATCAGAATTCTACAAGAAGCTGCATGAGACAATGATGGACTATTTGGACTATGCTAATATTATTGTGATGGGAGATATGAATGGGGTGGTGTCTACAAATATGGACAAATCCCAAAATCAAAACTTAACAACAGACGGCAGACTCCCTAAAACTTTCTTTGAAATGACAGACAATATGGATTTGATTGACATTTGGAGGACAAGGAACCCCTTGGGTAAAGAAGGAACCTTCTTTTCTGAGGCCCACTTGTCATGGACACGAATCGACCAAATTTGGATATCTAGAGGGCTGGCTCCGAAAACGAGAAAAGTGGAAATCTGCCCAAAAACCTGCTCCGACCATAATGCCTTAAAAATGGAACTGAGACTTTTCCCAACTGGATCCTTCAGATGGAGAATGAATGACACCTTGTTAAGAGATCAAGAGATTGTGAAGAAGGCCCAAAAAACACTAAAGGACTACTTTGAAATAAATTTGAACACTACGGTGGAGAAAAGAACAATCTGGGATGCAAGTAAAGCTGTAATGAGAGGGTTTCTGATTCAACAGAATTCGATAAAAAGAAAATATTGGAATGGAAGAAAAGAAAAAATTTTAGAGAAAATAAGTGAAGGAGAGAAAAAGCTGAGAATCAAACCGAAGTCAAAAGAGGTGCTAAGAGAGATCAAATTCCATCAAGCACAATATTCGAAACTGATCAATCAAGAGATTGAGTGGAAAATCAAACAAATGAAGCAGAGATCGTTTGAATCAGCAAATAAATGTGGAAAGTTGCTGGCTTGGCAGCTGAAAAAAAGACAAAAGTTAAATACGGTTACAAATTTGGAGATTCAAGGAAAAATAGTTCAGAAACCAGAAGAAATAAGAAAGTGCTTCCACAGATATTTCAAAGAGCTCTACGCACAGGGGCCTCAGAAAGAATCGGAAATGGACCAATTTCTGGAAACAAATGGACTACCTAAAATAAGTCAAGATAAAAGATCAATTCTTAACAGCAAAATAACTCAACTGGAAATTGAAGGTGCCATCCAAAACATGCAGCTGGGCAAATCTCCAGGCCCGGACGGACTCACCTCCAAATATTATAAAACTTTGAAGGATTTCTTGATACAACCGTTGTTGGAGGTTTGTAACCAGATCATGGAGGGGAGGAAGGCACCGGAAACGTGGAAAGAAGCATTTATCACATTGATTCCCAAGTCAGAAAGGGAAAAGACTCAGCTTAAGAACTACCGTCCCATCTCACTCCTGAATGTGGATTACAAAATTTTTGCAGACATTTTAGCAAGTAGACTTAAAAATGTATTAAATGAAGTAATTCACAAGGACCAAGCAGGCTTTCTCCCTGGTAGACACATGTCGGACAATACCAGGAACATTATTGATATATTGGAGCTGTTGCGAATTAGAAACACAAGGGCTGCTTTAATCTTTATTGATGCGGAGAAAGCATTTGACAACATTTCTTGGATGTTTATGAAGAAGAACTTGAAAGGGATGGGAGTGGGACGGGGGTTTGAAAATGGATTAGAAGCAATTTATTCAGAACAAAAAGCTAAACTGATAGTGAACAATGTGGTATCGGAGGAACTTCAAATTGAAAAAGGGACACGACAGGGGTGCCCTCTATCCCCTCTGCTATTTATTTCTGTTCTGGAGGTATTGCTGAATAGGATTAGGGAGGACCAGTTGGTGCAAGGTATAGTGGTCGGAGCGAAACAATACAAACTGAAAGCTTTCGCAGATGACTTAGTCTTGACATTACAGGAGCCAGAATCTAGCACAAAAAGAGTTTTGGAACTTATCCTGGAGTTTGGTCGGGTGGCGGGATTTAAGTTAAACAAACAAAAAACTAAGGTTTTGGTTAAAAATCTGACACCTACAGAGATAGAGGGGTATCAGAAAGAGACAGAGTTAAGTGTGGTTAAAAAAGTGAAATACCTGGGAGTATCCTTGTCCACTAAAAATTTAAATCTTTTCAAAGGTAACTATGAAAAATGTTGGTTGGAAATTAAAAAAGACTTGGATATATGGTCAAGATTGAAACTTACCTTGTCAGGCCGAATCGCAGCTATAAAGATGTGTGTTTTGCCAAAAATGTTATTCTTATTTCAAACCCTTCAGGTCGTGGACAGAATGGAATGCTTTGGAAAATGGCAGAAGGATATTTCTAAGTTTGTCTGGCAGGGCAAAAAGCCCCGAATAAAATTTAAAATACTAACTGACTTAAAAGATAGAGGGGGGTTTGCCCTGCCGGATTTAAGGTTGTATTACGAAGCTGCAGCCTTCTGCTGGTTGAAGGATTGGTTTCTGTTGGAAAACACCGATGTCCTAGATCTGGAAGGGTTTGATAATGTGTATGGTTGGCACGCATATTTGTGGTACGACAAGGCGAAGATTCATAAATTGTTTAAAAACCATATTGTCAGAAAATCAATTTTTGCCGTCTGGATGAAGTACAAGGACCTATTAGAAAGTAAGACCCCGAGGTGGTTATCACCTGTGGAAGCCAAGATTTCTAAAAAAAGGCCCAATATGGAGGCCTACTGGCCAAAATATTGGGAATTGATTGAAAGAGTTGGAGATAATTGGAAGCTCCAAAGCCAGGACAAACTAAAAGGTAAGGTGCGAGATTGGTTGCATTATGCTCAAATTCAAGAGGTATTCAAAATAGATAAAAAAGTGGGTTTCCAGTTGGAGAAATCGAAACTGGAGACGGAGTTACTAGAACCAAAGACTAAGGTACTTTCGAGGATGTATGACTTGCTGCTTAAATGGAACACACAGGATGAGACAGTTAAATCTGCTATGATAAAATGGGCACAGGATGTAGGACACAACATTATGTCTGAGGACTGGGAAAGGTTATGGAACACCGGTATGAAATTCACGGCATGTAGTGCCTTGAAAGAGAACATTATGAAAATGGTATACCGGTGGTACATGACCCCAGTCAAGTTGGCTAAAATATATCATCTTTCTGATAATAAGTGTTGGAAATGTAAGGAGGCGGAAGGGACATTCTTTCACCTCTGGTGGACCTGCCCGAAAGTAAAGGCCTTTTGGGAAATGATACATAATGAGCTGAAAAAGGTATTTAGATATACCTTTTCTAAGAAACCAGAGGCCTTTCTCCTGGGCATGGTGGACCGGAAGGTGCCAAAGAAGGACAGAACCTTGTTTATGTATGCAACCACAGCAGCTAGGATTCTCATCGCTAAGTTCTGGAAAACACCAGATTTACCCACACTGGAGGACTGGCAGACGCAGTTGATGGACTACATGGAGTTGGCAGAAATGACTGGCAGAATCCGAGATCTGAGTGAAGAAACAATGGAGGAGGACTGGAAAAAATTTAAGGACTATTTGCAAAAACATTATAAGTTGTTTGAATGTTAAGATAGCGCACGATTAAGAAACGTTATGCTTCTGCAATTTATTTTAAGCAAATGATAAAGTAAGCATTGATGGAAAAAAAACGAGACATATTTGAAACAAAATATTATGTTTATTAAGAGTGTTAAAACTAAATTACAAATTTTTGAAATTGGTAACATAATATATTTAAAGGTATAATAAGATGGGAAATAAGATAACAAATTGCTGAACTGGCTAGAACAATGAATGCAATGCTGAGAGGATGTGAGGAGGTCCAAAAGTGAACTGTTGAAGGACGTTAAGGAAAGTTTCTTAATATTTCTTCTTTTTGTATTTTTCTTCATATATATATATATAAAAAATGTTTCTTGCATGTTGCCATGTAAACAAATTTGTTAACCTATGAAAAGAAACGCAATAAAAAATCATTATAAAAAAAAAAAAAAAGAGAATTCCTGGAGAACAGGCGAAGTCCCGGCAGACTGGAGGAGGGCAAATGTTGTCCCTGTTTTCAAAAAGGGGAAAGGAGAGGACCCAAATAATTACCGCCCAGTCAGTCTGACATCAATAGCAGGGAAGATTCTGGAGCAGATCATTAAGCAAACAGTCTGTGAGCACCTAGAAAGGAATGCTGTGATCACCAATAGTCAGCATGGATTTCTGAAAAATAAGTCATGTCAGACTAACCTGATCTCGTTTTTTGACAGAATTACAAGCCTGGTAGATGAAGGGAACACAGTGGATGTAGCCTACCTTGATTTCAGCAAGGCATTTGACAAGGTGCCCCATGATATTCTTGTAAAGAAGCTGGTAAAATGCGGTCTTGACTATTCTACCACTCAGTGGATTTGTAACTGGCTGACTGACCGAACCCAAAGGGTTCTCATCAATGGTTCCTCTTCATCCTGGAGAAGAGTGACTAGTGGGGTGCCACAGGGTTCTGTCTTGGGCCCGGTCTTATTCAACATCTTTAGCAACGACTTGGATGATGGACTCAAGGGCATCCTGATCAAATTTGCAGATGACACCAAACTGGGAGGGGTGGCTAACACCCCAGAGGACAGGATCACACTTCAAAACGACCTTGACAGATTAGAGAACTGGGCCAAAACAAACAAGATGAACTTTAACAGGGAGAAATGTAAAGTATTGCACTTGGGCAAAAAAAATGAGAGGCACAAATACAAGATGGGTGACACCTGGCTTGAGAGCAGTACATGTGAAAAGGATCTAGGAGTCTTGGTTGACCACCAACTTGACATGAGCCAACAGTGTGACGCGGCAGCTAAAAAAGCCAATGCAATTCTGGGCTGCATCAATAGGAGTATAGCATCTAGATCAAGGGAAGTAATAGTGCCACTGTATTCTGCTCTGGTCAGACCACACCTGGAGTACTGTGTCCAGTTCTGGGCACCACAATTCAAGAAGGACACTGACAAACTGGAACGTGTCCAGAGGAGGGCAACCAAAATGGTCAAAGGCCTGGAAACGATGCCTTATGAGGAACGGCTAAGGGAGCTGGGCATGTTTAGCCTGGAGAAGAGGAGGTTAAGGGGTGATATGATAGCCATGTTCAAATATATAAAAGGATGTCACATAGAGGAGGGAGAAAGGTTGTTTTCTGCTGCTCCAGAGAAGCGGACACGGAGCAATGGATCCAAACTACAAGAAAGAAGATTCCACCTAAACATTAGAAAGAACTTCCTGACAGTAAGAGCTGTTCGACAGTGGAATTTGCTGCCAAGGAGTGTGGTGGAGTCTCCTACTTTGGAGGTCTTTAAACAGAGGCTTGACAACCATATGTCAGGAGTGCTCTGATGGTGTTTCCTGCTTGGCAGGGGGTTGGACTCGATGGCCCTTGTGGTCTCTTCCAACTCTATGATTCTATGATTCTATGATTCTATGATTCTTTTTCTTTCTCAAAACCTCGCCATTTTAGCATTCATCTATTTTATAATAGTTCTTAAGATAGATTTTAAATTTCTTCCAATCCTTTTCCGCCGTCTCTTTCCCCTGGTCACGGATTCTGCCAGCCATCTCAGCCAGTGTCATGTAGTCCATCACTTTCATCTGCCATTCTTCCAGAGTGGGTAGATCTTGTGTCTTCCAATACTTTGCGATGAGTATTCTTGCTGCTGTCGTAGCATACATAAAGAAAGTTCTATCTTTTTTTAACACCAATTGGCCGACAATGCCCAAGAGAAAGGCCTCTGGTTTCTTAGGGAAGGTACATTTAAGTACCTTTTTCATTTCGTTATATATCATCTCCCAAAAGGCCTTAATCTTCGGGCACGTCCACCAAAGGTGATAGAAAGTACCTTCAGTTTCTTTACATTTCCAACACTTATTATCAGGCAAATGGTAAATTTTTGCTAGCTTGACTGGGGTCGTGTACCACCTGTAAATCATTTTCATAATATTTTCCTTTAAGGCATTACATGCCGTGAATTTTATCCCGGTGTTCCACAACCATTCCCAGCCAGCAAACATAATGTTATAACCAATGTCCTGTGGCCACTTAATCATAGCTGATTTAACTGTTTCATCTTGTGTGTTCCATTTCAGCAGCAAATTATACATTCTTGACAGATTCTTAGTATTGGGTTCTAACAGTTCAATTTCTAATTTTGATTTCTCCACCTGGAAGCCAATTTTCCTGTCTTGTTTATACACCTCCATTATTTGATAATAATGGAGCCAGTCTCGTACTTTGGGTTTCAATTTCTCGTGACTCTGTAACTTCAACTTATCTCCATCTTGTTCCAAAATTTCCCAATACTTTGGCCATTCCGCTTCCATATTAAGTTTTTTCAACGCCTTAGCCTCCAAGGGTGACAACCATCTAGGGGTTTTGTTTTCCAACAGATCTTTATATCTTATCCAAACATTATATAAAGCTTTTCTGACAATATGATTTTTAAAGGCCTTATGCACCTTAATTTTATCATACCATAGATATGCGTGCCAACCAAATGCATTATTAAAACCTTCCAAATCCAAGATGTCTGTATTCTCGAGGAGCATCCACTCTTTCAGCCAGCAAAACGCAGCTGCTTCGTAGTACAGTTTTAAGTCCGGCAGGGCAAATCCCCCTCTTTCTTTTGCGTCCGTCAGTATTTTAAATTTTATTCTGGGCTTTTTGCCCTGCCAGACAAATTTCGAGATATCCTTCTGCCACCTCTTGAAACAATCCATCTTGTCAAGAATTTGCAATGTTTGAAACAGAAATAACATTCTGGGCAATACATTCATCTTAATAACTGCAATTCGGCCTAACATGGACAATTTCAAATTTGACCATATTTCTAGATCTTTTTTAATTTCTGACCAGCATTTTTCATAGTTATCTTTATACAAGTTCAAATTCTTAGATGTCAAATGAACCCCTAGATATTTCACCTTCTTAACCACTGTCAAACCTGTTTCATTCTGGAACCTCTCCCTCTCCATGACTGTTAAATTTTTTCCCCAAAACTTTAGTCTTTTGTTTGTTCAGTTTAAATCCGGCTACTTGACCAAATTCTTGAATTAACTCCAACACCTTTTTTGTACTAGCATCTGGCTCTTGTAAAGTAAGTACTAAATCATCTGCAAAGGCCCTTAACTTATAATGTACACCTTTAACCTGCTGGTCATCTCTAATCATATTTAGCAACACCTCCAGAACAGAAATAAAAAGTAATGGGGAAATTGGGCACCCCTGTCGTGTCCCTTTTTCTATCTTAAATTCTTCAGTTATCACATTATTTACAATCAACTTGGCTTTTTGTTCAGAGTATATCGCACCCATACCATTCTCAAATCCTTGGCCTACCCCCATCCCATGAAGATTCTTTTTCATAAAACTCCAAGAAATATTGTCAAAGGTTTTCTCCGCATCTACAAAGATCAGAACTGCTTTAGTGTTTATATTCACCTCCAATAGTTCCAAAATGTCAATTATGTTCCTCACGTTATCTGATAAATGCCTTTTTGGGAGAAAGCCTGCTTGGTCCCTATGAATCTTCTCCATCAACACTCTTTTCAGTCTTTTTGCCAAAATGTCTGCAAAAATTTTGTAATCCACATTAAGTAATGATATTGGGCGGTAGTTCTTAAGTTGAGTCTTTTCAGTCTCTGTCTTTGGTATGAGTGTAATATACGCTTCCTTCCACGATTCTGGCGCCCTTTTCCCCTTTAAGATCTCATTGCAGACGTCCTTTAACGGTTGTACCAAGCACTCCTTTAAAGCTTTATAGTATCTGGAAGTCAGTCCATCTGGTCCTGGAGATTTGCCCAGTTGCATGTTCTGAATGGCACCCTCTATCTCTTGTTCTGTTATTCTCTGGTTTAGATCCACCTTACTTTGATGAGAGATTTTTTGTAATCCATATTTTTTAAGGAATTCATCTATATCCTCTTCCTTCTGCGGTCCTTGTGAATATAATTTTTTAAAATAACTCAAAAAACAGTTTCTAATCTCATTGGGTTTAGATATATTCTTTCCATCCACTTCTAGGTTTGTAACTGTATTTAGTTTCTGTCTTTTCTTCAATTGCCAAGCCAGAAGCTTACCACATTTGTCTGCAGATTCGAATGTCTTTTGTCTCATTTGCTTTATCTTCCATTCAATCTCTTGGTTCATCAGTTCCATATATTGTGTCTGATATAGCTTAATCTCTCTCAAAATCTCCTGGGACTTTGGTTTTGATCTCAATTTCTTCTCTCCTTCTTTTATCTTTTCCAGGATCTTTTCCTTCTTCTCATTTTGCTTTCTCTTTTTTACTGAATTTTGTTGAATTAAAAATCCTCGCATCACAGCTTTACTTGCGTCCCAGATCACTCTTTTTTCTACATCATTTTTTAAATTTATTTCGAAATAGTCCTTTAAAGTTTTTTGGGCCTTTCTGTGGATCTCCTCATCTCGAAACAGGGTGTCATTCATCCTCCATCTAAATTGACCAGTTGTTGTAGGTTTCATCTCCATCTTCACGGCGTTATGGTCGGAGCAAGTCTTTGGGCAGATTTCCACTTTCTTGATCTTTGGAGCCAGCCCACTAGTAATCCAAATTTGGTCAATTCTGGTCCAAGTCATCATTGCTTGAGAGAAAAAAGTTCCCTCTCGAGAGAGAGGGTTCCTTGTTCTCCAAATATCTATTAAGTCCATATTTTCAGTCATTTCAAAAAAGGTCTTTGGAAGTCTCCCTTCCTTGGAGATTGTCTGTCTTTGTGCCTTGTCCATATTTGTAGAAACCACACCATTCATGTCTCCCATGATTACCACATTGTAGTCCAAATAGTCCATCAGAGTTTCATGCAACTTCTTAAAAAATTCCGCCTTCCCTTCATTTGGTGCATAGATTCCAACTATTAACAGTTTTTCTCCTTGTATTTGTATTTCAATTGCCAGGTATCTTCCTTGTTCATCTTTAAACATCATTTTTGGGGCCAATTTCTCCTTTGCATAAATCACCACTCCTCTTTTCTTAACTTTATCCGATGAGATGAATTCCTGTCCTAATCTTTTGTTTATAAGTAGTTTCCTGTGTACCCTGGTCACATGAGTTTCTTGTAAACAGATCAAATCCAATTGTTCTCTTTTCAAAATATGAAAAACTTGGCGTCTTTTCGTAGGAATGTTCAGCCCATTACAATTCCAACTAAGGAATTGCAGGGCCATCTTGTTATTTGTCTTCTACTCCTCCAACCGCTCCAAGTTGCTGCTCTTCCTCTGACGGTGGTTTAAGTCCAAACGATAAATTCAGAATGTCCACTGCTCCTTTTACCTCTAAAATTGGGTCTACCGTTCCCTTCTGCAAATCCTCGTGGTTTCTCTCCAAAAACTTCTCTTTGTCTTGAACTGTTTTTATTTTCACCTTCTTTCCCTTGTAGTTGAAGGACAGTCCTTGTGGAAACTCCCACCTAAAAGGTATGTTGTTCCTTTTCAGCAGGTAGACCAGGGGCAGAGGGGAGAAAAAGTGACTTTATTAACCTGCATGACTTATTGAGAGAAAAAAGTTTTCCGCTGCCTTAATCTCCTGAAACGGACTGCCAAAGTAAAGTACCAGGACAGTGATCTGCATTTAGAAACTTGTTACAAAGTTACATAGTTGGAGTGCTACTTGATACAAAGTTTTGGGGCTTTGCTGCAACAATTTATTGGACAGTGTTGATAGAGAAACTATATAGAAAAAGTGTTGCAGCATTTATACAGAGGATTCCTGGTTTCTTTGTTCTTTATTCTTTGTCTTTTTCAGTTGGACATTTTGGATTGCTCCCTCTAGAGGGTTGAGGAGTAACAATTGCAGAGCAACGGAATAGGACAGTGGGATTTTCCATCAGGAAACTGCTCCTGTGAGAAAGTCCTTGGGATATGAGTGGCCCAGCAGACGAGATAACAACTAGAGCTAAAGCAAAACAAGCACAAAAGAAAAGGGGCTCAATATCAAGTGTAACACCAGCAGGAGCAGCCGGGCAAGAAAAAGTGACAGCTGCTTCCATGGATTCAATGACACAGGCGTTACTCAAGATAAACCAATCTTTAGAAGCCTTGACAAAGCAGAGTACAGAAAACTCACAAAAATTAACAGAATTAACATCAAGGCTGGACTTGAATACGAAAAGTGTGACATCTAACACAGAATCTATAAATAAGTTGATTGAAGAAAATTCTGCAACACTCAAGATTGCAGAGGACGCCAGAAATATTGCTGAAGAGACACAGGGAAAATTAGAACCGATCTCTAAAAAAGTGAATGAACATGATGCGGCCTTGTCTTTGCTGGAATTACAGAGAAAGGAGAGAAATTTGAAATTAAGATTAGTTCCTGAAAGTGAAGGGGACAGCCTTGTGGAGTTCCTTACACAAGAGTTTTCTGACTTTTGGCAGGAAGAATTGGAGGAAGAATTCAAGATAACAACAGCATTCAGACTGGGCAGGAGACAGAATAGAAAGACCCCGAGGGATTGTCTGATTACTTTCAGATCCAAGGAAGAAAGAGACAAAATACTAAACCTACATTACCAAAAGGCCTTGGAAATTGAAAATTCTCATATACAAATCTTTAAGGACATCCCTAAATACATCCTGGAGGTGAGAGCCTTCTATAAAGATCTGGTCTACCTGCTGAAAAGGAACAACATACCTTTTAGGTGGGAGTTTCCACAAGGACTGTCCTTCAACTACAAGGGAAAGAAGGTGAAAATAAAAACAGTTCAAGAAAGGGAGCGCCTTCAGCCTCTCAGCAGCCTGCCAGCAAGCGGCCGCCCATCAGCTGATCCTCCGGCAGCGGATCGGAGCGACGCGCTCCTGCCTGAATCTACCTCCGTGCTGGTCTCTCGGGTGCGAGCAGCCACCGCGCTCAAGGCTTACGAGCCGCGCCGCCGAAGCGCCACTGTCCGCATCTTCCCCACGAGCCATCGGCACATCGCTGGTGCCGCGCCGCTTTGTTTGACCCTCCCTGGACGGATCGCCATAGTGAGCAGCTGCAGCGCTCACTGAAGGTTACAAGGGGGAACGGGAGGCTATTGGGGAGCGTGGTGAGGGGTAGCGGCCACGAAGCCTCAGGGCCGGAGAGTCCTTTTGCGGGTACGCGGGGGGCTTTTGCAGCGACTGTTGCAGATTGCAGCGTCCTGGTTGCCTAGCCAACGGTCGCCATTTTGATTGAACCACGTGGCTTTAGAAGCGGCCATTTTAGTAGAGGCATCTCTAGTTGGGAGCGCATAGAGGCTTAGTGCTTCCCTTCTTACCTGGCTAAGAAGTCCCTCTTTAATTTAATTTAATTTGCCTCCGCCCACGTGGCCTGGGGGCGGCCTTTTTAAACTAGATCTGCTACCTAGCCTGGTTTGAGGAAAGCATTCGCAGTCATAGTGATTTAGCTGGTACTGAATTATATTTGAGGTTGTATAGGCTATAACCTAGCCGGTTTTTCCGGCCGCTTTCCCAGCATTTACAATTATTTATAATTATTTGGTGGTTGGCGCTAAATTAATTTGAGCTGATTTAGTATTTGATAGCCTTACGCGTTGTATTTAAAAGGACATTTGGTGGTTTATAAGGCTATTCCCAAAGTGGTTGTCAATTGTACTGGTTGCTAATATATTAATACAGAATATCTTGCTTGGTTGACAAGGGCTACCTGACCCCATTGACCGCAATTCCTGCTGTGTTTCGTTGCTTATCCAGGCCGCCTCTGCCTGGAAATTCATTTAGCAGGTTAGACTGATAGTGATATAGCCCCAGTTACATAAATAATTATAAATAAGTAATCACATATATATATATACATAAATAAATAAATAAATAGAAATCAAGCATAAATAAATAAATAATAAATAAATAAATAAATAATAATAATAATAAAATAAATAAAATTAAATTAAAAAACAAGCAAACATATAAATAAACAAATAGGTAAACAATAAATAAATAAAATAGACACTCGATTTGCTTACTAACTTGACTTGACTTGCGCCCCCCCCCCGAGGCACTGCTTTCAGCTTGGTCATGGAGGGCAGCAGCAACCCCCAACAATCTCAGCGTGGCAACGCCCTAATGCCAACAGGCCCTTGTAACCCTCAGGCCTTGGCCCAGCTTTTTTCCGCGCTGCAATCATTCTACGCGCAGTGCAGGGCACCTATCACTCCCTCTCCGAACATTGTCGAGGTGTCACAAGATTGCATACCAGACACCCCCCCAGTCAGCAGGGTCAGGATGGTCCCTCCACTAGTGCAGCTAACGTGGTTGAGCAGGCCCCCAGCAGGCCACGGACGCGCCTACAAGCTGCTAGAACTCAAAAATCTAAGTCAGGTCCACTGAAAGGCAAGGCACCAGCTAAAAAACCTAGGGCGAGCAGACAAAAGGCCAGGCCGGCGGTGGCCTCTACATCAGCCCCGCGCCAGGAGGTGATTGATGTTCCCAGTGTTTTCCAGGATAACCCTAGGCAACCAAGCACATCGGAGGAGTCATCTTCTGAGGAGGAGCTGCCCCCTCAGCAGGTGGCCGCTGCCAGCGACCCGGCCCCCCGTGACGACGCTCCACGGGGCGGAAAGCGGAAGGCGAAGAAGAAACACCGGTCGAAGAAAAGCAAGAAGAGGGACACTTCGGACTCCGAGGAGGAAACAGGTACCTCTTCATCAGATGGGGATAGTGACGCCCCAATGGAGGCATATTGGGGGGAGGGGGAGGACACTGGAGCACCCCAGTGGGTGCATGAGCGGAGGGCAAACTCACACAGGAAGACATTTAACGGCACGCTTGATTGGAAGGATGGGGCTCTGGTTCCAGACGTTAAAGTCTCAACCAACGCTGCCACTGACTTTATTCTGGGGAACCACCTCTCTAAGAGGAAGAGGAATAAGATATTGAATGGTAATTATGTAGATATGTTTTCCTTGCTGCCCCCAGCTCAGGTCAAGGGAAAAGGGGAAAAAATTAAGTACTATGGGAAAAGGAGGTACAGGGTACCCCGGGTAGAGCGAACGTTCGAGAATTGGCTTAATGGCTATCAAGTGTTTATGGCTGTGGTGTCAAGTTGCTATCCCAAGAGGGGCGCGCACCTCGTGTCCTACCTGGCACACGTCAGGAGGGCACGGGAGATGGCAGGAGCTGCTTTGGCGTATGATGAAGACTTTCGGAGGAATGCCTCGCTGCTGTCTTCAACGCGCTGGGACCAAAAGGACAACAATTGCTGGTTTGAACATGTGGGGCCCAATATTGAGAAGAAAGCCGCTCAACAGCCAAAATCTGGTAAGGTGGAGACCCAACGCCGTAGGCAGTGCTGGGACTTCAACAAGGGTACCTGTCAGCGCGTTACTTGTAAGTACTTGCACGAATGCGATAGGTGCCTAGGCAGCCACCCAGCAGTCAACTGCTTCAAAGGGAGGCAGCAGCCCTTTCGGGGAGGCAGGGGTCACCTCTCCTGGGGAAACAGGGGTGGCCCCGCCGGACCTGCAGCCCCCTCCCAAGGGCCAACTGGAGCTCGTTACTAACATCTCCCTAGGCCTTGCATGCTCTCCGATAAAATTGGAGCCCTTGAGAGCATTGTTAAAGTTCTATCCAAATAGACGTGCAGCCCACCTACTGGATGAAGGGTTTTCTGAAGGTTTTAGAATTCCGGTTGCCTTCACACCCAATTCCAGTTGCCCCCCAACCAGAAATCAGTATTAGAAAGGCCCGACATCGCGTTTAAAAAGATACAGAAGGAGATTACAGCCGGCAGGGTGGCCGGTCCATTCGCAACTCCGCCTATCGAAGGGCTTCATATCTCCCCCCTTGGTATTGTCCCAAAGAAGGCCCCCGGTGAATTTAGAATGATACACAACCTGTCCTATCCCAAAGGATCCTCGGTTAATGACGCCATTCCCCAAGAGATGTGCACGGTGAAGTATTCGTCTTTCGATCAAGCTGTGCGGTTGGTGCGGAGCTTCGGCAGGGGCGCCTTTTTGGCAAAATGCGACATCGAGTCAGCATTTCGCCTACTCCCGGTTCATCCGGAAGACTACCACTGGTTGGGTTTCAAATTCCAGGGAGCTTACTTCATTGACAAAGCTATGCCCATGGGTTGTTCTGTTGCCTGTGCTGCGTTCGAGACCTTCAGCACATTCTTGGAATGGGCCCTAAAGTTTAGAACTGGCTCTCTGGGGGTGGGTCATTATCTCGATGATTTTATTTTCGTGGCAAGTGACGCTGGGGAGTGCAGGTCCCTCCTCCTGGCCTTCGAGTCCTTAGCTAGGGAACTGGGTGTCCCTCTGGCAAGCGAGAAGACCGAGGGCCCGGTCACTACCATGACCTACCTGGGCATTGAACTTGACACCGTTGCCCAAACCTCGCGATTACCGGCTAAAAAATTGGTTGCCCTAAGAGAGCTTATCGGCCAAATACTGCCCCTAAAGAAGGTCACCTTGAGGCAAATTCAATCCCTCCTGGGGCACCTCAACTTCGCCTGCCGTGTAATTTCCCCCGGTCGTCCGTTCTGTGGCCGCCTAGCAAAGCTGTCCACGGGCTTACGGTCACCCCATCATAGGGTACGCTTATCCAAGGCAGTAAAGGCGGACCTCCTTGTTTGGTTGCAATTCCTGGATGGTTTCAACGGCATATCGCTTTGGCAGGATAGTTTGGTGCTGCAGTCTGATTTCCAAGTACATTCGGATGCGGCCGGGTCCTTAGGTTTTGGGGTCTACTTCAGGGGCCAGTGGTGTGCCCAGCACTGGCCTCCCTCCTGGCAAGGTAAACCAATACTACGTGACTTGACATTCTTAGAATTCTTTCCCATCGTGGTTGCAATTCACTTATGGGAAGACCAGTTCAAGAACCATAGGGTCTGTTTCTGGACGGACAATCTAGCGGTCGTGTCAGTTTTGAATAAACAATCGTCACGCTCACCCAGAGTAGCGTCCCTTTTACGGTACTTTGTCCTCTCCTGCCTGCGGTTGAACCTTCATGCTTCAGCCAAGTTCGTCCCTGGTATTGATAATAACATCGCGGATGCTCTATCTCGTTTCCAGATGGAACGCTTTCGCTCATTGGCGCTGGATGCGCAGCAGCAGCCGCAACCATTCCCGGAGCACCTCTGGAATATTGGCAACGAGAAGCAATAAAGGAGTATTGTCTGCGCTAGCGCCTTCTACCCTGAGATCGTATAATAAGGCATGGCTAGACTTCACATCCTTCCGCATCAAAAAGGGACGGTCCAAGCCAGGCAGGCCACCGTCCAAGTCTGAAGTCATAGAGTACTTGGTCCACCTTAGAGATCTTGGCCGGGCCCCCAAAACCCTCAATATTCATTCAGCAGCTATATCCTTCTTTTCTAAAACTTTATTTTCTGTGGATCCCTGTTCGCATTTCGTTGTGTGTAAGATGCTTGAGGGCTGGCACAGGTCCAGGCCTCACGGCCGGGACAGGAGAAGGCCAATAACTTTAGATATACTCACCCAAATCCGTAGGAAGCTGAGGGCCCTGTGTTGGTCAAGATATGAAGCCAGATTATTTTCAGCAGCGTTTTCTTTCGCATTTTTTGGCGCCCTACGCATAGGCGAAGTGGTTTGTGAGGACCGCGCAGTGTCCAGGGGGCTACTACTTGAGGATGTAACTGTGGGCAGTGCGCATGTAATGTTAAGAATCCGTAGTTCGAAGACTGATCAGCTTGGCAAGGGAGCCTTGGTTCGCCTCCAGGCGACTCAAAAGGCGGGCCCTTGCCCTGTAAAGGATGCTAGAAAATACCTGTGTGTAAGACCAGAATCTAGTGGCCCCTTTTTCTTGCATTCCGACGGTTCCTCCCTCTCAAAGCAGCAGTTCACGAGGGTCATGCGCAAAGCAATTGCCGCCATCGGGCTTCCCCAAGAGGAGTACGCCGCGCACTCCTTTCGCATTGGGGCGGCAACCACCGCCGCCCATATGTGCTTACCGGCTGAAAGAATTATGGACATGGGGCGCTGGAAATCCAACGCATTCCAGGGTTATATACGGTAGACCTTCTAAATTCCCCTCAGCTTTCCCCCCGGGCACTCCTCCTGATCCGGTTCTCCGATTCTCTCTTTTCAGGTACTGGTGTGGTTCGACTGTGGATCCTCGGCCACAGCATCGTATATTGGGCAAAGCGGCGCGCCGAACAAAGGGGCTGGGTTAAAGAGCTACGGCTACCCAGCTGGGTCAAACTATCATGGATCACTAGGAGGGGTATGCGTTGGGAAGAGTTTTTCCCAGTTGTATCCAAAAAAATCGCTGCCGAGGGCCCACCCAGTGCCTTGGTCGTCCAGCTGGGCGAGAACGACTTGGCGTATAGGAAAGGGGTGAACTTGATGTGGAACATTATCAATGACTTGGAATTGTTGAGGGCATCCCATGAAAACATTACAATAATTTGGTCATCTTTGCTGGAAAGGCGATGTTGGCGGGATGCAGAGAAACCCGTGGCTGTGAATAAAGCTAGAAGGATTGTGGAGCGCACGGTGGCACGTAGAGTGGCCGCATGGGGCGGTCGGGTCATTCAGCATCCATGCATACGGTTTGACAAGGAAATGCTTTATCGCTGGGATGGCGTGCATCTATCTGATGCGGGAAATGATATTTGGTTGGCTGATATTTTTCAAGGTGTTAGGGATTGGTTACAGGTCTGAGGGTATTGGCGG
The DNA here is from genome assembly GCF_964188305.1 of Podarcis bocagei. Classification (NCBI taxonomy): domain Eukaryota; kingdom Metazoa; phylum Chordata; class Lepidosauria; order Squamata; family Lacertidae; genus Podarcis; species Podarcis bocagei. The sequence continues at coordinate 58,057,849 of NC_138131.1, read as the reverse complement.
CGAGCCGGCTTGAGGCTCGGTGGTGGTAGGCATTGGCCGGGGTATTGTCATGCAGATGAGGTTGGGGGGGAGGAACGCCATCACCTCCCCCAATGCTTGAAGGGTAGTTCGTTAAAGGACTCCGAGGGGCGACGCCTCGTCCGAAACCTACGGAGGCTAGGGCCTAAAGCGCGCCCCCGAGCGGTAACCCCTCGGGGAGCGCCTAGGGATACGCATCTCAGGTGGCTCCCCCTGTTGGTGTTTAACCCTTCCCGGTCAGACCGGATAGTCGGTTAGGGGCCAATGCCTAAAGCCAATACCCTTCATTTCCTGTAATCAATAAAGTTGTGGCCATTTTCGCCCATTAACCTAAAACGCTGTGTCCGTTGTCTTTATTTATTCCACCTGTGGGGGGGGGGAGGGAATAGCCACGCAAAAGCGAAATCACCCCCACACCATGCAAAACTAAGGTTTAACTGGCTTTGGGGTTTCTGCGCAATTTACTTTCCCCCTCTTGTCGGGGGTTTCTGGTGGTATTTCTTCTGCTTCTCACATTTCTACTTCTTTTCTTTTCTTTTCTTTTTTAATAAAGTTTATTGGTACAACAAGAAAAAAGAAAAAGAACACAAGTACCAAATTACGCACAAGAATAACCATAGACACATAATTTTCTTAGCAAATAATAAAACATCTATTGGTCTTAACACTAAAGAACCAACCTCCCTTCTATTCCATATTTCAAATTCATATTACTTATTGCCAATACACACTTTTATCATAATTAAACTTATTCTTAATACCGTATTTTTTGCCCTATAGGATGCACTTTTTCCCCTCCAAAAATGAAGGGGAAATGTGTGTGAGTCCTATGGGGCGAATGCAGGCTTTCGCTGAAGCCTGGAGAGCGAGAGGGGTCGGTGCGCGCCGACCCCTCTCGTTCTCCAGACTTCAGGAGAGCCCCAGCGCCAGCCCCACAAGGTCGGGGGACAGAGGGAGGCGGAACGCCACCATCCTGCTGTCTCCCGAAGTGGTTTGGAGGCTGACGGCGGGGAGGCTGACGGCGGGGCTGACGGCGTCATCCCGCTGTCCCCGGACCTGATCTGAAGGCGGGCAGCGGGGAGAAGAGCGCTTCTCCCTGCTGCCGGCCCCACAAGCGCCTGGGGGGGAAATAATTTTTTCCCCCTTTATTTCCCCCCCCCAAAAAAAAACTTGATGCGTCCTATGGGCCGGTGCGTCCTATGGGGCGAAAAATACGGTAAATATAATTTCTTATATCTACCTTGCAACTATTACTCGAATGCTGCAACAGAATTTAAACTACTATATTTATTTTTCAGATATTCTTTGAAAACCTTCCATTTTGAAACAAATTCCTGTTTTGATTTATTCTTTATTTTTTCTGATAAACCATCTAATTCGGCATATTCTGTCAGCTTTTGAATCCAATCTTGTATAGAGGGGATTTCATTACTCTTCCATTTTGCTGCGATCAAAACTCTTGCTGCTGCTGTCACATATAAAAAGATACCCTTCCTAGAATCATAGAATCATAGAATCATAGAATCATAGAGTTGGAAGAGACCACAAGGGCCATCGAGTCCAACCCCCTGCCAAGCAGGAAACACCATCAGAGCACTCCTGACATATGGTTGTCAAGCCTCTGCTTAAAGACCTCCAAAGAAGGAGACTCCACCACACTCCTTGGCAGCAAATTCCACTGTCGGACAGCTCTTACTGTCAGGAAGTTCTTCCTAATGTTTAGGTGGAATCTTCTTTCTTGTAGTTTGGATCCATTGCTCCGTGTCCGCTTCTCCGGAGCAGCAGAAAACAACCTTTCTCCCTCCTCTATGTGACATCCTTTTATATATTTGAACATGGCTATCATATCACCCCTTAACCTGTCCTCTGGGGTGTTAGCCACCCCTCCCAGTTTGGTGTCATCTGCAAATTTGATCAGGATGCCCTTGAGTCCATCATCCAAGTCGTTGATAAAGATGTTGAATAAGACCGGGCCCAAGACAGAACCCTGTGGCACCCCACTAGTCACTCTTCTCCAGGATGAAGAGGAACCATTGATGAGCACCCTTTGGGTTCGGTCAGTCAGCCAGTTACAAATCCACTGAGTGGTAGCATAGTCAAGACCGCATATTACCAGTTTCTTTACAAGAATATCATGGGGCACCTTGTCAAATGCCTTGCTGAAATCAAGGTAGGCTACATCCACTGCGTTCCCTTCATCTACCAGGCTTGTAATTCTGTCAAAAAACGAGATCAGGTTAGTCTGACATGACTTATTTTTCAGAAATCCATGCTGACTATTGGTGATCACAGCATTCCTTTCTAGGTGCTCACAGACTGTTTGCTTAATGATCTGCTCCAGAATCTTCCCTGGTATTGATGTCAGACTGACTGGGCGGTAATTATTTGGGTCCTCTCTTTTCCCCTTTTTGAAAATAGGGACAACATTTGCCCTCCTCCAGTCTGCCGGGACTTCGCCTGTTCTCCAGGAATTCTCAAAGATGACTGCCAGTGGTTCTGAGATCACATCTGCCAGTTCTTTTAATACTCTTGGATGCAGTTCATCTGGCCCTGGAGACTTGAATACATCTAAACTAGCCAAATATTCTTGTACTATCTCCTTAGTTATTCTGGGCTGTGTTTCCTTTGCTGAATCATTTGCTCCAAATTCTTCAGGTCGGGCATTGTTTTCTTTATCGGAGAAGACTGAGGCAAAGAAGGCATTGAGTAGTTCAGCCCTTTCTGTGTCCCCTGTTTGCATTTCACCATCTTCTCCTCTGAGTGGCCCCATTGTTTCTTTGTTCTTCCTTTTGCTACGAACATACCCATAAAAGCCTTTTTTGTTGCTTTTAACCTCTCTAGCAAGCCTGAGTTCATTCTGTGCTTTAGCTTTTCTGATTTTGTGTCTACACGTGCTGGCTATTTGTTTGAATTCCTCTTTGGTGGTTTCCCCCCTTTTCCATTTTTTGTACACATCCTTTTTTAATCTTAATTCAGTTAAAAGTTCTTTAGATAGCCACCCTGGCTTCTTTAGGCACCTTCCATGTTTCCGTCTCATTGGTATTGCCTGACGTTGTGCTTTTAGTATCTCCCTCTTAACAAACTCCCAGCCATCATGAACTCCCTTTCCTTTTAGTATTGTTGTCCATGGGATCTCACCCAGCACTTCCCTAAGTTTTATGAAGTCGGCTTTCTTAAAGTCAAGAAATTGAGTCCTAGTATGCTTGGCTGCTCCTTTCCGCTGTATAGTAAACTTCAGAAGAGCATGATCACTCGCGCCTAATGATCCTTCCACTTCTACCCCACTAACCAGGTCATCAACATTGGTTAGGACCAGATCTAAAATGGCTGTTCCTCTTGTTTCTTCTCCCACTTTCTGGACAATGAAGTTGTCTGCAAGGCCAGTGAGGAATCTGTTTGACCTTATGCTCTTGGCTGAGTTTGACGTCCAACAAATATCCGGGTAATTGAAGTCCCCCATTACTACTATCTCCCTTCCTTTTGCATGCTTGGCCATCTGTTCCAGGAAGGCATCATCTATGTCCTCCGTTTGGCTTGGGGATCTATAGTAAACTCCCACAATGAGGTCTGTTATTCTTCTCTCCCTTAATTTTGACCCAAATGCTCTCACTTTGGCTTTGAGGATCTAAATCTTGGATCTCTTCACAGGTATACACATCCCTGACATATAACGCCACTCCTCCTCCTTTCTTGTCTGGTCTGTTTCTTTGAAATAGATTGTATCCCCCCATTATTACATTCCAATCGTGGGACTTATCCCACCAGGTTTCAGTGATGCCTATTATGTCATATTTAGTTTGCTGTACCAAGAGCTCAAGCTCATCTTGTTTATTTCCCATGCTTTGCGCATTAGTGTACAGACATTGAAGTCCATTAATCATTCCCCCGTGTCTCCTATTTAAGGATTTTTTCCTCCCACCACTAGGTCCGCGTGCTGTTTGCTCCATTTGGTCTATGACATTTGGATGATCATCTTCATTAATTGATAGACTCCTACCTTCAGGAGCACTGTCTCCCTCCCCCACATTAGTCAGTTTAAAGCCCTCCTGATGAGGTTTCTGAGATTTTTGGCAAAAACATTTCTCCCAACCGTTGTGAGGTGCAGCCCATCACTTGCCAGAAGTCCATCTTCAAGAAACTGCAGTCCGTGATCTAAGAATCCAAACCGTTCCTGTTTACACCATTTGCGAAGCCAGCTGTTCACTTCCACTATTTTCCCCTCTCTCCCTGGGCCACGTCGTTCAACTGGGAGGACAGATGAGATGACAATTTGTGCATTTAGTTGCTTCAATTTCCTGCCGAGAGCCTCGTAGTCTCTTTTGATCTTCTGGAGGCTATTGCTTGCAGTGTCATTGGTTCCCACATGAACCAAGAGGAAGGGGTATTTGTCAGTGGGTTTTATGATTCCTTGCAGTCGTTCAGTTACATCTTGGATCTTAGCCCCGGGGAGACAGCACACTTCCCGAGACATCTTGTCAGGCCCACAGATCACTGCTTCTGTTCCCCTCAGTAGGGAATCCCCTATCACCACTACACGCCTCCTCTTGGGTTTGGTCGGGGTTCTTCCGTGAGCTGTCCGTTCCAAGGTCGCCTGCACATTCCCTGAGGACTGACTTTGCTGCTCGTCTTCATATACCTGATCGACTGTAATGAGGGAGAGATCCTCAAATGGAGTCTGCTCTTCGTCTTCCATACTAGGGGAGAGGACCTCAAAGCGATTGTGTATTTCTAAGCAATCAGAGTGAAGCCTGGGCCTCCTACTTCTTTGAGTCACGTTTCTCCATATATCTGGCTCCTGTGTTGGTGAACTAGACTCCTTCTCAGGGGAGTCCCCTGTCTCCTCCTTGGTGGAGACGGTGTGCTCTGTTGCTTCCAAGAAGAGCTCCAGCTCTCTAATTCTTTGGAGCGTAGCTACACGTTCCTCCAGTTGCTGGACTTTGTCTTTTAAGAGGGCAATCAACATGCAATTGCTGCAGGTAAAGCTGCCTGCAACCTTTGGCAAGATGGCAAACATTGCGCAGGAATCGCAGGCGACTGCAGCTGTTCCCTCCCCTTCCATCTTGAGATCATGTCGTTGGGGTTGGCTACAGAGGTCCTCCATCATAAAAAGCTTGAAGACAGGACAAATAACTTCCCCCCCACAAAAAAAACACCTAGATCCCCCCCAACAAACTTTTGAGACTAGCTCCCCTAACTCTAAAAGATGGATCTAACTGCGCGCGGCGTTAGGCGCGCGCCGCTGCCCTGCAAACTCTGATAAGCTCCTCCCACAGCTAATCCCCTGCCTCAACAGAAACCTTGCCCCCTCTGACCTTTACACAGGGAAAACAGCTAATCAGCCACCAAGAAACACACAGACACAAGAAAACCCTTTTTGCTCCTTCTTCAACTGATGCCCTGCAAACTCTGATAAGCTCCTCCCACAGCTAATCCCCTGCCTCAACAGAAACCCTGCCCCCTCTGACCTTTACACAGGGAAAACAGCTAATCAGCCACCAAGAAACACACAGACACAAGAAAACCCTTTTTGCTCCTTCTTCAACTGATGCCCTGCAAACTCTGATAAGCTCCTCCCACAGCTAATCCCCTGCCTCAACAGAAACCCTGCCCCCTCTGACCTTTACACAGGGAAAACAGCTAATCAGCCACCAAGAAACACACAGACACAAGAAAACCCTTTTTGCTCCTTCTTCAACTGATGCCCTGCAAACTCTGATGTGGAATATCTCTTTTGTGGAATATCTAAATCTGTTATTCCCAGGAGGTAGGCCTCTGTTTTTTTTATTGAAAGAGATCTTTATCATTTTTTGCAGTTCTGCATGTATACTCTCCCAGAATACCTGTATTTTCCTACATATCCACCACATATGGTAGAATGTTCCTGAGTCCCCGCATTGCCAACAATTACTTGACACATTTTTATACATTTTTGAAAGTTTCCATGGTGTTAGAATACCATCGATGTTGCATTTTTGAAAGTTCTCTCTAATCGTGTAACAATTTGTGAATTTCCAATTGATCTTCCATAAATTTTCCCATTGTGCCATGGTTATTGAATGGCCAAAATTCTGGGACCACCTCACCATTGCCACTGTTACCTCCTCCTCCTTGACTGTCCAGTCAAGGAGGAGTCGATAAGTTTTGGAAAGAGTTTTTCTTTTAGAATTTACCAGATCAGATTCGAATCGGGAAATTTCTGTTGAGAACCACTTTTGTTTGTCAGATTTAAATTTTTCAAATAACTGATGGTATTGAAACCAGTCTGAGATGTGTTCTCTTATTTCCTCAAAGTTTTTAAATTTTATTTGGTAATCTCCATTTTTTAGAAGTGTTTTATATGTTGGCCAGCTTTCCTGGGTTTTTTTTCCGTTTTACTGCTATGGCTTCTATTGGAGAAGTCCACCACGGGACTTTAGGCTCCATCAGGTCTTTATATTTTTCCCATACAGCAAAGAGTGACGTTCTTATTATATGGTTGGTAAATTTTTTATGAATTTTCGCTTTTCCATATATCAGGTAGGCGTGCCATCCCCAACAGTTGTCAAAACCTTCCAGGAGGTCCGAATCCTGCAACATGCACCAATCTTTTAGCCAGGTGAAACAGGCTGCCTCGTAGTAAAGTTTTAGGTCGGGTAGAGAAAAGCCTCCTCTCTCTTTTATGTCTATTAAGATCAGGTGTTTAATCCTAGGTTTCTTCCCTTCCCACAGGAATTTGGAAATTTCTCTTTGCCATATCTTGAGACAACCTGCTTCGCCCAGTATTGGAATCATTTGAAATAAAAAGATGAATTTTGGAAGCACATTCATCTTTATAATGGAAATCCTACCCAGAAATGTTAATTTTAGTTTACTCCAGGTTACAAAGTTTTTTCTAATCTCTAACCAAGTTTTGGCGTAATTATCCTGAAATAAGTTTATGTTCTTGGGGGTGATCCAAATACCCAAGTGTCAGAGCCGCTTCCAGGTCCCAGCTCACAGAGGACCACGCTAGCCGGCAGTATTGTACAAACTTCTTTATTGAGTTACAGTTTCCATTTTCAAGCCGCAGCGCGCAGCTCTACGTCTTAGAAGCTAGACCGGCGAAGCTCCGTCTGAGTCTCCGCCTCCTGTACACCAACTTAATACTCTAGCCTTACTCCACCTCTTCCGTCTTTCCTTTCTCCTCTGGGTCCCTCTACCCCCCGTGGTCTCTTCCTTCCTGGACTCTTCTGACGCTGACCCCCCCGACTCTTCTCCCTCCTTGCGGCGGGCTTTAGGACCTGGCTCCCTATCCGGGCTGCTTACTGTGCCGCCTTCCTGTGCATTTGAACTTGGCACGTGCGCGCAGCCTTCAACCTTCCTCTTGACCGTTTCCTCGCTCCCCGATGGAGGTGTGGCCAATCCTAACTCCTGCCCTCCCGCTTGCGGCGAGCCGCCAGATCCCGATACCTGGGACCCCTCCCCCCTACTGCGCTCTGGTGGGGAAGCTGGTCCCGATTTCCAACTGCTGCTCTCTGAGTCCCCTCTGGTCCCTTCTACCTGGGGTGTCCCCCTAGGCGCCCCCTTGCTCTGACCACTGGCGCCCCTTTCTGTGAATCTTCCGACTCACTGGAAAGACTCGGAGATCTCGGGCCGCTGTCATCGCTCATTTTACCTTCGGATTCCTCCCCCTCGCTCTCTGTTTCCTCCCTCTCCTGTGCCTCTGCTCCTGAACCCCTGACATCCATCCCCCCTCGAAGCCCCCCCTTCCCCCCTCCCCTCCTTCAGGCGTGGGTGCTGGGTGCTCCGTTGATATGGGGGTGAGTGCCGGATACAGTTCATTCCCCGTGGCGTACATCCAACTGGATAAGTCCGGCTCTTCCTCCTTGCACTCGCCGACGTCGATCTCCTCTGCTTCCATCTCTGTGCCGCCGTGCTCGAACCCAAGGTCCTCCCCGAACACGTCCATGTCCGTCTCTCCCTCGGTCCCTTCTGGGGACGTTGCTCGCCCGGGACCCTCCAGCCACTTCCTGTGCCACTGCTCCTCTGGTCGGTCATCCCACCAATACGAGGGTTCTCTGGCAGATCCTGAGGGTGACCCCTCCGGGGAACGTGTGTTCAGTGTCGGTTCCTCGTCCGAGTCGAACCCCTGGAACGTGCTGGCTGAAAGCGTGGGTGTGAAAAGCCAGTCGTCGAAAAACTCGGCTGGCATGGGCCTGTGTGGGAAGAGGGCATGAAACTCGCCTTTTAGCAGACGTTCTTCCAAAGCGTAGCCCGGCACCCAGCTGTTGGCACTGACTGGGGTGCCTTCTCTGGCGAGAAGGTATTCCACTCCGTCTTCCCCCCATCTTGAGTCTAAAATCTCTGTGACCTCGTTGATGGGCTCCCCCTCTGGTGACCCCCCCTGCGTGCTCCTTTCCCTGAGCGGGCTTGGTGCCGTCCCTGGCTCCTGAAATCTGTGCGGTGCCTTGTAGGGAGTGAGCACTGATCTATGGAAAACCGGATGCATCCTGGATCCCTCCGGAAGTGTCAGCCGGAAAGCCACCGGGTTGACCTGTGCCTCGACTTGGTAGGGCCCTAGCTGCTTATGGCCGAGCTTCTTTTTCACTAACGATCTGGCCGGCACTGCCTGGGCTGCCAACCAAACCCAGTCTCCCACCTGTATTTCTTCCCCAACCCTCCTGTGTCTGTCAGCCTGCAGTTTGTATGCGTGCTTAGCTAGCTCTAACTGCCTTCGAAGCTGTTCGTGGACCTCCTGCAACTCTGACGCGAAGGCGTCCGCTGTCTGTGGCTCCCCCTCCCCCACTCTCTCTAATCCTGGGAAGGTTCTGGGATGCCTCCCATTGTTGGCGAAGAACGGCGTCACCCCCGTGGACACGTGCTTCGTGTTGTTGTAGACGAACTCGGCGAGTGGCAGGTAGTCCACCCACGTTGCAGGCTGCTGATTTGCGTAACATCTCAGGTACTGCTGCATGATGGCATTGACCCGCTCCGCTTGCCCGTTGGTCTGCGGGTGTCTCGCCGATGCTAGGTAGATCTTGACGTTCAGGATGCCCATCAGCTTCTGCCAGAAGTTCGAGATGAACTGCCGCCCCCGGTCGGACAGTATAGACCGTGGCAGACCGTGAACCTTGAACACGTGATCTATGAACAGTTTGGCTGTCTGTTCCGCCGTGGCCACCTTCGCACACGGAATGAAATGTGCCATTTTGGTTAACAAGTCCACCACCACTAGCACTGCTGTCTTGCCCCTCGAGCTGGGCAGATCCGTGACAAAGTCCAGGGCCACTCTCTCCCACGGTTCGAGCAGAGTTTGCAGCGGTTCCAGCAGTCCCGCCGGCGGTTTGTGCACTGGCTTAGCCCTCTGGCAGGTGTCGCACCTCGCGACGTAATCCGTGACTTCCCCCCGCATCTTGGGCCACCAGAAGTCTCTGGAGACTAATTCTATCGTCTTCTCTGTGCCAAAGTGCCCGGCGGTGGGTGCGTCGTGCAACTGCTGCAGTACCTTAGCGCGGAGTTCGTCTCCCGGCACGTAGAGGGCCCCTTTGCGCATGAGCAACCCTTCGCGTATCTGGAACTCGCCGCCCTTCGCCGTGCCCCTGTGACCTCCTCCATCTTCGCTCGTGCGAAAGAGTCGTCCTGCAGCGCGCGACGTACCGCATCCAGGTCGACGGTTGCCGAAGCGCACGCCCACGCTTCTGGTGCGAAAATGTGCTTGGCCGCCGCTGGCGTTGCCTCCTCGAGGTATTGCGGCTTCCTGGACAGTGCATCCGCCATGATGTTGGTGTCACCTGGGACGTACTCTATCCTGAAGTTGAAGTCCGCAAAGAACTCCGCCCAACGTAAGTGCCTCTGGTTCAGGAACCTCGCCGTGCACCAGTACTCCAGATTCTTATGGTCCGTGCGGACCTGCACTGTCTGTTTGGCTCCGATCAGGAAGTGCCTCCACGCCTTGAATGCTGCATGAATGGCAAGCAACTCCCTGTCCCAGATGGTGTAGTTCTGCTCCGACTTGCTGAGCTTCCTGGAGTAGAAGGCGCACGGCCTCCAATCCCCATGCGGATCTTGCTGCAACAGGACTGCTCCCACGGCCCTGTCTGAGGCGTCTGTCTCAACCCTCATCGGTTTGCTAGGATTTACATGCAGCAGCTGCTCTTCGGACGAGAAGAGACGCTTGAGTTTCTGAAAGGACTGCTCCGCCTGCTCCGTCCAGATGAACTTCTTCTTCTTGGAGCTGAGCGTGTCGGTAATGGCCGCCGTCTGCATCGCGAACCCCTTGATGAACTTTCGATAGAAGTTAGCAAAGCCGACAAACCGCTGGACCTCCGTCCGGTTGCGCGGGCTCTTCCAGTCCAACACTGCGCGAACCTTGGCGCTGTCCATGGCGAGCCCCTTGTCCGACAATTTGTAGCCCAGGAAATCCACCTCCGTCATGTCGAACTGACACTTCTCCAGCTTGGCGTACAGTCTATGCTCCTGTAGCCTTTGCAGAACTTCCTTGACGTCTCTGTCGTTAACCTCCTGCGATTCTGAAAATATCAGGATGTCGTCCAGGAAGCAGACACACTTCTTATAGAGGAGCCCCGCTAACACGTGATGCATGAAAGCTTGAAAACAGTGGGAGCCATTTTGTAATCCAAAGGGCATAACTCTGTATTCGTAGGTGCCCAGGGGCGTGAACATGGCTGTCTTCCACTCGTCGCCCTCCCGTATGCGAATAAGATTGTACGCCCCTCGCAGATCCAACTTGGTGAACACGCGTCCTTTGCGCACCGTCGCGAGGAGGTCGTCGATCTTGGGCATGGGGAAAGCCGTGGGCTTGGTTTTCGAGTTCAAAATGCGATAGTCCACCACCAGCCTTTTTTGGGGCGTGTCCTTCTTCTTCACAAAGAATACGGGACTGCCCCCCACTGCCTGGGACTCCCGGATGAACCCGCGCTTCAAATTATGATCTATGAACTCCCTGAGTTCCTGTAGTTCATCTTCAGACATGGAATACAGGTTCCCTGTCGGCAGCGTCGCCCCTGGCAGAAGGTCAATCTTGCAGTCATAGGGCCTGTGTGGAGGTAGCTTGTCCGCTTCCTTCTCGCAGAAAACCTCCAAAAATTCTGCGTACTTGTGGGGCACTGCTTGCAGCGTGCCCAATTGCAGCTGTGCGTCCTCTTCTTCCCCCTCCAGTCTGGGTAGGATGCAGTGTTCTGCACAGTAAGAGGAGCCGAAAGTTAGTTGCCGCTGGTACCAAGCCAACGTCGGACTGTGCCTGTCCAGCCAACTCATGCCCAATACTACAGGCGTGTCCGACAGTTGGGTGACATTAAAGCTGATGACTTCCCTGTGATTTCCAATTTGCATCACCATCGGTGGCGTTTGCTTCACCACTTGCCCCCCTAGCAATTCTCTGCCATCCACCGTGACAACCTTCAGGGGCAGCGTGGCTGGCAGTAGCGTTATCTTGTGCTGCTCGATGAAATCCTGCCCTATAAAATCCGCGTTGCTACCAGAGTCAATGGTAATTGGCACTTCCATTGTAAGTCCGTTGGGTAGCTGGAGCGATGCGGTGAGCTGCACTACTGGTTTGGGCGGGAGGGGGTCTGTGGGCTGCAACATCCCTGGGGACTGCTTCACTGACTCGTCTGGCTGGGCCCCAGTGCCTCTGTTTCCAGCCAGACTCCGTCGTTTCCCTGCTGTGGTTCTCTCTGCTGAGTTGCTTCTGTTACCGTCGCGGAGGCTGCAGTGTGCTTGTGGAGCCTCTGGGGACACTCTTTCGCCATGTGCTGAGGACTGTCACAGAGGTAGCACTTCCTGTTCCCTCTAGGAGGCTTCGCCTTGACTGCTCCCGGTGCTAGGGCTCTGGTTGCTGACTGAGCCCTGGCACCTCCAACCTCCATAGGTTCCCCTCCTCCTCCTGGCGGAGGCGTGGAGAGCGCACGCGCTGCATCCCTGGGAAAGAAGGAAGGCGCTCTCGCCGACTCGCGTCCTCCACGCCCTTCATCTCTGCTCCATGGACGTTCTTCTAGACGCACTCCAATCGTCAGCGCCCTCTGAACGATCTCCTGAGTGCTCCGGGGCCTCTCCCCCCTCGCAATTTCGTCTTTTACCGCACTGTTCAACCCTTCCCAGAACAGGTCTCTGACTGGAGCTGAATCCTTGTCCCATTCCAGGGCACTGACCAGTGCAAAAAAGCGGGAATGATACTGCCTCACACTGGCCCTCCCTTGTTTCAGCCCATGTATCTCTTTTCTGGCGATATCAACGTCTATATTTGATAGAAAACACGAATCCATCGCTTTAATGAAGGCATCCGCACTTCGGAGCGCCGGATCCTTATCTCTCCATAGATTGCGCAGCCACGCTTTAGCGTCTCCATGCAGATGGGATAAAAAAAACCCCACCTTCTCTTGCTCATCTCTAAAGTCTTTACCAGCAGTTGCAGCGCAAACTGCACATCTGCTCGGAAGTTGGGGTACTGCTGTAAATTCCCATCAAAATGAGATACAAGGCTGCCTCCTCTTCTCCCCAGCCCAATTCCCTCCGATTTGGGTCCCGGTTGCCCCTGCTTAGTAAGCACTTCCAACCTGACTTGGAGATCCTTGTAGGCGGCAGCCGCTTCCTCCTCCCTCTTCCTGGAGGCTAGTATCTCGGTGTTTAGATGTGACACTGCATTTTGCAGGGCTGCTATCTGCTGTTCAGTATTCATCTCTTCCGACTTTCGTGAGCTTGCGAAGCACCAATCTCCACCCCTCGCTGCGCCCACTCACGCTGCGAGGCTTTTGGTGCAAAATCTTGGGACGGAGCTTACTGTCAGAGCCGCTTCCAGGTCCCAGCTCACAGAGGACCACGCTAGCCGGCAGTATTGTACAAACTTCTTTATTGAGTTACAGTTTCCATTTTCAAGCCGCAGCGCGCAGCTCTACGTCTTAGAAGCTAGACCGGCGAAGCTCCGTCTGAGTCTCCGCCTCCTGTACACCAACTTAATACTCTAGCCTTACTCCACCTCTTCCGTCTTTCCTTTCTCCTCTGGGTCCCTCTACCCCCCGTGGTCTCTTCCTTCCTGGACTCTTCTGACGCTGACCCCCCCGACTCTTCTCCCTCCTTGCGGCAGGCTTTAGGACCTGGCTCCCTATCCGGGCTGCTTACTGTGCCGCCTTCCTGTGCATTTGAACTTGGCGCGCGCGCGCAGCCTTCAACCTTCCTCTTGACCGTTTCCTCGCTCCCCGATGGAGGTGTGGCCAATCCTAACTCCTGCCCTCCCGCTTGCGGCGAGCCGCCAGATCCCGATACCTGGGACCCCTCCCCCCTACTGCGCTCTGGTGGGGAAGCTGGTCCCGATTTCCAACTGCTGCTCTCTGAGTCCCCTCTGGTCCCTTCTACCTGGGGTGTCCCCCTAGGCGCCCCCCTTGCTCTGACCACTGGCGCCCCTTTCTGTGAATCTTCCGACTCACTGGAAAGACTCGGAGATCTCGGGCCGCTGTCATCGCTCATTTTACCTTCGGATTCCTCCCCCTCGCTCTCTGTTTCCTCCCTTTCCTGTGCCTCTGCTCCTGAACCCCTGACACCAAGTATTTCGCTTTTGAGGAGATTTTAAGGCCCAATATTTTTTCTAAGTCATCCTTTTCTTCCGTGGTTACATTTTTAACAAGCATTTTTGTTTTTGTTATATTCAGCTTAAAGCCTGCCACTTCTCCAAATTCTTTAATCAATTCCAGCACTCTTTTCAGACTTTCTTTAGGGTTTTCAGTCATAACAAGTAAATCATCCGCAAAAGCTTTAATTTTATATGTTTTGTTTCCCAGAGTGATGCCTTTAACAAGCTGATCCTTTCTTACCTGATTGTTCAAGACTTCCATCACCAAGATAAATATCAGTGGTGACAGTGGGCAGCCCTGTCTGGTTCCCTTGTTTATTTTGCACTCCTCAGTAATTCTTCCGTTGATGATTAATTTTGCATATTGTTCTGAATAGATGGCATTTATTCCTTTACAAATATTTTCTCCCAGTCTGATTTCTTCCATTAATTTTTTCATAAACTTCCAGGACACGTTGTCAAAAGCTTTTTCAGCGTCCACCAACATAATAGCTGCTGGTTTATCAATGTTAATATCCAAATATTCTAATACATTAATCACACATTGTCAGCTTGCCAGCTGCACACGTTGCTGCACTTAGCAGAAAAACACTCCCGGCAGCCAGCCATAAATTCCTTTCTTTATTTTCTTCAGACAAGATTACATGCCGAATAAACAAAGTGACCCCTCCCTCGAGACCAACAGAGCCAATGGCTCAGCCCCTTCCGTTTCCCCCTGTGACGTGGATCCCCATCTCTCTGAAGCACCCCTTCCTCCCCAGACTCATCCTCTTCTCTGTCTTCTGAGGAGGACTCAGTACTGAGCAGTGGAGATCGTTCCCTGTATCCTCTAATTCTTTCCTCCCTCGCTGCCTGCAGTTCCCTGACACACATCTAATATTGGATTGCATAAATCGTCCGGGAAGAAATCTGGTTTGATCTTTATGAATTATCTCTTTCAGCACCATTTTTAATCTATTTGCAAGAATGTCTGCAAATATATTGTAATCGTTATTTAGCAGTGCAATGGGTCTGTAATTGGCCATGTTTGAGGCATCTGTTCCCTGTTGGTGGATAAGAGTAATAAAGCTGTCCTTCCAGGTTTTCGGTAGCTTTCATTAGGTCTTTCATGGGAAGAAATAATGCTTGTTCTAACTTTTTATAGTAATTAGCTGGGAGACCATCTGGGCCTTTCCTAATTTTGATCTCTGTATAGCTTGTTGCACCTCCATAGCTGTTATTGGTGAGTTCAAAATTTCAATTTTTTCCTTAGGTTAGGTAGTTTATTTTTGCCCAAATAATCAATTATTTTCTCTAGAGTCTCTGGACCTTCTTTATATAGTTTTCCCCAAAAAACTAGCAAAGTTTTTACTAATTTCCTTCGGTTCTTGGATCCATTTGTCTTCAGTTTTAATTTTATTGATAATTCTATCTTCCTTTTTCTTCTTTAATTGCCGGGCCAGAAGTTTGCCAGGTTTATTTGCAAACTCTAAATTTCTATGTCTCAACCATTTTATCTTCCATTCTATCTCTTCGTTTATTATCATGGAGAATTGCATCTGTAAAATTTTTATACTTTGCTTAATTAGTTCATCATCTGGTTTTTGGGAAAGGGTCCTTTCCTTTTTTCTAATTTCCTCCCAGATCTCCATTTTCTTCTCCTCCTTTATTTTCCTTTGGAATGCGTTTTGTTGGATAAAGAAGCCTCTTATGACGGCTTTACCCGCGTCCCAAACTTTCTCTAGATCTACTCCTTGATTTAAATAAACTTAAAATATTATTCTAAGATTTGCTTGGCCTTCTGTACAGTTTTTTCATCATTTAACATACTCTCATTAAGTTGCCACCTTTTAACCTTTTCTTCTTTTCCTTTAAAGAGTTAAAAGAGACTAAACAGTCAGCTGGACAGTTATTTGCTTTTGCTGCATTAGATTTGACTCTGAATGCTTTTTCTATTTTTTGTGCTACTTCTGCTTCTTCTAGGTCTAACCAAGCTGCTAGCTCTTTTGAGTTTTTCCCCCCAGTTATTTCTTCTGCGTCCTCTGTTAGTCCTCTGAATCTTAGGGTATTCTCCCTTCTCTGCATTTGCAACATCGCAACAGAGTCCAGAGTTGAATCCTGCTGCGCTTTCAGATCTGCTGTTTCTTTCCTTATCTTATCACATTCCCTTTTCGACTCTCTATTTTCATTTTGTAATTTTTTCTGAGCTTCCTCTAGGTTCTGTGTTTTACCTTTAAGGTCTAGCACTATTTTCGTCAGTTCTGAATTTTTTTTGTACTAAATTGTTGACCTAAGTTGATAACTCAGCTGTTATTTTCACATTTTCATCTATTTTAACACCCATTGAAATAAATTTTTCTTCTGTTGCTTTTGCCTTTTCATTTACATTATTTTTTAAATCTTGGATATCTTTCTTCAAACTTAAAATTAATTCTCTCATATCTAGTGGTTGATCCATGTCAATTACAGAAGTTCTCCTGTTTTGTGAGACTGAAACTGCCACAGAACCTGACACAGTTGTTTTTTTACCAGACATCACTAAGAAATTCAATTAGCTCACAAGGTAATTTGTTCTCTTTCTTTCTGTCTTACAGACTGAATATCAATAAAATTCAATCTTAATGCAATCGTGACAATATTTCCAATGTGATAATTAATGAATGTCAATTAAATTCAATCTTTCTTAATGCAATCACGACAGTTTTACCAATCTGATAATAATCTCTGGCCTATGTATCCACTAATTCTTTATATGCACCAGTTTCACTAAATATATTTAAAATTGATTATGGACAATTATCTAATTAGTGACAGCCAATCATCAATACAGAACTATCACAAATTCATCAGCTCAAATAAATATAATAAATGATTGCAATCCTTGCGTTCACTTACTCATTCAGGGTGATAGATCATATATACAAATCTTTAAACAGGTTAGCGGTTCAGTTAATCAGCACCTTACAACAAAACTAATGACATCTGATGCTAATATCAACTGCATTAGCTACCAATAGATGGCGAAAGGCAAAGCAAATAAAAACAGAAAAAACAGCAACAAAAAACAAAAAACACACACAAGACAAAACCACACAAAAACACAACCAGAAAAACAACAGAAGTGAAACAGAGAAACAAAACAAAACAAAAAATACCCCCAAAAAATTTACAAAAGAAAGAAACAAAGAAAAGATGGGAGGGTAAGAGAGAAATAAAGCAAGAGAAAGTAATAATAATAATGCTATTTATAATTTATAATTTGTAAAGGAATAAAGAGGGGGAAGAAAATATGAAAAGTATATATAAATAATAAGAAAGGAGCTGGTGAGTATTTTCAATTAATAATGTACAATGCAATAATATTAGGTACTATTCTCTCTAGATGTTACTCTTCCAGAGGCAACAGGAATGCTATTCCAGTAATGGGGTATAAGGTCTATAAAATTTTATGAAACCTTTTCTCTTTCAGCAGATTATGATGCAGTGCTTTGGTATCTTCACTAGTTGCTGATCTTGCAAAAATCCCTGTAATTGATCTTATAAGTCTTGTTAGAGGAACGTCTTTTTCGAAAGAGTGCAAAATTTTTATTCACCAGCTGATGTCGCTGTTTGAGTCACTCCCTCTCTGCAATTTTCAACCCTCTTCTCAATCTATGTCAGTCTATGTCAGTCTTATACAATTCATTTCCGTTCCTCAAACCAGGAAAATGTTGGTCTAAGAAAACGTCAGAGCACGTGAGTCAGCAGAAGTACTCTTAGCCGTTGTAAAATTGATTTATACTCCGTTGAGCGTCCATGGCAGTCCACAGCCAACGACAAACAGAAATCCCCGGAAAGGAAAGATAGCAACACTTCATGGGAGAGGGGAGGCTATGCAAAGTTGATTACAAAGTTATAAATCTGCTTCTTTTCAATTGGTTTTGGGATTCTGGTGAATTTGGTAATGATTTGATTGAAGTCTCTGTCTGGCAATTTTCCTTTTTCATGAATTCCTTCCTTCTTGGGTTTCTGGTATCTCACTTTTGGTTTTCACATTTCTCTTAGTTTTGCTACGTTTCAGGTAGTTTGCTTACTTTTTGGAATTATCGAGTCTCATAAAAATGAAGCAATATCATTAGAAGCTTAAAAAGCATAAAAAAAAACCCCAGGCACTAACCCTAACCCTGAACGTCCACCTATCCCCTCCCTAACCCTAATCCTGATATTCTGGTCATCCATCTTGGGGATAACAATCTGGTGAGGTAAATATCAGCTGTGCTTCCTCATCCCTGAGTTTATCATAGTTTGGTTTGGAATGTTGTAGAGGTGCTTATGGAGTGGGGGCAGCCTTCCTAAGAAGGTGGATGGGCAAGACATAAAGCTAATCATTCTACAACGATGTTTGTGTTTGAGAATGTGGGTGCTTATATCCCTCATGGCAGAATTATGTTCTGTGCCCCACAGTTGTATAGACCTGGTGGTATGCATCTTTCTGATTTGGGTTGTGACATAATTCTTAAGGATCTGCAAAGAGCTCTGTTTGAGCACTTGCGTGTTTGTGGGTGGAGGTGAACAAGCACACCTGCCCAGACTTAATTTGTTTTGTTTTTTATAATAATTTTTATTACGTTTTTTTCCAGATTACAAATAGAAAAGAAAGAACATAGACAGTAGAAAGAAAGAAAAAACAGAAAATCTCAACCATTTCAACAACTTATTTCAGATTTCTATCGGGCTTCCCCACATCTCCCACATAGTGCATTCTTAACAATAAAATTATCAGCAAATTATAACCTTGTTTCATGTGTTTCTTTTTACTTTCAATTGCAGTTTAAGTTTAAATCTCTTGTTTTCAATTTACTTTTAAAATATAACATATTGTCATTTTTACCCATTTAAACCTTGATTCTTTCGTAAAAATTATCCAATTTCTTATATAAACCATTTTGTTGCTGGGGCTGATATTCCAAATCATACGGCGTCTTAAGATTCATATAACTTATAATACTTTTGCAAATAGTCCTTAAATTTACACCAGTCCTCCTCCATTGCTTCTTCTCCCAAGTCTCGAATCCTTGCAGTCATCTCGGCTAGTTCCATGTAGTTCATCAGTTGCGTCTGCCAGTCCTCCAGTGTGGGCAAATCTTGAGTCTTCCAATGCTTAGCGATAAGAATCCTTGCTGCAGTAGTAGCATACATAAAAAGAGTTCTATCCTTCTTTAACACCTTCTGGCCGACAATGCCCAGGAGGAATGCCTCTGGTTTCTTAGGGAAAGTGTATTTAAACACCTTTTTTAACTCGTTATATATCATTTCCCAGAAGGCCTTCACTCTTGGACAGGTCCACCAGAGGTGAAAGAATGTCCCTTCAGCCTCCTTACATTTCCAGCATTTATTATCGGACAAGTGGTAGATCTTAGCAAGCTTGACTGGGGTCATGTACCACCTGTATACCATTTTCATAATGTTTTCTTTCAAGGCATTACATGCCGTAAACTTCATACCGGTGGTCCATAACCTTTCCCAGTCCTCAGACATGATGTTATAACCAATGTCCTGGGCCCATTTTATCATGGCTGATTTAACTGTCTCATCCTGAGTGTTCCATTTAAGCAGCAAGTTATACATTCTCGATAATAGCTTGGTCTTTGGTTCTAACAATTCTGTCTCAAGTTTCGATTTTTCCACCTGGAATCCTGTTTTTTTATCTAGCTTAAAAACCTCATTAATTTGGGCATAATGAAACCAATCTTGCACTTTACCCTTTAACCTTTCAAAGCTCTGCAACCTCCAATTATCTCCAATGTTTTCTATTATTTCCCAATATTTCGGCCAACCGGCCTCCATATTGGGTTTTTTCCGAGCCTTGGCCTCTATTGGTGATACCCACCTCGGAGTTTTGCTTTCTAGTAAGTCTTTGTATTTTTTCCAGACCATAAATATTGCTTTCCTGACAATATGGTTTTTAAACATTCCATATGTTTTTGCCTTGTCATACCACAAATACGCATGCCAACCTAACGAGTTATTAAAGCCTTCCAGATCTAGGACATCAGTGTTTTCCAACAAGATCCAATCTTTCATCCAGCAGAAGGCTGCAGCTTCGTAATATATCCTTAAGTCCGGCAGGGCAAATCCCCCTCTTTCCTTTGCATCAGTTAGTATTTTAAACTTTATTCGGGGCTTTTTGTCCCCTGCCAGACAAATTTAGAGATATCCTTCTGCCACTTTCCAAAACATTCCACTCTGTCCACAATCTGCAAGGCCTGAAACAAAAACAACATCTTTGGCAAAACGTTCATTTTTATAGCTGCAATTCGGCCTAACAAGGACAACTTCAGTCTTGACCAAATTTCTAGATCCTTTTTAACTTCTGACCAACATTTCTCATAATTATCTTTAAATAAATTCAGGTTCTTGGAGGAGAGATTGACCCCCAGGTATTTCACTTTTTTAACAATATTTAGTTCTGTTTCCTTCTGAAACCCTTCTGTTTCAGTAGCTGTCAAATTTTTCCCTAACACCTTAGTTTTTTGTTTGTTCAACTTGAAACCCGCCACCCGACCAAATTTCTGTATCAGTTCCAGAACTCTTTTTGTACTAGATTCTGGCTCCTGTAATGTTAAAACCAAGTCATCTGCAAATGCTTTCAGTTTATATTGTTTCACTCCGACCCGTATTCCTTGTACCTGCCGATCCTTCCTTATCATGTTCAGCAAAACCTCCAGGACTGAGATAAACAATAAAGGGGACAGGGGGCACCCCTGACGTGTACCTTTTTCAATCTGAAGCTCTTCTGTCACCACATTGTTCACTATCAACTTAGCTTTTTGTTCGGAATAGATTGCTTCTATTCCGTTCTCAAACCCCCTTCCCACTCCCATCCCTTCCAAATTTCTCTTCATAAATTTCCAAGAGATGTTGTCAAAGGCTTTCTCCGCATCAATAAAAATTAACACTGCTTTAGTGTTGATATTTGTTTGTAAAAGTTCCAGAATGTCAATAATATTCCTGGTGTTATCAAACAAATGTCTACCTGGGAGGAAGCCTGCTTGGTCCTTATGAATTACTTCATTTAAAACCTTTTTAAATCTATTTGCCAAAATGTCTGCAAATATTTTGTAATCCACGTTTAGGAGTGAGATGGGACGGTAGTTCTTGAGTTGAGTCTTTTCAGTTTCCACTTTAGGTATCAGTGTGATGAATGCTTCTTTCCACGTATCTGGCGCCCTCCCTCCCCCCATAATCTGGTTGCAAACCTCCATTAATGGTTGTGTCAAGTAGTCCTTTAACATCCTGTAGTACTTGGAGGTAAGTCCATCAGGGCCTGGAGATTTGCCTAACTGCATGTTCTGTATGGCAACCTCGATTTCCTGTTGTGTTATTTTACAATTCAAGATTGATCTCTTCTCTTGAGATAATTCTGGTAGGCCATTATCTTTCAAGAATTGTTCTATCTCAGTCACTTCCTCAGGCCCTTGGGTGTACAGTTTTTTAAAGTATTTCTGGAAACACTTTCTAATTTCTCCTGGTTTCTGAATATTTTTTCCTTCAACTTCTAGATTGGTAACATAATTTAATTTTTGTCTCTTTTTCAACTGCCAAGCTAGCAGCTTCCCACATTTATTCGCAGATTCAAAAGATCTTTGGTTCATTTGTTTAATTTTCCATTCCACTTCTTGGTTGATCAATTTCATATATTGTGACTGGTGAAATTTAATTTCTCTTAAAGTCTCTTTTGATTTTGGATTCAGTCTTAATTTTTTCTCTCCGACTCTTATCTTCTCTAGTATCTTATCCTTTTTCCCATTCCAAAGTTTTTTCTTGATCGTATTTTGTTGTATCAGAAACCCTCTCATAACAGCTTTACTTGCGTCCCAGATTATTCTTTTTTCCACCGAGGTGTTGAGGTTAATTTCAAAGTAGTCCTTTAAAGTTTTTTGGGCCTTCTTTACAATCTCTTGATCTCTTAGCAGGTTGTCATTCATTTTCCATCTGAAGGAGTCGGCAGTAGAAAATCTCATTTCCATTTTCAGAGCGTTATGGTCGGAGCATGTCTTTGGGCAGATTTCTACTCTTGTGGTCTTAGGTGCCAGACCTCTAGTTGTCCAAATTTGGTCGATTCTTGTCCATGACAGGTGGGCCTCAGAAAAGAAAGTTCCTTCTTTACCTAGGGGATTTCTCGTCCTCCATAGATCAATCAAATCCATATTGTCAGTTAGTTCAAAAAAAGTCTTTGGTAGTCTTCCATCTTTGGTCAGGTTCTGGTTCTGTGACTTGTCCACCCAGACTTAATTTGATTTGGTTTCATTGGTCAAATCTGACTAGTTTTGCTGATCCTCAAGTTGTTATATTTAATAAATACAACCTATTTATCCACTTTTGGTTGTCTGGACTCTTCCTCCTGATGTGCTAGGAACCACTCCGTTTGTGGGGCACTGCAAAATGTGTGGTTTTTACTGCAAACATTTTGCCAGACTTTGGCCCTGATTTGGAGTGAGTCAGACGACATTGGGTTTTTGGGTGACCTCATGACCCCTGTCAGTTACTTGGTTTGTGGGGTGCTGCAAAATGCTACAAAACTTTTGCCAGACTTTGGCACCAGTGTGGAGTGAATTGGACAATGTTTGGTTTTGGATATTAATTATGAACCCCAGTTTGATGTATCAATTACTCTGTTTGTGGGGTGTTACAAAATGTGGGGGTTTTGCTGCAAAACTTTTGCCAAACATCAGTTTTGATGGGATCCCAGATTTGGGGGTTTGTAGTTAAATGAAGCGTTCTTTCAGTGCTTCTTGGGAAATGTGCAGTTTCCGTCAGATCAAACTAATACTACTGGATAAAATTATATGGTTGTTGATTATCAGACAATTCTCCCATTTATCAAGGAAAACGTCTGTTATGGGTGGCTTTTGCTTGGTGTGTGTGACTGTTGACAGACAGATTTGAAAAGGAACACAGCTTCCTCTGTTTGTCTCACAGTAACTTACTGGCTTTTTTGATTATGCAGTCGGCTCGCCCAACACTTCCAGCTGGATTCCGAGGACAGGAAATGATTCTGCTAAAGGCTTTCTGTGAATATAATTCCAGTTGATTTGTTTTAATGGTCACATAAAGGCACTTTCTTTGGTTATAAAATGATGTTGTGAGTCTTATATCTGAGCAGTCAATAAACTCCCTCCCCCACAGAAACGCTTGTCTTACTTCTTCTTCTGCTTAGCATCCATACTTACATGTTTGTTTAAAGAAAGACTAACCCCACCCCGAACCCCACCTCCAGCTTTCATCTTATTATTCTAGTGACTAGTCAGTGTTCATAGCAACAGTTGCTTTTGTTCCTAGACAAACTGCCCTGAAAGACAGTTACTATGAACTACATGTGTCTTCTTGATATATAAAGTTGTTGCTGGTTTCTGCAAAACACTTCTTTATCTTTCAACAAGAAATAAATGAATAGGAGGCTGCCCTAAGGAAGAAATGTGATTGCATCTGGAATATCAGACTCTCTGTATTTTTATTTATTTACTTGATTTAGGGGTGGCCACTTCACCCCCTGGCTATGCCCATGTCCCCAACTAAGTGATCCTGCCATGCTGTGAGCTACTACATTATCCTGCACTTTACAGAACCTTCCTTAGAGAATAAAAAACTGAGGCAAATTTCCAGCCTAAACAGGCTACACAAAAAGAAACAGCAGCGATTCTTTATGTTTGACTTGTGCTTGAGCGCCTGATATCTCAGAAAATCAACATCAGTGTTGGGGTGGGTGGGTCAGGGCATTTCCAAAATGTTATGATAGATGGAGCCATGGATGTGGCCAAGGGGGGCCTACTAAATAAAAATAAATAAAAATACATAGCTAACTGAGGTTCTGACCCCCTAACAAAAGGCCTGCCCCCACTAACAAAAATGCTGGCTACGCCCATGGATGAAGCCAACTACAGTGTAGCATGTGTGGGCCGTGGGGGCACAAATTTGTGGCAGGGGGCACAAACAGGTGCCCCCAAAGCAGGCTCCCTCATTGGTGCCTGGCTCTGTGTGAGAAGGAGCTGACCTAAGCTGCTGTGCTTCTGCTGGCCAGAGTTCTGTCCTTATGTTAGGCCTGACCCAGGGAAGAGAGCAGGAGGGTGGGTGGCCGCAGTGCACCTCGCTCCCAGTCACAGCAGCAGCTCCGCCTCCGGGTCACGTCTGACCTGGCGCACTCAAGGAGCCTGAGCAGCAGCTTTCCTGCCCCTCTCCTCCCCTGGACAGGGGCATGTGGGGCATGCCCCTCTCCCCTCGTTGAGTTCTGCAAAGGCAGCCTGAGACTGAGGAGGAAAGAGCTCACTGCTCATGCCAACCCTAGAGAGGATGTAAGAAAGAAGCAGGCTGTTGGAGGACAGCAGAGAAGCAATTGAGCTTGGTGGAGCAGTGCCCCAGTCCCCCTTAAGGATGAGCCTCCACTGACAGGGAGCAAGAAGGAATTTTAAATGGGGAACTGCAATATTGGCATGGGAACTACAATAGCTCAGTGTTGCAATTTGTCTACCCTACTTAATATTTACCATTAAGGAAAGTATAAAGTCATGGAGTAAATCCATTCAGCTTGTTGATGTGAAACAGCAGGCCTCAATCTGATACTGCAAGTGTTATGGAATTATTGAATATTCAGAAGTATACCTCTCCACCACTCCTTAGTCAGGCTAGTTTTGGGCATTTATGGCAAGATTATCCCAAGTGGAAAGGAATAATATATTTTCACTGTTATGTATTCAGTGGTCTGTCTTTGCCTGAGCTTGAGCCTGGACTAAGGATTCTGAGCTCCTGTGATAATTTGATAAATTGATTTGATAAATGATGTCCAATCACAGAACATTTCAGGATTTGGGCCTCTGCCATTGGCCCTTGAACTCTGAGTCGTGATTTGCAGCTTGGAAGTTTAGATACATAAGCGTAATAGGCCATATAGTAACAATTGCAAAGCTATCTACTCGAAACTACTTTTCAAAAATTAGATACAGCTTGTTATAATGCCAAAATCAACATCGCATGCACAGTAGTCTCTGCTGCAATGCAGAGAACTACAATGCTAGATAGGTCAACACTTTTAAAAACCCACTCTGGGAAGGTGCCATTCAGAATATGCAGTTGGGCAAAGCTCCAGGGCCAGATGGTTTAACCTCAAAATATTATAGATCTTTGAAGGACTGGATAATACAACCACTAAAGGAGGTTTGTAATGAAATTTTGGAGGGGGAAAAAGCGCCAGAGTCGTGGAAAGAAGCTTATATTACATTAATACCTAAAAATGAGTCTGAAAAGACGCAACTTAAGAATTAGCGCCCCATATCCTTGCTTAATGTGGATTACAAAATTTTTGCAGACATTTTGGCTAAAAGACTGAAAAAAGTCCTAGTAGAGGAGATACACAAGGACCAAGCGGGCTTTCTCCCGGGCAGACACTTGTCTGACAATACGAGAAATATAATTAATATTCTAGAGAAGCTGCAAGTGAATATTAACACTAAAGCTGTCTTAATCTTTGTAGATGCGGAGAAAGCCTTTGACAATATTTCTTGGAGTTTCATGAAGAAAAATCTTCAGGGGATGGGGGTTGGCCAAGGGTTTGAAAATGGTATAGGTGCAATTTATTCAGAGCAAAAGGCCAAACTAATAGTTAACAATGTGGTAACAGAGGGATTTAAGATAGAAAAAGGGACACGACAAGGCTGTCCAATTTCCCCATTGCTTTTCATTTCGGTCCTGGAGGTTTTGCTAAACATGATTAGAAGGGACCGTTTGATCAAGGGTATACAGGTCGGAGCTAAACAGTACAAATTGAAAGCTTTTGCAGATGACTTAGTATTGACGTTACAGGAGCCAGAATCTAGTACTAAAAGAGTATTAGAATTGGTTCAGGAATTTGGTCATGTGGCAGGATTTAAGCTGAATAAGTTAAAAACTAAGGTGCTTGAGAAAAATTTAACACCGATTGAGAAAGAGAGGTTTCAGAAGGAGACAGGTTTAACATTAGTCAAGAAAGTAAAATACCTGAGGGCATAGGCGCCGACTCCATGGGGCCTGAGGGGGCCCGAGCCCCCTCAAAAATTCGTTTGGGGGGGCTCTGCCCCCCCAATAATCTTGGGCGCCCCTCCAGCAGAGCGCCGCCGCCGATCGCGCAGCTCTGCTCCTTGGCTCAGCTTCCCTCTCGCCTTGATGTCACGGCACCCAGCTACGGTCTGTCCGCCCCCCCTCTCCACCGACACCACCCCCAAACACACACACACACAGCCTGCCCAGCGTGCTCCTAACGAGCGCCCACCTGCTAGCCTCAGTGTGGCTTCTCTGGTTCCTATTATGAATGTGATTTCTGCCTCTCAGTGTATAGAAGGCATCGACAAGGGTGTGTGCCCCCTTTCTTTCTTTCTCTCTCCCTCTCCCCCCTTTCTCTCTCTCTCTCACACACACACCACAGGGAAAGGCATGTGCTGGGAGGTGGGCGGGGGGAGCGGGGGGTGAGGGGAGAGGCAGCAGCAGCAGCGGGGAGTAAGGGAGAATAGCGATATAAAATCAATTGCGGCTGGAGGGTGAGCGAGAGTTTCAGCTGGGCTGTAGGGCGGGCGGTGAGGGGGGGAGAGTGTGAATCTGTGGGGAAGGCGAGAAGGAAGAAGGAGGGAGGGATAGGGGTGAGATTGAGAGAGGGGGAGGGAGGAGGGGTGGGGGAAGGAAGGAAGGAAGGGTTGGAGGAAAGGAAAGAAATGAATGAAACAGGAAGCAACGAGAAGAAGGAAGGATGGAAAGGGTTGGAGCAAAGGAAGGAAGGAAGGAAGGAAGGAAGGAAGGAAGGAAGGAAGGAAGGAAGGGAGAGAGAGAGAGAGAGAGGGGTGAGATTGAGGGAGGGGTGGAAAGGAAGGAAGGAGGGAGGGAAAGTGAGAGAGGGAAGGAAGAAGGGAAAGAAAGAAAGAGCAGGGAAGGGTTGGAGGAAAGGAAAGGAAGGAAGCAATGAGAAGAAAGGAAGGAAGGAAAGGGTTGGAGCAAAGAAAGGAAGAAAGGAAGGAAAAAGGAAGGGAGGGAGGGAGGGTGAGATTGAGGGAGGGGGTGGAAAAGGAAGGAAGGAAGGAAGGAAGGAAGGAAAGAAGGAAGGAAGGAAAGAAAATGAATGAAATAAGGAGCAATTAGACGAAGGAAGGAAGGAAAGAAAAAGCAGGGAAGGGTTGCAGGAAAGGAAAGAAAGGAATGACATAGGAAGGGAGGAAGGAAGGAGCATCGAAGGGTTGGAGGAATGGAAGAAAATGAATGAAATAAGAAGGAATGAGACGAAGGAAGGAAGGAAGGAAGGAAGGAAGGAAGGAAGGAAGGAAGGAAGGAAGGAAGGAAGGAAAGAAAGAAAGAAAGAAAGAAAGAAAGAAAGAAAGAAAGAAAGAAAGAAAGAAAGAAAGAAAGGAGCAGTGGAAAGAGGGAGGGGGAAAAACAGGAAGGAAGGAAGGAAGGAAGGAAGGAAGGAAGGAAGGAAGGAAGGAAGGAAGGAAGGAAGGAAGGAAGGAAGGAGTACTTAGGCTATGTCTCTTCGGACAGGTTAGCTGAGCTCCTGAGCAAGCGCCCCGTCCCTGCCTGCCCTCTTCGCCCCTCGGCCCCGTCTGCCTCCGCCCCCGACTGTATCAGGACCCCCGCCTCCTCCCCACCTGCTCCCTCGCCAGCCAGCCAGCCAGCCAGCCGCGCGCCCTAGCCGGAGAGCCCCGGCCGTCCCCGTCGCGCAATCGGCTGGATCTCCCTTCAGCAGGCCGTGCTCACAACTCGGCCCAGGGACCCCCCAGCAGCGGATCTCCGGCCCAGCTGAAGAATCCGGCAACAAGCCCCCTCCTCCCCAATCGCTCCGCCAAAATACGCTCCAAAACCCCCCAGATAGGCCGCCGGCCGGCAAGTCTCGTGGCGCCCTGAGCGAGGGTCTCTCCCCAACACCGCCACCTCGAACTGCGTTCTCCCGGCTACCCGAGCGAACCAGCGGCAGGACCCCGGTATGGCCCCCCCCCCAATATTTTTTATAAGTCGGCGCCCCTGCCTGAGGGTGAATATGACCGCTAAGAATTTAAACTTATTTAAAGATTTTTAAGTGCTGTCCATGAAGAAAGAATGGGCCATGATAAAGAGACTTAGTGGTTTTAATGGTAGGTGATGTTGCTGTGTTGTATTATATTATCTTTGTACATCGATTCATTTCTTGGAGTTAAGAATAGGACTAGGATAAATTGTGTTCGCTGAGCCCGTATTTTATACAGTCTGTATATGATGTTTGTTTGTTAATGTGTGGTGTGTTATGCCTAATAAAGGATTTTGAATTGAATTGAACTTATTTAAAGACAATTATGAGAAATGTTGGTCAGAAGTGAAAAAGGACTTAGAGATATGGTCAAACTTGAAGCTTTCTTTGTTAGGTCGAATTGCTGTTATAAAGATGAATGTATTGCCAAGAATGTTGTTTTTGTTTCAATCATTGCAAATTTTGGACAAAATGGACTGTTTCAAGAAGTGGCAGAGAGACATTTCTAGATTTGTCTGGCAGGGCAAGAAGCCCAGAATAAAATTTAAAATATTAACTGATGCAAAGGACAGAGGTGGATTTGCCCTGCCAGACCTTAAACTTTACTATGAGTCAGCAGCATTTTGCTGGCTGAAAGAATGACTGCTTCTTGAGAACACAGACATTTTGGATCTAGAAGGTTTTAACAATGTTTTTGGGTGGCACAAGGTTAAAGCACATAAAGTATTTAAAAACCATATTGTCAGAAGAGCATTGTTTAATGTCTGGATAAGATATAAAGACTTACTTGAAAACAAACCCCCAAGGTGGCTATCACCAATGGAGGCGAGGGCTCAGAAAAAACTTAATATGGAGGTCAAATGGCCAAAATATTGGGAAATTTTGGAACAAGAAGGAGATAAATTGAAATTGCAGAGTTTTGAGAAATTAAAAGATAAAATGCGAGACTGGCTTCACTACTATCAGATAATGGAGGCATATAACTTGGATAAGAAAATTGGCTTCCAGGTGGAAAAATCAAAATTAGAAACAGAACTGTTAGAACCTAAAAGTAAGACTTTGTCAAAGATGTATAACTTGCTGTTGAGATGGAATACTCAGGATGAAACTGTGAAATCTGCCATGATTAAATGGGCACAAGATGTTGGACATAGTATTATGTTTGCTGACTGGGAACAGTTGTGGACCACAGGTATGAAATTTACGGCATATAATGCCCTAAGAGAGAATATTATGAAAATGATATACAGGTGGTACATGACCCCAGTCAAGCTTGCAAAAATCTATCATTTGCCCGATAATAAATGTTGGAAGTGTAAAGAAACTGAAGGTACATTTTTTCACCTTTGGTGGACGTGCCCAAGGATTAAGGCTTTCTGGGAGATGATTTATAATGAAATGAAAAAGGTATTTAAATATACCTTCCTGAAGAAACCAGAGGCCTTTCTCCTGGGCATGGTCAGCCAATTGGTGCCAAAGAAGGATAGAACTTTCTTTATGTACGCCACAACAGCAGCAAGAATACTCATCGCAAAGTACTGGAAGACACAAGATCTACCAACCCTGGAAGAATGGCAGATGAAGGTGATGGACTATATGGAACTGGCAGAAATGACTGGCAGAATCCGAGACCAGGGAGAAGAGTTGGTGGAAGAAGATTGGAAAAAGTTTAAAGACTATTTACAGAAACACTGTAAAATTAATGAATGTTAGAATGATGGTGGATAGAAATTAAGTGGTCTTTTGCTGTAATGCTATAAGGGAATATGAGAAAATGGTTATTAATAGGTAAAAAAATAATAATGTTATATTTAAAAATTGAAGATTAAGATGAATGAAGAGGGGAGGGATTTGCTGAATTAACAATTGGAACTGGAATACAGAAAAGGAAGGTGTGAGGGGGTCCGGGAAATAAGCAAATGAAAAATATGTGATAGAAAGATTGAACTGTTTTTTAACTATTTTTATTTTGTATTTTTCTTTTTTCTTTTTCTTTTGTAATTTTTCTGAAAATCTTAATAAATATCTTATAAAAAAATAAAAAATAAAAACCCACTCTGATACCAACAAGAGTCATAGGAGGATTTATGTTTCCTTTGAGTACAACTATATGACAGCCAAAATTGAAAAAATAACAAGACGCCATTGGTATATTCTGAAAGAAATTCCTGGCTGTGAAGTCTTTCCCTGCCTCGCCAAACGACGTACTAGATCACTTAGGGATATGTTAGTACACACTGACTTAAAACACACATGTACACAGTAGACCTTGACAACAGGTTTTTTTCAAATGTGGACATTGCACCACATGTAGGTTTGCATTACTAGTAAAAGAATAGTTAAGACTTCAACTTTACCATACAGTCATGTGTGCCACAGCACAGGTTGTTTATATAATTAAGTGCCCTTGTGGCTTACTGTATGTTGGGCATAAGACCTATCAGGACCTATCAGAGCATCGCAGTAGGATCAGAAACAAAAACGTAGATGCACCTTTGGTACAGCACTTCATTCAGGAATCACATACTGAAGATGATCTAACATTTTTTGTTCTTTAGGCTTACCAGGGGCCTCTAGATCAAGCAAGGAAGGTTCTACAACAGAAAGAAAGTAGGTTTGTTTTCCTATGGAATATGCTTCATCCTTTATGGTTAAACACTGAATTAGATTATAGTTGTTTTCTTTAGTTATATATTGGGAAAACCTTTATGACCATATAGTATGCCTGTTGTAACAATTTACTGTTTGTAGTATGTCATTGAACAATGTTCCTTTAAGAGTGAATTAACATGAATTATCTGCACTTGTTGCCTATTGGGTCACCACGACTGAGAATCCATTACGAATAAGCTTCATGTAGCTATTATATATATGTACATTTTTTAATATCTTTGTTTGTTAGTTTGGAATTTGTGTAGCTATTATATTACAAAGTGTCTATGTTTATATGATTTAGAACCATGCACAGCTGATGAAGCCCCCTCGGGCGAAACAGGGAAATATCCAGGAATCCTTGTCTTGTCTGCCTGTGCCAGTTTCCATCAGTGCCAAGTTCTTTTGTTTGCCAACCCAATCATCTTCATTAGACACTTAGAAGATTATTTCACGCCACTCTTCTAAGCAATAGGACAGACAACAAAATACAAGAGAAGATGAAGAAATTAGAAAAGAATGTACTATGGTGCTGACAATATAGGACTTGTGTTTTGTACATACTGGACTTGGTGGTCAACTGGAAAGCTACATTTTAATTTATTATGTCAAGATGTTGATTTTGGCATTATAAGAAGCAGTATCTAATTTTTGAAAAGTAGGTTCGAGTAAATCATCATCAGTCTTTATTACGGTCCAGAGACCCAACAAATCATTACAAAACAATACAGTCATACCTCGGGTTACAGATGCTTCAGGTTGCATTTTTTTGGGTTACAGACCCGCCGAAACCCGGAAGTACCGGAACAGGTTACTTCCGAGTTTCGGCAGTTGTGCGTGCGCAGAAGCGCCAAATTGTAACCCGCGTGTGTGCAGACGAGCCACTGTGGGTTGCGAACGTGCATCCCACATGGATCACGTGTGCAACCCGAGCGTCCACTGTACACAATTCAGACAGCCTACCACCAGGTTAAACAAGCATTTTGTTCAGACTTAAAGATAGGGATCATTGGTTCTTGCAACCACTGATAAAAACTTTGCCACTGCTAATGTTCTAGTGTTTGTCCAGTCTTCCAATAGGAACCTGACATAGTGAACCTCTGATTTTCCCGGGAAAGGTACCAGCAAGGGTAATATCAGTTCAGCCCTGGCGTGCTCGTATTTCGCACAGTGCAGCAAAATATGTTCTATAGAATCGATGTCTTGGTCACACGAGCAAAGTCTGTCCTGGTAGGGAACTCCTCTCAATCTGCCATCCAACACTGCAGAAGGAAAAACATTTAGTTTGGTGAATAGGTAAAGGTAAAGGGACCCCTGACCATTAGGTCCAGTCGTGGCCAACTCTGGGGTTGTGGCGCTCATCTCGCTTTATTGGCCAAGGGAGATTATAAGTATTTCAATGGGAAGTGTGGGCCTGCTTTTGGCTAATGAGATGGTCAATATCACCAATGTTCATCCCTACAACCCAGCCTACACATGGATCTCCCTCACTCCCATGGCCCAGTCTATGTGCAGGCCTTTCATGCCCCCATGCACAGCGGAAGGCAAGCCAAACCTGCGGCCGAGGCTGGCGAGCTTCCCTGCAGGCATCCGTCCTCCAGCAACTCTGGGCATCTTCCTCTCCTGACCTCGGGCAGGCTGGATCCAGGACCGTGGCGGGACACATCCAGCCTGCGGGCTGTAGTTTGGGGACCCCTGCTCTAAGGTTCCAGGCAAGATTCTCTCCCAACCCTACCTGGAGATGCTGGGCATTGAACCTGGGAGCTTCTGTTTGCAATGCAGATACTCGGTCACGGAGCTATGGTGCTTCCTAATGGGAAGGTCTTCTGTGAACAGTAGCATCCTCCCACCACAACTGGTGCCCTCCAGATGTTTTCGACTGCAGCTCTCATCTGCCCCTGTCAGCATGGCCATATGATGCTGGGGCTGATGGGAATTCTATTGCGTGGCAAGTCCCCTCCCCCAAGTGAAATAAAGACACGGGACACATTATTTAAGGTTAATGGGCATAAAAAGGCCACAACTTTATTGATTACAGAATTGGAAGGTATTGGCCTTAGGCATTGGCTCCTATCGACTACCCGGCATGGAGACTGGGAAGGGTTAACCACAAGCCGTGGGGGGGTCCTGTTGGAGTACGCCAACTAGGATCCCACGGGTGTCACCGCTCGGGGGCGTGCCGGAGGCCCTTACCTCCCTAGGTTTCGGACAAGGCAACGCCCCCCGGATGTTGGTTTCTGCTTTCTTCACTGTGCAGCGAAGTGCTAGTCACAGGACAATGTTTTGCATTCCACAGTCAGAGTACTGTTGGGTTTCCCACGGGAATGGGAGACTGGATGTGACGTACACTGGTTTCCTGTTTTTCACTGTTTCTCTCGGTGTTCTTTGTTCCGAGGAGAAGGATGGTTGCTTCTCTGCTCCCGCAGAGGCAAGATGCATGTTTGTAATCTCTCAACATTGAACTGAAAATAAAGCAAAGTTGACTTCCGGTCGGCGCCATCGGTTAATGGCGGATTTCCCTCCAAGCTCTGGAGGGGGTCTGCTTTTCGAGTTCGGGTCCTGTCGCTACGGCGAAGCGGGGACCCTTAAAAATTACAGGCGCTGAAGCCTGTAAACAAGGAGACTCGGTGGGCACCATTGCGCCCCCCCGAAATCGCAAAGGAGCCTTCTTAAAGGCTCCGGAACGGCAGCGGGGGTGAAGCGCGGTGCTGAGAGTCGTCACCCAGCTCGTGAAGCGAAGCCGCATCGCCATAGCCGGAGAGCGCCGATTCCTTCCTGAAATCTGGATTACAAATTAAAACCTGTGAGTAGGACTGAAACTAATTTGGGATTTACAATTACTTTAAAGAATTTTGGCTGAAAACGGGATTGGCTTTAAAGCAAGGAAGTCAGCCTTTCCTGGACTGCAAAAGTATACAGCAAAGAAAGTTAAAAGCTGCAACCTTTGAAAGATCTTAAAGAACTAAGCGAACTAGACATTGGCTTTGAAAATTCCCCCTTTTGGCTGGCAGGAGCAGAAGGGGGCTGAATTTCTGATTTAAACCTGCTGGAAAAGGAGTTTAAAAAACTTTTACCGCTGTGTCAAATGCTCCTGAAACGGACTGTCTAAGTGAGGATGCCGGAAGAGAACTGTAAGTGAGTTAAATGGCTACTTGGAAAGCTACTTTGTTTTAAAGTTATTGGGCTCAGGAGACTTACAAAATTACTGTTTTGTTAATCTCTGGAAATACAGGAAACTGTTGCAATTGACTATTGGAAAACCCTAGGGGATTGACTATAAGACATTTTGTTTCAGAAGTTTTGGAAACTTTTTTCCCCTAGAGGACATTCTGGTAATTGCTGCAATTTGGACTGTAACTATTAAGGCAGTGGAAATTTCCTTTTAAAAACAACCCAGGCGTGAGAGTGACCTTGGCTAGGCAATGAGCGGCGTACCAGAAGAGACAACAACTAGATCTGGAAGACCATACAAGTCAAAATCTTTACAACAGCGTAGAGTTTCAGCTTCAGGCATCCCTACGGCACCAGCTGCAACTGGCCAGACAAAAACAACAATGACATCAGATGCTGTAACACAAGCTTTAGTCAAGATAAATGAGTCTTTGGAATCTCTGACAAAGCAGGGATTGGAAAATAGCAAAAAGTTGACAGAACTCTCAATAAAACTTGATCAGAACACACAAAGCGTGAATGAATTGGGGAAAAGAGTGACGTCTAATACAGAATCTATTAATAAAATATTAGAGGACTCTGCCAACATACGTAAAATTGCAGAAGAAGCTAAGGTCTCTGCTGAGGAGGCCAAAGTCTCTGCAGATGCTACACAGGAAAAAATAGAGCCAGTTTGCAAAAAACTAGAAGATCATACATTAGCCCTGTCCATGCTTGACCTGCAGAGGAAGGAAAGGAATTTAAGATTGAGAGCAGTTCCTGAAAGTGAAGGAGATAACTTGGTGGACTTCCTTTCAAAAGAATTTTCGGATTTTTGGCAAGAGGAGTTGGAGAAGGAAGAAATTAAGATAGTGACTGCCTTCAGACTGGGCAGAGCGCAAGGCAGGAAAAAGCCAAGGGATTGCCTGATAACTTTAAGAGACAAAATATTGAATTTGCATTATCAAAGAACCCTTGAGATTGAGAATTCTTTTGTGGATATTTTTAAGGATATACCAAAAGAGATTCTGGATGCAAGAACACTATATAAAGAACTAGTGGGTCTGCTGAAGAAGAACGAAATACCCTTCAGGTGGGAATTCCCTCAAGGCCTATCTTTTAAATTTAAAGGTAGGAAAATCAGGATAAGATCAGTTCAAGACCGAGACCAATTCTTGAAAGACTACAGGGAAGACCTTCTGAAAGGAACAGTGGGAGTGGAACCAACATCAGAGACAAAAGAAGTAACAGACATCTTAAATTTGTCGTTTGGACTTAAACTACCGACAGAAGAAGAAGAGCTACTCGGAGCGACAGGAGGCAAATAGTTTCAATATGGCTCTGCAACTTTTAAGCTGGAATTGTAACGGTTTGAACCTCCCTCGTAAGAGAAGAAATGTATTTCACCTATTGAAAAAGGAACATTTGGACTTGATTTGTTTACAGGAAACTCGTGTGACAAGATTGCACAGGAAGCTACTCATCAACAAGAGATTAGGCCAAGAATTTATTTCATCAGATAAAGTAAAAAAAAGAGGAGTGGTAATCTATGCAAAGGAAAAACTTTCCCCGAAATTTATGTTTAAAGATGAACAAGGGAGATATTTGGCAGTTGAAATCCAAGTTCAAGGTGAAAATTTTTTGATATTAGGGATTTACGCACCTAATGAAGGGAAGTCAGAATTTTTTAAGAAGTTGCATGAGACATTATTGGACTATTTGGATTACAACCTAATTATGATGGGAGACATGAATGGAGTAGTATCTACGAATATGGACAAAGCACAAAGACAGATAATTTCCAAAGATGGGAGATTACCAAAGACTTTTTTTGAAATGACTGAAAATATGGATTTGATTGATATTTGGAGGACAAGGAACCCTCTCGAGAGAGAGGGAACTTTCTTCTCTGAAGCTATGATGACCTGGACTAGAATTGACCAAATTTGGATTACTAGTGGGATGGCTCCAAAGATTAAGAAAGTGGAAATCTGCCCAAAGACTTGCTCCGACCATAACGCCATTAAGATGGAGATGAAACTTACAACAGCTGGTTCATTTAGATGGAGGATGAATGACACCCTATTTCGAGATGAGGAGATCCACAAAAAGGCCCCAAAAACCCTAAAGGACTATTTTGAAATAAATCTAAAAACAGATGTGGAAAAAAGAGTAATCTGGGATGCAAGTAAAGCTGTGATGCGAGGATTCTTAATACAACAAAATTCAATAAAGAAGAGAAAACAAAATGAAAAGAAGGATAAGATTTTGGAAAAGATAAAAGAAGGAGAGAAGAAATTGAGATCCAAACCAAAGTCCCAGGAGATCCTGAGAGAGATCAAGTTATATCAGACACAATACATGGAATTGACGAACCAAGAGATTGAATGGAAGATTAAACAAATGAGACAAAAGACATTCAAATCTGCAGACAAATGTGGCAAACTTCTGGCCTGGCAAATGAAGAAAAGACAGAAATTAAATACGGTTACAAGCCTAGAAGTTGATGGAAAGAATATTTATAAACCTAATGAGATCAGGAATTGCTTTCTGAGCTATTTTAAAAAATTATATTCACAAGGGCCGCAGAAGGAAGAAGATATAGACGAGTTTTTCAAGCAATATGGATTACAAAAAATCTCTTATCAAAGCAAAGTGGATCTAAACCAGAAAATAACAGAACAAGAGATAGAGGGTGCCATCCAAAACATGCAGCTGGGCAAATCTCCAGGACCAGATGGGCTGACTTCCAGATACTACAAAGCTTTGAAGGAGTGGTTAGTGCAACCGTTAAAGGAAGTCTGCAATGAGATTTTGGAGGGGAAAAGGGCACCAGAATCGTGGAAAGAAGCGTACATTACACTCATACCAAAGACAGAGACTGAAAAGACTCAACTTAAGAACTACCGCCCTATATCATTACTTAATGTGGATTACAAAATTTTTGCAGACATTTTGGCAAAAAGATTAAAAAGAGTGCTGATGGAAGAGATTCATATGGACCAAGCAGGCTTTCTCCCAAAAAGACATTTGTCAGATAATGTGAGGAACATAATAGACATTTTGGAACTATTAGAGGTGAACATAATCACTAAAGCAGTTTTGATATTTGTGGACGCGGAGAAAGCCTTTGACAATATTTCTTGGAGCTTTATGAAAAAGAATCTTCATGCGATGGGGGTAGGCCAAGGTTTTGAGAATGGTATGGGTGCAATATACTCAGAACAAAAAGCAAAGCTGATTGTAAATAATGTGATAACTGAAGAATTTAAAATAGAAAAAGGAACACGACAGGGGTGCCCAATCTCCCCATTACTCTTTATATCTGTCTTGGAGGTGTGGCTAAATATGATTAGAGGTGACCAGCTGGTTAAAGGGGTACAGGTCGGAGCCAAACAGTACAAGTTTAGGGCATTTGCAGATGACTTAGTGCTTACCTTACAAGAGCCAGACACTAGTACAAAAAGGGTTTTAGAATTAATTCAAGAATTTGGTCAAGTGGCTGGATTTAAACTGAACAAACAAAAGACTAAGGTTTTGGAAAAAAAATTATCAGTCATGGAAAGGGAGAAGTTCCAGAATGAAACAGGTTTGACGGTGGTTAAGAAGGTGAAATATTTAGGGGTTCATATGACATCTAAGAATTTGAATTTATTTAAAGACAATTATGAGAAATGTTGGTCAGAAGTTTTAAAAGGATATGGAAACATGGTCAAATTTGAAGCTTTCAATGTTGGGCCAAATTGCAGCTATAAAGATGAATGCATTGCCTAGAATGTTATTTTTATTTCAAACATAGCAAATTCTTGACAGGATGGACTGTTTCAAGAGGTGGCAGAAGGATATTTCGAAATTTGTCTGGCAGGGCAAAAAGCCCAGAATAAAATTTAAGATATTAACGGATGCAAAGGAAAGAGGGGGATTTGCCCTGCCGGACTTAAAACTGTACTATGAAGCAGCAGCGTTCTGCTGGATGAAACAGTGAATGCTCCTCGAGAATACAGATATCTTGGATTTAGAAGGTTTTAATAATGTATTTGGATGGCATGCATATTTATGGTATGATAAAGCTAAAGTGCATAAGGCCTTTAAAAATCATATTGTCAGAAAAGCACTATATAATGTTTGGACTAGATATAAGGATTTGTTGGAAAACAAAACTCCTAGATGGTTGTCACCTTTGGAGGCTAAAGCGGTGAAAAAACTCAATATGGAGGCCAAGTGGCCAAAGTATTGGGATATTTTGTAACAAGAAGGAGATAAACTGAAATTACAGAGTCATGAGAAATTAAAAACAAAGGTACGAGATTGGCTCCATTATTTCCAAATAATGGAGGTATACAAACAAGACAGGAAAATTGGCTTCCAGGTGGAGAAATCAAAATTAGAAACAGAACTGTTAGAACCCAATGTTAAGAATTTGTCAAGAATGTATAACTTGTTGCTGAAGTGGAATACACAAGACAAAACAGTTAAATCAGCTATGATTAAGTGGGCACAGGATATTGGTCACAACATTATGTTTGCTGACACAACATTATGTTTGCCAGACAAACTTAGAAATATCCTTCTGCCATTTTCCAAAACATTCCACTCTGTCCACAATCTGTAGGGTTTGAAACAAAAACAACATCTTTGGCAATACATTCATTTTTATAGCTGCAATTCTACCCAACAAGGAAAGTTTTAATCTTGACCAAATTTCTAAATCCTTTTTAACTTCTGACCAACATTTTTCATAGTTATCTTTGAATAAATTCAAATTTTTGGAAGACAAATTGACCCCTAGGTATTTCACTTTTTTAACCACATTTAACTCTGTCTCCTTCTGAAACCCATCTGTTTCTAAAGGTGTCAAGTTTTTCCCCAAAACCTTGGTTTGTTGCTTGTTCAGCTTAAATCCTGCCACCCGACCAAACTCATGAATCAGTTCTAAAACTCTTTCTGTACTAGATTCTGGCTCCTGTAATGTTAAAACCAAATCATCTGCAAAAGCTTTCAGTTTATATTGTTTCACTCCGACCTGTATTCCTTGCACCAACCGGTCCTCCCTAATCATGTTCAAAAGCACCTCCAGGACTGAGATAAATAAAAGAGGGGATAGGGGGCACCCCTGTCGTGTTCCCTTTTCAATTTTGAACTCTTCTGTCACCACATTGTTCACTATCAGTTTAGCTTTTTGCTCTGAGTATATAGCCTCTATTCCATTTTCAAACCCCCGTCCCACTCCCATCCCTTCCAAGTTTCTCTTCATAAACTTCCAAGAAATATTATCAAAGGCCTTCTCCGCATCTATAAAAATCAACACTGCTTTCGTATTGATATTAGTTTGCAAGAGTTCTAAAATGTCGATTATATTCCTGGTATTATCAAACAGATGTCTACCTGGGAGAAAGCCTGCTTGGTCTTTATGAATTACTTCATTTAACACTTTTTTAAGCCTACTTGCCAAAATGTCTGCAAAAATTTTGTAATCCACATTTAGGAGTGAGATGGGACGGTAGTTCTTGAGTTGAGTCTTTTCAGTTTCCAGTTTGGGTATCAATGTGATGAAAGCTTCTTTCCACGATTCCGGCGCCTTCCTCCCCTCCATGATCTGATTGCAAACCTCCAATAGTGGATGTATCAAGAAGTCTTTCAATGTCTTATAATATTTGGAGGTAAGTCCATCTGGTCCTGGAGATTTGCCTAGTTGCATATTCTGAATGGCATCCTCAATTTCTTGTTGTGTTATCTTATAATTCAGGATTGATCTCTTTTCCTGGGCTAATTTTGGTAATCCATTAATTTTTAGAAATTGGTCTATCTCAGTCTCTTCCTGCGGCCCTTGCGTATAAAGTTTTTTAAAATATCTCTGGAAGCACTTTCTAATTTCCTCTGGT